>NC_045615.1:105574650-105899650 GCF_009829155.1 Mustela erminea
CACAATAGCATTGTCAGTTTTACAGAATAAATCTATTTATAGAAAATTGATCTTGTGATATGTATTATATCTGCAAAATGTTTTAACTCTTCATGTAGGTTGCATGAATCTGTAAGGATAGAGATATTTAAACTAATGTTAATAATGCCTTACATCGGGGCACCTGGGTGGCTCAGTGGGTTAAGCCGCTGCCTTCGGCTCAGGTCATGATCTCAGGGTCCTGGGATCGAGTCCCGCATCGGGCTCTCTGCTCAGCAGGGAGCCTGCTTCCCCCTCTCTCTCTGCCTGCCTCTCCATCTACTTGTGATTTCTCTCTGTCAAATAAATAAAATCTTTAAAAAAAAAATAATGCCTTACATCATATAACCTTCCCATTTATAGAGAATTTTCACAGGTGTTAGCACCTTGGCCTCAGAGCTGCTCTGCTGTAGGGAGTAGAGAGATTACCATTTGCTATGTTGTGTATCAGTAGACTTAGGAAGTAAGGAATTCATATGGTTGAATATACACCATATACAATTTTTTTTTTTTTTGCAGATATTAAGCCTAATGACTTCTACTAACAGGTATATGAATAGAAATAAAAACTCTACCCATCTTACTTTTTTTCCTCATTATTTTTACCTTTTTAAAGACCTATTTTTTTTCATACCATCCTAAAGCATAGCTCTCTTATGTCACTCCAGTGCATTCCCATTAAGTCATTAAATATTAATGTATTGAAGTGATATGCAAGGCCCTCCATGATGACCCCCCAATAAAATGTACCTATTCAATATGACTGTTTTACAGAGTTACTCCTATAAATAAACAAAGATACAATGGACCACAAAGAATCAGTTATCTGAAATTCCCAACCCAGTGGGCAATGTGTTAATGCACTCAGTAAATGCTACTGTGTTTATTGTTATTATTATCTTTATGTTTTCCATGTGCATCCTATTGTGATCTGCCTTCAACCTTCTTTTCCAATTATTAAAACCTGTGTATCCAGATGCCAATGAAATGATACTGGACACACTTGATACTTTAGAACCTCAGGAGATTTTCTCATTATATATATAGACCTATACATATAGAGATATAGAAACACAGTCAGTTGTTCAAATTCTGTCTTTAATTTAAGGTTTCAGTCAAATTCTAGGTCTTTTATAAAGACCCTTCATTAACCTCTCTATCTAGAAAGAATTGCTTCCTCCATTGGGCTTTTGTACACCTTTTCTAAGCATCTCTTGACACTTTGTCCTTGCATGAAGAGGAAGTTGGTGGTGTTGAAAGTAGCACAGACCTGCCTTGGCTTCAACACACTTTTATTTTCCCATTTGTACAAAGGTGACCCAGATATCTGCCTAAGTATTGTATAGTATCATATATGCAAGGTGTCCAGAACATATTCTCATACAGATTTGGGGAACTCCCCCAGTAAGAAAGACCAAACATAAACATTATAAAAGTAAAAACATTATACAAATTCTGGTCTACCTTGTCTCTCGGCAGTCCTTATCCAGGACCAAAGTTAGCAAATGAGTTGAATCAGAGATACCGTCAATGTATTACTCTGTACCCTATGTAAAATATAATAATAATTAAGTTACAGCTAATATTTATTTAGTATTAATGGTATATCAGACATTCTATTAAGTTATTTAGATATGTGATATTAATTTTATTAGCCAACCTTATGCATGTATTTATCTTTCCATAATTAGAAGATAAGGAAACTGAGGATTAGAAGGATTCATGCCTTTGATTAAGGCTGCTCTTGTTGCAGATATTTACATACAGGAAGTGTGAATATGGAAAGAATGCTTTTGGCTACTACGATATGGAGTATTCATATCTTATTAAAAAGAAAGTCTCCGGGTGCCTGGGTGGTTCAGTGGGTTAAAGCCTCTGCCTTTGGCCCTGGTCATGATACCAGGTCCTGGGATCGAGCCCTGCATCGGGCTCCCTGCTCAGTTGGGAGCCTGCTTCCCTCCTCTCTCTCTGCCTACCTCTCTGCCTACTTGTGATCTCTGCCTGTCAAATAAATAAATAAAAATATTTTAAAAATATAAATAAATAAAAATTTTAAAAAAAGTCTCTCAGATTTCTGTTTCTGGTAATTAAGGGCATTTTCTTTTTCCTCATTGCATACAATCCAAAAAAATTCTGATTGGTCTTTGGATATCATTTATTTCAGCCTCCCAAGGGTGAAGCTAATCTATGAAATAGGCTCAATTTCCTAAATGGATGAATTTACCAGTGGCAGGGGTGTGTGTGACAATTAGAACGAACTGGTATCATGTGAGTTTGTGTGGTGTGAACCGCTTTAAGAATATAAAAGATTGAGGCAAAGTCTAAATCTTGATAGATATATATCCCTCAGAAGTTACTCTTAATTTCAAAGGCCATTGGAGCTACTTCAGTGTTTTAATTTTGAGTGTTATTTAAAGTTAATCATAACTGAACATTCTAAACATAGCAAAAGTTCCATAACCTTTGTTGTGTCGATGAGTAAAAAAATAAGTATTAGATTTTCAAACTATTGCTACCCTGATACATCATTGTACTAACATTTATTGGAAAGTTGATATGCCACAAGAGTCTTATGTATATTATCTTGTGTAATTTTCTCACCAACCCTGTGAAATAGTCATCATTATTTCACTTTATGGATAAGGAAATAATCTCATCTGTGGTTGAAACAATGAACCTCCTTGTTCTTCCATCTTTAATTCACAATTTATCGAGGACTGGATTTTTTTCTGAGAGCCTCTGGCACGGTGGAAATCATCTCAGCTATAAATCTTGAAAAGAGAAAGAAGGCAAGCATTTTTCTTAACATTGGTTGGGCCATCATAGACTCCTTCCCTGGCCAGGTCCTCTATTATTTAAAGAACTAATGAAAATATTTTCATGTGAGTGTGACCTAGTAGATTTTAGTCCCAGTTCATTAGGTAGCAATAATCTTCTTATTTACCTTAATGTTAACATATTCCCCATAGAGCAGGGGCACCTTGAAAAGAAGGTTAAAAGTTGGCTTCATGAATGAAAAGGAATTGCATTTGGGAAAGGTTCTGTTCTGATTCCATATGCTTGATCCTTAACAGATTTGCTTTGTTAAGGAAGAATAATCACACTGAATGTTGATGCAAAAGCATTAGTCTCAGAATCACATTTTTATGCATTAAGCATCTGGATTATGACAGAGTAAATCTTTAAACAATAATTGTTCCAGCAAATTAGGCAGTGTGGTTACATGAAAAGGGCACTGGACATTGGCCTCCATCCTGGAATTGCTATGAACTACTTGTGGGACCTTGAGAGGATTACTCCATCCATTAGTTCTCTCATCTGCAAAATGAGGAAGGTGGCTTTGAGTATCTGAGTATCTCTCTGGCAATGTGTCTAATGTTTTATTTACTGATGATTCTAAGGTTACAAATAACACTACCACCTGGTCATCATTTCCTAAAATATTGACTATCACTGCATCAGTTATTATTAAATTATTATTATTATATTATATTATATATAATAAATAATCATTAAATTATTAGTATTAAAATTACTATTTTAAACCTAGTAGAATTCTGAAAACCTATTTTTATTTGACTAATAATTACTGTTTAAAAAATATAGTCTTGTATAGATATATTACTTCTTAAGGATGTACTTCCTTTAAAGAGTTTCTGGGTTTAACCAGGAATAGTAATAGACAACAAGTTCTGACAGGGGAGGTCACTGTTTCCTAAATATTTATATACCCAAATGACTTAGGTAATCCCTAGCTCATCAGTCACTCTGTTTTATATTTTTAAAATAGTCTTAGTGTAACCAAAGTGATCATACTGAGAAATGTGTTTAATAAAAAAAAGATAGGAAGGAAAGCATTTTAACCTTCAGTACTTGGGAGATACTTGAGAAATGGTCTCTCTTCTCTGCTGCCTATTTTGAGGTATCTCTTTTAGGATTTTCTTTTGGTCTCCATTTTCCTTTGGTGTTAACTCTTTTTCAGTGTCCATCCAAACTTTTAAAATTTTTTATTTATTTACTTTTTAAAATTTCTTTTCAGTGTTCCAGAATTTATTGTTTATGCACCATACCCAGTGCTCCATGCAATATGTGCCCTCCATAATACTCATCACTGGGCCACCCAACCTCACCACTCTCCCCTCCAAAACCCTCAGTTTGTTTCTCAGAGTCCACAGTCGCTCGTTGTTTATATCCCCTTCCAATTTCCCCCAGCTCTCTTCTCCTCTCCATCTTCCCATGTCCTCTGTGTTATTCCTTATGATCCACAAGTAAGTGAAACCGTATGATACTTGACTCTCTGCTTGACTTATTTCACTCAGCATAATCTCTTCCAGTCCTGCCCATGTTGATACAAAAGTTGGGTCTTCATCCTTTCTGATGGAGGGATAACACTCCATTGTATATATGGACCATATCTTCTTTATCCATTCATCTGTTGAAGGGCATCTTGGTTCTTTTCCACAGTTTGGCAACTGTGGCCATTGCTGCTATGAACATTGAGGTACAGATGACCCTTCTCATCACTACATCTGTATCTTTGGGGTAAATACCCAGTAGTGCAATTACAGGGTCATAAGGTAGCTTTTTAAAAATTTCTTAAGAAATGTCCACACTGTTTTCCAAAGTGGCTGCACCAACTTGCATTCCCAGTAACAGTGTAAGAGGGTTCCCCTTTCTCCACATCCTCTCCAACACATGTTTACTGTTTGTTAATTTTGGCCATTCTAAGTGGTATAAGGTGGTATCTCAATGTGGTTTTGATTTGAGTCTCCCTGATGGCTTGTAATGATGATCATTTTTTCATGTGTCTGTTAGCCATTTTTTAAATGAATTTATTCATTTTTTATAAACATATAATATATTTTTATCCCGAGGGGTACAGGTCTGTGAATCGCCAGGTTTACACATTTCACAGCACTCACTGTAGCACGTACCCTCCCCAATGTCCATAACTCCACCACCCTGTTAGCCATTTCCATGTCTTCTTTAGAGAAGTGTCTGTTCATGTCTTCTGCGCATTTTTATGACACAATTATCTGTTTTTTGTGTGTTGAGTTTGAGGAGTTCTGTATAGATCTTGGATATCAGCCCTTTGTAGTGTCATTTGTGAATATCTTCTCCCATTCCATGGGTTGCCTCTTTGTTTTGTTGGCTGTTTCCTTTGCTGTGCAGAAGCTTTTGATCTTGATGAAGTCCCAAAAGTTCATTTTCACTTTTGTTTCCTTTGCCTTTGGAGACATATCTTGAAAGAAGTTGCTGTGGCTGATATCGAAGAGGCTACTGCCTATGTTCTCCTCTAGGATTCTGATAGATTTCTGTCTCATGTTGAGGTCTTTTATCCATTTTGAGTTTATCTTTGTGTACGGTGTAAGAGAATGGTCGAGTTTCATTCTTCTACATATAGCTGTCCAGTTTTCCCAGCACCATTTATCGAAGAGACTGTCTTTTCCCACTGTATATTTTTTCCTGCTTTGTTGAAGATTATTTGCCCATAGAGTTGAGGGTCCATATCTGGGCTCTCTACTCTGTTCCACTGGTTTGTGTGTCTGTTTTTATGCCAGTACCATGCTGACTTGGTGATCAGAGCTTTGTAGTAAAGCTTGAAATCAGGCAACGTGATATCCCCAGTTTTGTTTTTCTTTTTCAACATTCCCTTAGCAATTTGGGGTCTCTTCTGATTCCATACAAATTTTAGGATTGTTTGCTCCAGCTCTTTGAAAAATGCTGGTGGAATTTTTATCAGAATGATATTGAAAGTATAGATTTCTCTGGGAAGTATAGACATTTTAACAATGTTTATTTTTCCATCTTTTTGTGTCTTCTTCAATTTCTTTCATGAGTGTTCTGTAGTTCCTTGACCTCTTTGGTTAGGTTTATCCCCAGGTATCTTATGGTTCTTGGTGCTATAGTAAATGGAATCAATTCTCTAAATTCCCTTTCTGTATTTTCATTGTTAGTGTATAAGAAAGCCACTGATTTCTGTACATTGACTTTGTATCCTGACACATTACTGAAATGCTGTATGAGTTCGAGTAGTTTGGGGGTAGAGTCTCTTAGGTTTTCCATATAAAGTGTCATGTCATCTGCAAAGAGAGAGAGTTTGACTTCTTTGTTGCCAATTTGGATACCTTTGATTTCTCTTTGTTGTTTGATTGCTGTTGCTAGGACTTCTAACACTATGTTGAACAAGAGTGGTGAGAGTGGGCATCCTTGTCGTGTTCCTGATCTCAGAGGGAGGGCTGTCAGCTTTTCCCCATTGAGGATAATATTCATTGTGGGTTTTTCATAGATAGATTTTATGAAGTTGAGGAATGTTCCCTCTATCCCTATGCTTTGAATAGTTTTATTCAGGAACAGATGCTGTATCTTGTCAAATGCTTTTTCTGCATCAGTTGAGAGGACCATGTGGTTTTTTCTCTCTTCTCTTATTGATTTGTTCTATCACATTGATTAATTTGCAAATGTTGAACCACCCTTACATTCCATGGATAAATCCCACCTGGTCATAGTGGATAATCTTTTTAATGTACAGTTGTATCCTATTAACTAGGATCTTGTTGAGAATCTTAGCATCCATATTCATCAGGGATATTGCTCTGAAATTCTCCTTTTTGGTGACGTCTTTACCTGGTTTGGAGATCAGGGTAATGCTGGCTTCATAAGAGGAGTGGAAGTTTTCCTTCTGCTTCTATTTTTTGAAACAGCTTCAGGAGAATAGGTATTATTTCTTCTTTGAATTCCAACCCAATTTTTATGTGGAAATAAATTTTAGACTGACATCTTTGCTTTTACCTGGTGCCCTTTTAGGATGTTGCTTGTGCTAATGGCTTCTAGATGGCAGGTCTCCCATTTATGGCAAAGGATGGTCACTTTACACTTCTTTGCCAGGTTTCTAGGACCTCACTGAAATGGGATTTCAGTTATCTCAAAGAAAATAAAACAAGGTAATAAAGCTCTAGACTCATTAGGAATGAGGATTGTGGGGGTGAAGAGTGGTAAATTATCAATCATGGTCAAAGAAAGACTCTCTAAGGGGGGGAAGCTTGAGGTAAGACCTCAGTGATGAGAAAGATTCACTCTTAGAAGATTTAGTGGCAAAAGTCTGTAGGGAGAGGGAAAGAGTGAGGATGTAGATACTGAGGAAGGTATGTGAGGAATAGACAGAGAGCTAGTGCAGCATATTACAGCAAATAAGGTGAGCATGACTTAATAAAGTAAATGGTGGGGGAAAGACCAGCCCATCAGGCCTTTAAACAGCCTAGAAGGTCTTCCAGTTTATTAGAAGTATAATGGGATGTTAAGGAATACTGAATTTTCTTTTCTTTTATCTTATTTAAGATTTTATTTATTCATTTGACAGACAGAGGTCACAAGTAGGCAGAGAGGCAGGCAGAGAGAGGGAGAGGAAAGCAGGCTCCTGCCGAGCAGAGAGCCCGATGCAGGGCTCTATCCCAGGATCCTGAGATCATGACCTGAGCTGAAGGCAGAGGCTTAATCCACTGAGCCACACAGGTGCCCCAGAATACTGAATTTTAAGACAAAGGCCAAGACTTGAAGATTTCAAGTGATTTTGTATTATTCAGTTTTTAGGGCCATGGAATGTATTGCTAGTTCATACCGCACTCCTGCTATAGAATATGTTGCTGTGCAGGGATAAATTCAATTTACTGCTTTCCACCAAAATAGTGAGTCCTGCCACTGTATCAACCTCTATAAATATGACATTTGACTCTGTGGACTATTTCTTCCTTCTCACCTGTGAACTCTGGAATAAAAATACAGGACATGTTCTGATAAGAACTTGGAAAGCTGTTATCTTTCACCAGAATTATCTCTTTATTTCTTGGCACACAAAGGCTCTGGTTATGAGTTTAAAGCTCATGAACATGGGAGACATGGGCCCAGAGAGGGAATTATGGAAAAATTGTGGAATAAATATGACTATAGCCAGAAGGTTACCCAAATGCATGGGTAAGAATGCATGGGCAATGGAGAATGTTCCACCAACAGATGTCTTTGACAGGGAGTTTCAGACATTTCTATAGAGAATTTGCATTTTTTCTTCACATCGAACTATTCTATTTTCTCCCCATGCAACCTCAAAAGTATATTGACTAGTTTCCATGATCACAGTTTTGATTAACCATCTGCCCAAACATATATACCTAAGTTCTCTTCGCTACCTGGATATTACTTATCTTAATTCCTTGAGCTTAGCTCACAATCTCATGTTTTTGGTAAACTGCATCATAAAGCCCAAAGAGATCCATATTATAATCCCTAAAATGTGTAAATATATTACATTGCACAGCAAAAGGAACTTTCTAGGTGTTATTAAATTGAGGATCTTGAGATGCAGAGATTATCTATATAAATTCAATGTAGGCAAAAAGGCTTTTAATAAGAGGGAGACAAAGGGTCAGAGAATGGAAGCATGGGTCAATGAATCGGAGTGAGATTTGAAGATGCTATGCTAGCAGCATAGCACAGGAAGTGGGTGCAAACCAAGGGATAAAAGTAACCTCTAGATACTAGGAAAGGTAAGGGAATAAATTCTCCCCAAGAGTCTCTAGAAATCCGATGGCACCTTAACTTTAGCCCAGTGATACTGATTTAATTTTCTGACCCTTGGAATTAGAAGATAATGAATCTGTGTTATTTAAACCATCAAGTTTGGGTTCATTTGCTACAGCAGCAATAGGGAATCAATGTCCTGTCATTCATCTCCCATTCAGTCTTTTTACTCAATTGCTGCTTCTGCACTTTGGGGAGCTTTTATTTGGCAGGTGATCTTGTGCCATGATTATCACATCACTTTTATGTTGTGCTCATTTTATCATACATTATTATCAGCTTTAAAGATTTGAAGTATTTTTATTCTTTTCCAATTTAGCTTGACACAGCCTAAAGAATGAGGAGCTGGTAAGGGGCTGTGTGACTCACTGGTGGTTCTTTGCTCTAGAATCAATTGTTCTGGAAACAATGTCAGGAGGAGCTGAGATGGAAGCTCAGAACCATGGAGACATAAAGCTTACTCTCACTAGTAGATTCAAGTAATGGACCAGTGGCTAAATAGCCCATTATTCTCAGGGTGCCTGGGTGGCTCAGTGGGTTAAGCCTCTGCCTTCAGCTCAGGTCATGATCTCAGGGTTCTGGGATTGAACCCCACCATCGGGCTCTCTGCTCAGCAGGGAGCCTGCTTTCCCCTCTCTCTCTGCCTGCCTCTCTACCTACTTGTGATCTCTGTCTGCCAAATAAATAAATAAAGTCTTTAAAAAAAATAGCCCATTATTCTCTCTGATGCCAACTCAGTAACAGGAGGTAGGATTTCAGAATTGAGTTGAGCTTCAAGGAAATCAACACAGAGAGAGAAGGAACATTCAGGAATGTGGACTGGGAAGCCAGATGGTGGTAGGATCTAGAGGGAAGAGATACACAGCATAAAAGACTGAGGATCAGGCAACAAAAGGAATTCAACCTAGGGAAATGATAGAAGCAGAGCCACTGTGCTAAGACCAAAGATTAAGTTTATTGGTATAGAGATAATTAGCATACCTGTTCTTGTTACATATATTAAAAATATTTAGAGGCGCTGACTCTGAACAGTATACATAGGACAGTATCTGGCCCCTTAAAACCCAGTTGATCTCACTATTCTCTCCTGTCTTACTTTAGTAACTTCATATGAACGGATACCCACTGGATCAAATGAAATACACCTTGTTCTGGGTTTGTAGTCAATAAAGTTTGGAGTTAATGGTATTGAGTCATGGTGAATAATTGTATTATTAACCAATGCCTGGTTATGGAATTAGCAAACCATGCATGGAACTGCTGACCTCCCTCCCCAAAAAATGAGGTATTAGCCTAAAACTACAGCTGGCATAGATTAAGCCATAGCTAAAATAATTTAGTGCCTGAACCATAATATTTAGAACAAAGAGTGAATCTTCTAACTCAATCCATTTTTAGTGGAAATGTATGGGTTTGTGGTCAATGCCAATTAAAAATAAACACCCTACATAACTTAATCTCTTTCTCAATGGGTCAGATGTTCATTTCACTGAGTTGTTAGTGCCAGCAATTCAATTAAAGGAAAGAAAAAAAAAAACTATGCATTACAATAAACTTTAGTATTTGAAATAGCTTAATAAAATGAACATAATCTCAAAAGTGTTTTCTCCTACAATGTGCAAGTTTTAATTACTCTATTTTGTATTAAAAGAACTTGTTAAAAATGTCTAATTGCCACTTCCAGCTGAAGGATGTCCTAGGATTGCTGGGCCTTGCCTGTCTGTAAAGCACTTTGGGCTTGTATTTATAGATCTTACAGGAAAGAACTGCAGAGGATTAAGAGTGGCTATTAGTCCTGAATGCCTAGATGTCAGGAGTGGAACAAAACTTTGGGGGTGGGTTGCAGCAGCGTAGAGTGGTGATGGGTTAGGTTACTGCTCTAAAGTAGGAGGCATTGGGTCAGTGCCCCATAAATAATACATCTTCCTTTTATCTTTCAAAAACTCACGTTTAATTAGCTAAGAGATATGGAAATAATTCTGATTTACACATAAACAAGCAAGAGAAGGATGGTGTGCTTTTTATAATTCTGTTTCCTTTTTTCATGTTTTCATTTCTAGTTTTTTTTTTTTTTGCTTATTAAAAATAGGACAAAGGCTAAATAAAAATAAATCACCCACAATCCCATGACCTTAATAAACCAATATGATTAAGTTTTCTTATTATAATAATATGCACTTACTGCTGATAATTCAGAAAAATTGAAACCAAAAAGAGGTAAACAATAAATCAATGTGTTAACCAAGGATGAAAACTTGTTTGAAGAAGATATTTAAAACTTTGAAATGCTTCTGGATTTATCATGACCTCCATGAAAACTGTAACAGGGATTGAGGAACCACTGTCCCCAAAAGTGCTGGAAGATACCACAGTGTGGGGCCAAGGCTAAGGAAATAGCTATTATCTCAGAGGGTGAGCTCCACAAACCCAGCAGGTGTGGCCATTTGGCAGTAGGCATTCTGAAGTCTGAGGACCTGTCCATGGCTCTGATGGATGGCGGTGTGGGGAGCTGGGCTTCTTTAGGGTGGGTATTACATAAGAAAAATACCTGAGTTCTATGGAACTGACCAAACATGCCAGTTCCTGGCCAACAAAGAAACTAGAGTTCAATGCAGGAAACCAAGGACACAGCCTAGCTGTTATGCTGAACAAACTCTAGAAGGGAATGGAAGAGGTGTGAAAGGAGTCTGGTTTTCAGGACCAGCGGTGTTGAAGGATTAATTCTAAGCACCACTGGCTGGGTATTCCATGATGAATGTATTAAACTGCATGGAGCAAACCAGATGGGGAGATATGAGCAGGCATACCCCCTGTTCTTAATGTTTATAGCTCTCTCTTACTCCCATCAGTCGTGAACTCCAAGAGGGCAGTTTTGTTCCCTGAAGTATCCCCAACTATTGGAATAATGTCTGGAAATAGTGGCTACCTGATAATTATTTGCTTCATTCATTCATTCATCCATTCATTCATTCATCAAATAATTAATTAATTAGGCTCATGAATATAAAGAAGTCATATCACTACATACCCAGGGAAGTGTTGTGGAACGGATGAGAGCTGAGTGGGGAATGGAGAGACAGGGCAAGCACAGGAGATGAAATGAGATGACCCAGTTTCTCTGATACATTGTTTAGTATATATGGGCTATGGACTTATGTGTTAATTTAATTTCTTGCAGCCTCTGCTTTCTCCTTCATAGAAAAGAGCTATAGCTACTAACAGGCAGCTCTGATTCTGTGCCTGGTTCTATCTCTGACACTCTCTGGAAGATAAGATGCCCTATATAACCTATTTCCTTAGACTTTGCTTTGCCCTTGTGTAAAACATGGACACTAATCATATGCACCTGAAAGTGTTATGAGGATTAAATGAGTCCATACACATTGGGAATTTTTTACAACATACATTATCTATTGCATATAGGCACTGAGGAAATTTCAGTTCTTAACTTGATTAATAATTATATTTAAAATTAATTTTATTTTTGATAAAGACAAAAACCACTCTATACAGATAGTCCTCTCTAGAACCCTCTTTAAAATCCCTCTTTTTGGCATAATCATCTCATTGTTGATTTCCAGACTGATTAGAAGTTTCCATGTGGACAGGAATCATATTGTTCCCCCATATTATTTTACCCTCCATTACCAAGAACAATGTCTGGTTGCACAGGAAGAACTTAATAAATATTTACTGATAAATTAATAAATGGTAGTGGGAACATTAAAGGTGATAGTGTTTATAAAATTATTTTCTTAATGAAGCCCTATGATAATAAAGGTGGTTTTACTATCATATTTTAGAACATTTTCAATGTGTTTGGAGTCTTCTAGACTAACAGGATTCTTTTCTGTTCACCACTTTCTTAGTTGTGATGTCAGTAATAAGTCCATTCATTGTTATTTGGGAGAGGTTTTGTGAGAAACAGATAAATAATGTCTTTATATGACACAGTGTAAGCAATACATAGTTTTACCCTCAAGATATGTAGTCAGTCTAAAACAAACTGGAAGGCAATGAGACAGATAATGAGGAGGCACCATAGTGCATTGTGTTATTAATTCATTTATTCATATATTCTCAGATATTTGGGGATCATACTATTCATGAGGTCATAGGCTATATACCCTATATAAAGATGAAATAATATTTTCCAAAAGCTTAGAGTTATCATAAAGTAATTTAATGGTATACATAAACAGTTATATTATGAGATAAATGACGTTGCAGAGATGGGGAAAAAAGAAAACGTGTTAGTCAGCCTGAAGGCATTAAGAAAACCTCTATACAGGAAGTGATTCTTAAGTTAAGATTGAGGAATGAGTATGAAATTACTAGGTTTCCACATTAGGTCAGATATCCCAGCCAGAGTGAACAGCGTCTGCAAAAATTACAAGTGTGAAAAATCACAGGATCAGTGAGGACCATGCATAGTTCAGGATTGAAATGTAAGGAAGGAGGGGATGTTGTGTAAGGGGAGTGATATCCAGGCAGTAATAGAGAGCTTCTGAAATGTTTTTAGTTGGAGAGAATTGTGTTTTCTTATTATAAGGGTAGGTATAAATGTGTGTAAAAAGGATACATTTATTTTGATATTAAAGTTGTAGATAGTTTATGGTACAGGTAATGGCACATATAAAGAGGGTAGTGATAGGTATTTCAGAAGATAGAAATCTAATCAAGGTGATGCCAGTGGAGATGGAGAAGAGTGAGCAGAAAGTAGAGATTATAAAACTTGGTAGCTAGTTGGAAACAGGAATTAGAGCTGGAGAATTGTTCAGTGTTATGCAAGGATTATCACTGGGTAAAGATAAGATGGATCTTCCCTAGGGACTGGTCTTCTAGATGATTGTCTTAGTACAGAGTGCTATAACAAAATACCATAGACTGGGGGACTTGCACGGTAGGCATTTGTTTCTCACAGTTCCAGAGGCTGGGAATTCTGAGATTAGTGCACTGGCAGATTCATTGCTGGTGAGAGCCATCGTCTTAGCTTAGTGACAACAACCTTCTCATTGTTTCCTCAAGTTGTAGAAACACACACACAGACACACACACACAGACACACACACACACACACACACACACACACAGGAAGAGAGAGGGAGAAAGACAGAGAGTGGTCTCTCTCTCTTATTCTTACAAAGGCAATAATCCCACCATTGGAGACCCACTCTCATGACCTCATCCAAACCCAATCACCTACCAAAGGGTCCATCTTCAAATACCATAATTTAGGGGACCAAGTTTTAACATATGGAGGTTAGGAAGACATAGACATTCAGTCTATAACAGTGACATGATTTTTCCAATATATATAATTTTTTGTTTGTTTGTTTAGTTTGTCATTTAAGTTCCTGTGCCCTTTGGGAAAACTCTATCGGGGTAGAGTTGGTAGAAAACAATTAACTGACACCACCCCTCCATTAATGACCCTCACTGTGGAAGCTACAGAATTAGGTCTTTTCCTCTACCCAACCATCATCAGAGCTTATTCTTTAAATTGTGAACCTTGAAAAAGGTATTAAGAGAACAGGGGTGTTTATCAGGAAGTGAGTGTCATTGGTATGCTATAGCATCACTGGTATGGCCCCAACTGTGCCCAGGATATGGCTTTGTTGTAGTTCTGCTACTTCCATATGGAGATCCCTTGATCATTGTTCACATTACCCAAGTCTTGTTCTTCAGGTCCCAACAGTTCTGTGAGCTCACCATATCCCTTCAGTCTTTTCTACTTGCTTAAGATAGCTTGAGTTAATTTCTTTCTTAAACCAAATCACTGACTTATTTGATCCTCATTCCTTTCAGATATCTGAATGTGCTCCAATTTGCTAAAAACTTTATCTAATTAATGCCTAGAATTTAACAGTCTTTCTATCATATATTTATTAGAAAAAGTGAAAGAGTGAAACAAAACCAACATAATTTTAATAATTAAATTCAAGAAGACCACAGCACTGATTCTAAATCAGTGCATGGTCTTATTCCTGCTGCCTGCCATTAATCTGCTTCTCCTTTATTATGATGTTTTATAGGACTCCAGCAGTACTTGAGTTCTCAGTTTCTGACCTTTATCCTTATCCTTCCTTTACTCTACAACATGCCTTTCTGGATGACCTCTTTGGGTCTTTTCCCATAGCTGTGGTGCCCCTGGTAATGTGATATAAAAAGTCAGATCCATAAGAGCAGGTGCCCAGTAGAAATAGCATATTCTTAAGATGGGGACAGTATACCAGACTATTTTTTTTTCACCCATTCTTGGGCTAGGGCAGATCAAATAAACTAATTTGAAAGCTGATGGCAATAGTGAAATTCATACAAATGGTCAGTTGGTTCTACGAATGAAGTTCCTCACTGAGCATGGACCTCATTGACCCATTGGCCCTGAAGTTTCCAGGTGGATATGATATATCCTCCCATAATTATCAAATTCGGTGGCCCAACATTTACTGAGGGCTGATTATGTGCCAGACATTATCCTATGTGATGGAATTTAGCCATAAGAAAGACAGACCAGGTCCCACATTCATAGACCATATACTTTAATAAAGAAGGAAGAATCAATAATCTTATAAATGAATAATATGATTTAAGTTAGTAGCAAGTGATAAGAACATAAAACATGTTAAAAATAACAAAATACAAGACAGCATGATTTTAGATAATGTGTGGAAGGAAGGCCACTCTGAAAGGTGACATGTGAATAGGAATCTGAATGATCAAGAGAAACTCACTATCCTCAGACAGGGGAAGGGCATGCCATGTATATCTAGAGACTATAGAATGGATAACAGCCCAATTTTTGTTTTTAAAAATGGAGATTTTATGGCCAAGAATTAAGAAAACCAGAAAAACAAACAAAACAAAAAAACAAACAAATCCAGAAGGTTTGCTATGCCCTTCTCCAGGAAGGCCAGATGGGGCTCTCCTATCCAGGCTTCTGCCATGTCACGGGGCAGTTGTATGAGGGATATATGCCTCTTTTCAATGACTGGGCACAATTCACAGAATACCAACTCAGAAAATCTACCATATTTTCAAAAGGAGAGGTAGGAGGGAATAACTTAACGATTATGTTTCAGAATTCTGATTCCTAACATAAGACTTAACTTAGGTATGATTTAGCTACTGTGGAAAATTCCAGAAAAGACCTATGGGATCCATCTAGTATGAACTGGCTCCATGAGCAGAAGCCAAAGATTTGGCTATACTAAACATTTTGTTTGTGTGAATATTATGTGTGTGTGTGTGGTGATGAGGTTCTTTCTGGCAACATGTAGCTAGTTCAGCTCTTGCTGTCAGCTTTCTGAGGCTGAGAGAAAGTACCTCAGAATGAATATATAAATGGATTTTGCTTCCTAGAAGTAAATAAGGTCTTCGACCATACCCTTCATATAGCATGTCATCCTCTCTGGAACTGGAGAGTATTATGCTAAATGAAATAAGTTAATCAGAGAAAGACAATTATATAGTTTCATTCATATGCAGACTATAAGAAACAGGGCAGAGGATCATTGGGGAAGGTAGGGAAAACAGAATGGAAGTCATCAGAGAGGGAGAAAAAGCATGAGAGACTCATAAGTACAGGAAACAGAGGGTTGCTGGAGGGGAGGTAGGTGGGGTGATGGGGTATTTGGGTGATGGATATTAAGGTGGGGATGTGATATGATGAGCACTGGGTGTTATTTGCAACTGATAAATTATTGAACACAACATCTGAAACTAATGATGTATACTGTAAGTTGGCCAATTGAATTTAAATTAAAAAACAAAAGAATATCATCCTCTCCTATGATATTCTTTTGTCTAGTGTCAGGCACTATATTGGATACTCTGTTGGCATTCCCTCTATTTTCTCACTTAATTATCATAATTATAGGACAAATATTAACTTAGATTTTATAAATGAGTAAACTGAGGTGTGAAGTGTTTGTTTCTTTTCTCTGAATCACACAGCTTGCAAAAGACAAAGCAAGAGTTCAGTTCAGATCTAAACTCTAAAGTATATGTTCTTGTCAACACACCCTTAAGCGTATTTCAAAAGGAAGATTGTTTTTTAGATAAACGAACAAAATTACAGAGGCATTCACGAGGGCATACAGATATAAGCTCTGTGGTTCTTTAGTCATACACATTTATTTGCATTTTCCGAACGTGGCTAGTTATTTATATTTAACTTCTCTTGCTGGAAAAAAAAAAATCACATTTTGCCTTTTGTGCCAAGTTGCAGAGTCGGCTCATTTCATTACATTTTTGTCTTCTCAGAAAGATACTATGCAACTGGAATCTAATCTGTATCAATAGTTCGCTGCCAATTGTCAGAGATTGCTGACAGTGGATCAATTTTAATTTACAGACGATCTTGAAAGGCCATTTAAATAGTGGTAATTAAGAAGCAAAATATGGGACTGGAAATGTAGCAGAATGTGGATAGTTTTAAACTAATGAGGTGTTTGAAGTCCTTTTTCCACAAAGCCAAGATGTTCGAAGTGAGGATTCTCTGTAGTATATGTCATTATTTTGGCAGAGTTAAGGAAAATCATTAGGTTTCCAGTGTCAAACTAGATTATGTCCATCTAAAATGCTATTTGTTACTATGTTGCACCTCCTTTTCAGAATGCTTGTCTCTCTTACATTCCCTTTTCCACCAAGTCTATGTGGAATCTATGTCCACCAAGTCTGCCAATATACTGCATGTATGTGGAACCTAATTGGGCTTATAGTTGGAGTTTAATAGACATTTGACTCAATATTAGGTGACAAATAACTCTATGAACAAAGCAAGAATGACCCATTTATATATACAGAAGTATCCATCATTCAGAGATGCGTCCTTGAGTGTTTAAGTGGTACAGCAAACAAAAAGTATCTGTGAGAATATTATTTTAGGCATTCATGTTCCAGAATTTCTATTCCAGGTTTGGAAGCTAGTATGGTTCTCACTTATTCTTTCTGAAACTTGTGGTGACTTTAATATTCTTTCTCACCTGTGTGCATCTTTTCTCATCTATCCTCACTCCTACTTTCCTCCCTTCATATTCTTGGGTTTCTAGCTCTTTCTGTGATTTCTAGCTGTGATGGCTTTCTAGAGGATAAAGAACATTTCATAAACACACACACACACACACACACACACACAGTCTCTTAGAAGAGACTCAGTAAATATTTGTTTCTACTAAATTTGTGCCTTTGTCATGACAGGGAAATGTTCTAGAGCAAGAGCTGAAGTCCTTGAATTCCAATTGCATTTCTTTTTCTTTGTCTTCTACACAGCACCGCAGTGTTCTCTTCTCCAGCAAACCTTTCCAGATGGCTTTAATCTAATGAGCTGTCTCTTATTTCTTATTTCATTTATTTACATCTGCCTTACAATCCTTACCCAATTCTGTTATTTGCACACAAAGTTATTCTAATCATTAACTGTAAAATCCTTAAGGGCAGGAGTCATGTTTTATTATTCTGAATTCCTAATGTTAGCACATTAGTTGGCATAAATTCACATTCTGCAAATATTTAAGTGTGTGAATGAATGAATGAATGAATGATCTATAAAATAATGCAATATTGGATTTACAATGTCTTCTATTTTTGACCCATGACTTTGAAAAATATTGATTTGATATAAATAGGTTTAGTTCTAATCATTTTTAATCCTTGAATATAGTATTATTCAGTTAATTCAATACTATGTCTTCCTGTAACTTTCTTGTGTGACCTATTTTTTGTTGTACTTATGATTTTATATTCATCATATAAATCATATAAATCAAAAAAAGTACTGACAAATAAAATGACTCGGATAAAATCTTAGTAATTTAAAACCTAAATCTTCTCTCCTGGACTACCCACCTTATGTGACCTGAAGAACAAACAAAATAGAAAGGGATACCACATTATTTTTCCCCAATATACCTTGTTGGCATTGAGAGGTTTTGAATTATTTATGATATTTACTCAGAAGGAAAAATACAGAGGATTTCAGTTCTTATAATGAGCAGAACAAAGTGCAAAGATCAAATAAAGTCAAAGAAAAAAATTCAATAAATAATAAAAGAGTCATGTAAATTAGCATTTGTTTTTGGAACGCCTTACATTGTAAAGTCGTAGATCATGTTTATGGAAGCTTTAGGAATGAATAAAAATCGTCTCAGTGACTATGCATTTCTTCATTTTCCTTTATGGTAGCTGCATGGACTAGTTAGTGCCACTACTATCTGCAAACTCATTTTCTCCAAGGTGGACTTTGGGATATAGTTCTGGAGATGAGATGCTACACACATGAACACCATGAATAGATATGTTTAGGCAACATACCAAAGGTCACTTGTACCTCAGTTTGAGGTATGCGTAAAAGAAACAGCAGAAACACAACTATGAACCAGGGTTAAGGAAAAAATTGTAATAAAGGATGAAGGTAGCACTGACTCACCCCTTCATACAAAAATAAACCTCTTGATATAAAGGTAAAGTAACAAAATGCAGTGGAAAGATTGCATAATGTAAAATCACAAAGACATGAGGGGAAGTTTGGCTTGGCAATGTCTGCTCTATGTAATCTCGGGCATAGAATATAATGTTTTCAATCCCATCTCTTTGCATATAATTTAAACTCTTCATTTATAAAACATCAAATCGTCTAACTTATAAAGTACCATCTGTTCTTCCTACTTTAACAGAAATAAAATGCAGTAATATATACAAAAGTGTAAATTGCTGTATAAATATTACTGCTTAAATGTTATCACCATCATTAATTTCCCAATCATTAAGCTTACGACTAATATTTGGGCCCATGGAAGAAAATTACATTTCCCTAACACTTCCATAAACAACTGGATTTGAATTCTATTATTAGTTTTTTTTTTCATGCAAATGAACAAATAAATACAGAGAAAAATTAAAACAATAATGAAGAACTAGAAGAAAAACAGCTCTACCATATAGACATGAGAAAAGAACACTGTATGATTGTTATCACCAATGTGAAAAAATAGGGAAATTTGCAGTAATCGGAGAAGGAAGGCAAACACAGCAACAGAAAAAGCTGGATTAAGAGGATGCACTTTATTTCTAGTTATGTTTATCTGAAGTGAACATAGTTTGATATAATGGACACCCCCCTAGGTGGCTGAAGTAATATCTCCACAAAAGATAAATGTTTAATCGACACCAGGACAAAAGTGCAGATAGAATTTAGCTGATTCATAGCCCTGCACATTCCTTTTTGCATTTGCTGATGAAAAGTATTAAGAGAAATATTTAATGATGTGATGTACTTTGAGATGAATACAGGCAAGTTGGCCTAAAGCTACCCTTTTGAATATAACACCATTTCCAAATTGTAATCCACTGGGATCTTCTAAGGTATTTCTGGGGAATGTGTTACTTGGAAAGATAACATCATTCTGGACTGAAATAAGCTAATCTGCTTCCATAAAAGAAAGCTGAGGCCTTTACTGGTAAGAGTTGGATCTTCTCCACCTACCTAAGGGATGCACCGTGGTTTTAATGTTGAGTGTGGTGGCTCCAAGCATAAAATCCAGGGTTAAATTTTGGATGTATACGATCTCTGCATAGTTGTATATCATACGCCTGTCACTGTATGTCCTCACTCAACATGTAGGTAGAAAAGTGATTTTTCTCATAGAAATCCTTATTTCTTATGCATATAAGTTTTAGTAACACTGACAATTATAAAAATTTTATTTATTTGACAGACAAAGATCACAAGTAGGCAGAGCGGCAGGCAGAGAGAGAGAGGAGGAAGCAAGCTCTCCGCCAAGCAGAGAGCCCGATGCGGGGCTCGATCCCAGGACCCTGGGACCACGACCCGAGCCGAAGGCAGAGGCTTTAACCCACGGAGCCACCCAGGTGCCCCAACCCTGACAATTATAGATGTGAAGATGAAAATAAGCTAGGTGGTTCACAAATTAGGATGAATAAAGATTAGCCAGAAAGTTTCAGTTTCTCAAAGTACCTCTAACATTTGCCAATATCAAAATCCAGGTTTCTTTTCTCCTGATTTGAGGAATTGATAATTCTGATTTTTTAAAAAGATTTTATTTATTTGACAGAGAGAGAGATCACAAGTAGGCAGAGAGGCAGGCAGAGAAAGAGGGGGAGGCAGGCTCCCTAATGAGCAGGGAGCCCAATGTGGGGTTTGATCCCAGGACCCTGAGATCATGATCTGAGCCAAAGAAAGAGGCTTAACCCACTGAGCCACCCAGGCACCCTGACAATTCTGTTAAAACTTATCAGGGGAAACTAAACCTTTTTCAGACTCAGTATCTTTTCCCTACTATGCATTCTTAGCACCCTTCTCAAAGATCAGTTGACTGTAAATTAATGGACTTAATTCTGGACTATTTTGTTCCATGGGTCTGTCAGTCTTTATTCCAGTACCATATTGTTTTAATTATTGTAGATTTGTAATATATTCTGAAACCAGAAATGTGATGCATCTAGATTTGTTCTTCTTTCTCAAGATCACTTTGGTTATTCTGAGTGGTTTGTGTTTCCACAAAATTTTAGTTAGTTTCAAAAATTTTAAAATTTTTTTTCTGCAAAAAATGTTATTGATATTTTCATGGAGGTAGCATTGAGTCTGTAGATCTGTTTGAACTTTCAATCCCTGAACACAGGATGCCTTTCCATTTATTTGTATATCATTTAATTTATGTCAATATTTCATAGTTTTCAGTGTACAAGATTTCCATCTCCTTGGTTGAACTTATTCCTAGGTATTTTAGTCTTTATTATGCTATTGTAAATTGAATTGTTTTCTTAGTCCCCATTTAAGCTTAAGCCTCATAAATAAGAAATGCAATCAATGCAACCCTAAACAAAGGATTGAAAGTGAAAATAGAATCTTACTTGACAGCATAACACAATAAAATATAAAACCAGGTTGGTAACCAAAGTAAATCAGTGGGCCTGTGTCATGATGGACTAGAGAAATATACAAAATACCACCTTTCGAGTACCTACTCAATGACAGACACCCTACCTACTCTGTTTTGATAAAAAATCTCACAATAAAACTATGAATTAGATAATTAGACAGTTTTCTTTCCAAACTGCAGCTTTTGAAGTTGAAGCTCAGAGACTCTGAATGAATTTCCCAAGTTCATATAGATAAAAATTCAGGATTTAAACTTCAACCTGAGCCATGTCAAATCTCCTTCCTTTTTCACAATGTGGTAGGATTAATGGGTCAAAATCCTCTGGATCCCTATCCATTTTCGAATCTATGTTCATATACTTTCTACAATGAGGCAGTAGAGTTTCATGGCTTATAACACAGACCTCAGAATGATCAGATGGACTGGGTTCCATCGTAAGTCTCCCACTTAATACCTGTCATGATCTAATACAGTCTTCTTACTATCTCTATTACTCATCCTCCACCTACACTCCCACATGCAAACATTATGTAATTTAAAAATCACAAAGTTTTAACCATATTCTGATAAAGAGATCATATCAATGTCTTAGAAAAAAGATTTTGAAAGAGCCAGGATGCCCTTCAACAGACGAATGGATAGGGAAGGTATGGTCCATATATACAATGTAGTATTACTCAGCCATCAGAAAGGATGAATACCCAACGTTTGTATCAACATGGACAGGACTGGAGGAGATTATGCTGAGTGAAATAACTCAAGCAGAGAGAGTCAATTATCATATGGTTTTACTTACTTGTGGAGCATAAGGAATAACACGGAAGACATTAGGAGAAGGAAAGGGAAGTGAATTGGGATAAATTGGAGGGGGAGATGAACCATTAGACACTGTGGACTCTGAGAAACTAACTGAAGGTTTTGGAGGGGAGGGGGATAGGGGGATGGGTGAGCCTAGTGGTGGGTATTAAGGCTTGATCCCAGGACCCCAGGATCACGACCTGAGCCATAGGGAGCCACTTAATGGATTGAGCCCCCCCGGGCACCCCTAAGATAATCTGAACTTCTGACTCACATATTTGATTTTTATTTTTGTAAGTTTTTATTTTAATTCCAGCTAGTTAACATACAGTGTTAAATTACTTTCAGGTGTACCATATAGTAATTTAACACTTCCATACAACATCCTGTGCTCATATCCACAAGTATACTCTTTACCCCATCACCTATTTAACCCATCCCTCCTTCACCCCATCCCCTCTGGTAACCATTAGTTCTTTCTCTATAGTTAAAAGTCTATTTCTTGGCTCATCTCTCTCTCTCTCTCTCTCTCTCTCTCTTTTTCCTTTTCCTCATTTGTTTTGTTTCTTAAATTCTACATATGAGTGAAATCATGGCATTTGTCTTTTTCTGACTGACATATTTTGCTAAGCATTATACTCTTTAGCTCCATTCATGTTGCAAATGACACAATTTCATAATTTGTAGGTGAACAATATTCCATTGTGTGTGTGTGTGTGTGTGTGTGTATCATATCTTCTTTACCCATTCAACAAATGATGGACATTTGGACAGATTCTATAGTTCAGCCATTGTAGATAATGCTGGTGTAAACATGGGGTGTATGTATCACTTTGAATTAGTGTTCTTGTATTTTTGGGTAAATAGCCAGTAGTGCAATGGCTAGATGTAGGGTAGTTCTATTTTTAATTTTTTGCAGTACCCACATATTGCTTTCCACAGTGGCTACACCAGTTTGCATTCCCACCACCAGTGCACAAGTGCTCCTTTTTCTCCACATCCTTGCCAACACCTGTTGTTTCTTGCTTTATTGATTTTTAGCCATTCTGATAGGCTTATTCCTAGGTATCTTATTGTTCTTGGTATAGTTGAAAATGGGATTGATTCCTTAGTTTCTCTTTCTGCTGCTTCCTTATTGGTGCATCTAGATATCTCATTATAATTTCAATTTGCATTTCTCTGATGGTAAGTGATGATGAACATCTTTTCAAGTGTCTGTTGTCCATCTGGATGTTTTGTTTGGAGAAATATCTGTTCATGTTTTCTGCCCATTTTTAATCAGATTATTTGGTTTTGGGGTGTTGGATTTTATAAGACTTTCACATATTGTGGATACCAACTCTTTATCAGACTTGGTATTTGCAAATATCTGTTTCCATTCTGTAGGTTGCCTTCCAGTTTTGTTGTTTCCTTCACTATGAAGAAGATTTTTATTTTGATGTTCCAATAGTTTATTTTTGCTTTTGTTTCTCTTGCCTCAGGAAATATATCTAGAAAGATGTTGTGGTGGTCAATGTCAAATAAGTTAATGCTTGTGTTCTCTTCTTGGATTTTTATGGTTTCAATTCTCACAATTTGGTCTTAAATCAATTTTGGGTTTATTTTTGTGTCTGGTGTAAGAAAGTGTTCCCTTTTCATTCTTCCTCATGTTTCTGTCCAGTTTTCACAGAAACATTTGTGGAAGAGACTGTCTTTTTCCCATTTGATATTCTTGCTTCCTTTGCTGAAGATTAATTGACCATGTAGCTGGGGGTTCATTTTTGGGTTTTCTATTCTGTTCTATTGATCTATGTGTCTAGTTTTGTGCCAGTACCATATAGTTTTGATTACTAAAGCCTTGTAATATAACTTGAGTCCAGAATTGTGATGCCTCCAGCTCTGATTTTCCTTTTTCAAGATTGCTTTGTCTACTCAAAGTCTTTTGTAGTTCCATGTAAATTTTTGTATTGTTTGTTCTAGTTCTGTGAAAAGTGCTGTTAGTTTTTGTTTTTGTTTTTGTTTTAAAGATTTTATTCATTTATTTGTCAGAGAGAAAGCATGAGCAGGGGATAGCAGCAGGCAGAGCAGGCAGAGGGAGAAGCAGGCTCCCCACTCCGCAGGGAGCCCCGTGTGGGACTCTATCCCAGGATCCTGGGATCATTACCTGAGCTGAAGGCAGATGCTTAACTGACTGAGCCACCCGGACCTACTTGTTGTTGGTATTTTGATAGAGATTGCATTAAATATGTAGATTGCTTTGGGTAGCGTTGATATTTTAACAATATCTGTTCTTCAAATCCATGAACATGGAATATCTTTCCATTTCTTTGTGTCATCTTCAATTTTTTCATCAGAGTTTTATAATTTTCATAGTACAGGTCTTTCACCTCTCTGGCTAGATTTATTCCTAGGGATCTTTTGTTTTTGGTGAAATTGTAAATTGGATTGATCCCTCAATTTCTCTTTCTGCTGTTTCATTATTGGTGTGTATAAACACAACAGACTTTTGTATGTCAATTTTGTTTCCTGTGACTTTACTGAATTCATATATCAATTCTAGTATTTTTTGGTGGAATCTTTTGGGTTTTTTACAGGAGTATCATGTCATCTGAAAATAGTGAAAGTTTGACTTCTTCCTTGCCAATCTGGATGCCTTCTATTTATTTTTGTTGTCATATCGCTGTGGATAGGACTTCTAGTGCTATGCTAAATACCTGTGGTGAGAGTGGACATGACATCCGTATCTTGTTCTTGACCTTAGGGGAAAAGCTCTTATGTTTTTTTGTTTTTGTTTTTGTTTTTCCCCATTAAGGATGACAATAGCTGTGTTTCGTTTTTTGTTTTGTTTTGTTTTGTTTTCATAGATGTCCTTTATTATGCTGAGGTACATTCCATCTAAACTTCGTTGAGGGTTTTTATCATGAACTAATGTTATACTTTCTCAAATACTTTTTCTGCACCTATTGAAATGATCATATGGTTCTTACCTTTGCTCTTATTAATGTAATGTAACACAATGATTGATTTGTGTATATTGATTTGTGAGTATTGAAACAACACTTGCAACCCAGAAATAAAGCCCAGCTGATGATGGTGAATGATTTTTTTTTAACTGTATTGTTGAATTCGGTTTGCCAGAATTTTGTTGAGAATTTTTGCATATATGTTTATCAGAGAGATTGGCTTGTACTTTTCTTTTTTAGTGGTGTGTCTTTTTGATTTTGGTATCAGGGTAATTCTGGCCTTATAGTGAACGATTTCCTGCCTTTTCTATGTTTTGGAATAGTTTGAGAAGAATATGTATGAACTTTTCTTTAAACTTTTCTCTAATTTTTTTTCTTTAAACTTTTCTTTAGAATTTGCATGTGAAGCCATCTGGTCCCAGACTTTTGTTTGTTGGAGATTTTTTTTTCATGATTCAATTTCTCTGTTGGTTATATGTCTGTTTAAATTTTCTATTTCTTCTTATTTCATTTCTGCTACTTTATATATTTCTAGGAGATTATCCATTTCTTCTAGGTTGTCTAATTTTTTTCCATATAGTTCTTCATCGTATTTTCTTATTATTGTATGTAATTCTGATGGTGTTTATTTGTTAGTTCTCCTTTCTCATTTATAGTTTTGTTTATCTCAGTCCTTTATTTTTCTTGCTAAGTCTGGCTAGAAACGTAATAATTTTATTGACTTTTTGTTTAAGTCTCCTGGTTCTGTTGATCTGTTCTATTATTTTTGTTTGTTGTTTGTTCTAGTTTCTATAAAATTTATTTCTGCTCTAATCTTTATTATTTCCTTCCTTTTACTGGTCTTAAGTTTTATTTGTTGTTCTTTTTCTAGCTCCTACAAGTGCAAGGTTAGGTTTTTTACCCGAGATTTTCCTTTCTTCTTGAGGTAAGCCTGTATTGCTATAAACCTCCCTCTTAGAAACACTTTTGCTGCATTCCAGAGATTTTGGACTATTGTGTTGTCATTGTCATTTTTTCCATGTATTTTTAAATTTTTTTCTTTTATTTCCTGATGGAGCCATTCATTGTTCAGTAGCATGTTTTTTGTTTGTTTGTTTGTTTTTAGTTTAGTCAGGGGGTAAGGGCCAAAGGAGAGAAAACCTTAAGCAGATTCCATGCTGAGTGTGGAGTCTAACATAGGGCTTGATCTCACCAAATCAAGATCATGACCTGAGCAGAAATCAAGAGTCAGACACTTAACTGATTGTACCACCCTGGTGTCCTTAGTAGCATGTTATTTAACCTCCATGTATTTGTGGTCTTTCCAGATTTTTTTTCCTGTGGATGACTTCAGTTTCATAGCATTGTGGTCAGAAAATATGCATGGTATGATTTTGACCTTGAATTTATTGAGGTTTGTTTTATGCACTAATATGATCTTTTCTGAAGAATGTTCTTTGAGCACGTGAAAATAATGTGCATTCTGCTGTTTTAGGGTGGAATGTTCTGAATATATCTTTTAAACCCATCTGTTCCAATATGTCATTCAAAGCCATTTTCACTTGTTAGTGTTTTGTTTAGATGATCTGCCCATTGATATTAATGGGATGTTAAACTACCTCGACATTATTGTATTATTATCAATTAGTTCCTTTATGCTTGTTATTAGCTGTTTTATGTATTTGAGTGCTTCTCTATTGGGTGTATAAATATTTACATTTGTTATGTCTTGTTGGATTGTCCCCTTTGTTATTATATGTCCCTTTCTTTGTCTCTTGTTATAGTTTTTATTTTAAAGTCTATTTTGTGCAACATAAGTATTGACACTTTGGTTTTCTTTTGATATGCATTTGCATAATATATGTTTCTCCATCCTTGACTTCCAATCTTCAGGTGTCTCTAGTTCTAAAATGAGTCTCTTGCAGGTAACCTATAAATGGGTCCCTTTTTTTTTTTTTAATCTATTATGTCACCCTCACCCTATGTCTTTTGATTGGAACATTTAGTCCATTTACGTTCAAAGTAATTAGTGATAGATAAATATATATTGCCATTTTATTACTTATTTTACGATTGTTTCTGATGATCATCTGTGATCCTTTGTTATCTTCCTTTCATGTTTTGCTAGTTTTCTTTAGTGACATTTTTGATGAATGCCAATTTTCATTATTTCTGTTGATAAATCTGTTTACCTTACAGGTTTTCCCTTATAAGCTTTGTTTTCTTTATCACTATATTTTGCACATTTAGTTACAGTATGTCTTGGTGCTAATTTGCTTTTGTTGATTCTATTGAGGGGTCTCTGTGTCTCTTGGCTCTGGGTATCTGTTTCCTTCCCCAAATTAGGGAAATTTTTACCTATTATTTCTTCATATAAATTTTCTCTCCCCTTTTCTCTCTACCCTGTTGTCCATTCCATCAAGTGAGTTTCTCCTTTTGTTTATTTGACTTTTATGTCTTCTATGTTATTCTTATCTCTATGTTAAGGGTCTCATTCATGTCTGCCACTCTTTTCTCAAGTCCAGTGAGTATCCTTATGATCATTACTTTAAATGTTCTGTCAGTCATGTTATTTATATTGATTTCACTTAGATCTCTGGCTATGGCCTTGACCTGTTCTTTCATCTGGGAAAAAGTTTTCTCTATCTTCTCATGTTGGCTGCCTCTCTGTGTTTGTTTCTGTTAAGAAAGTC
This sequence comes from Mustela erminea, assembly GCF_009829155.1. Classification (NCBI taxonomy): domain Eukaryota; kingdom Metazoa; phylum Chordata; class Mammalia; order Carnivora; family Mustelidae; genus Mustela; species Mustela erminea. Next base: position 105,602,557 of record NC_045615.1, read on the forward strand.
AGCGTGTCTACTACTCCTGAAAGTAGTAGCTTTATAAAGAAGGGGGGACATTGTACACTTCAGTGCAATGTCTCCTCTTCCCCAGAAACTGACATGTCAGGAGAGTATCCTATGTGTGTTCCTTTCACATTATTGTTGAGTCTGAGTCTCTTTTCCCCTTAGTGTAGGCGTCTGAAGTGACTCTACCTATTGTGGGCTATGCTTGCTCTCTGTGGTGTTAGTGCGACCCAGGCATACCATCTTTGAAGGGGTTTGCTCACCAGGAAACTTGGGAGGAGGGCAGAAAATTAACAACATTTGAGCTAGGCCACTAGTCCTATGCTGGATTCCTTAAGCACTGTGGCAGTTGGAGTCTGCGTGCCAAGGTGGTTGGGGGAGCAAAGCTGGTGGTGGTTATGACAATGGCTGGGGGCAGCTGGGCCCAGTGCCTAATGATGCCTGGAGCATGCATCTGGGCATGGTGTGACAGTTGGACACAATATATGGTGGTAGCTATGCAACTGGCATCTAGGCTTGTGCAGCTGGGGGCAGCATGCAGTGGTTTCTTGGGGTGTAGAGTGGGTGCAGTTCAGTGAATGTGCATGGCATATGTTGGCAGCTATGCACCAACAACTGGGTGGGAGGAGGGGATGTGCTGCTTTAACAAAATTTGCCTTGTGTCAAGGATAGTAGGTTTGGTGTAGATGTGTCATCAGGAGAACTTGTGGGTCTGGTGCACTGCTAGTGGGTTGAATAGCAAGTATCTGTGTAGTCTTGCCTCCTGTAAGTGTCTCTGTCTATTCTGAGGTTGTGGGATAAAAATGGTGCCTGCCAGCTCCTTCATTTTTGGAGAAGTACCCCCAACATGCTATAAATCAGTATGAGCAGATCTGTCTCCCATTAGTACATCCCACCCCCAGTGTTGTGTAAACTGCCATTTTCTATGTTGCCTCTCTGGGCAGTCTGTTGTCTATATAAGGGTGGCAGCCCAGCTATCACTCACCCTCCTGGATTGCCTAGGGCTGGGACAGCTGACTTTTCAAGCCCCAGGTTCCTAATTGTACTGGTTTTATAAACTCATGGGATTTAACTCCCATGGTTTTTAAAACCAAACATTATGAGGATTAGTCTTCCCCATGTGAGATCCCTGGTGTGAAGGTCTATTTCTCTTCCCTCTCTGCAAGTGTCGCTTCTTCCATCCTATAGGCAGCCTCCCATCTTTCTGAATTTCTTAACTTTTCAGCTGCACCTTCTTTTCTGTATCTACTTGTGGAGTTTTTTCTGTCAGTCTTCAGATCACCCTCTAGTTTATTGACTTGGACATGGATGATATCTAGTTGAAAACGTGGGTGGAAATGTGCTCAGGCTCCTCATACTACACCACTGAAATATTGAAATTGAAGACATAAAGTCTCACTCGTGGTTTTACAGAAGTACAAATGGACATTGAGTCTACTGAATTTCTGTTCCATGAGACCTTATTTCCTATCTTATTTCTATTGATCTACCTCTGAGAGATTAAGCTTCATCTCTATTTTAACAGAAAAATAATTATGAATATTTGGAGAACAGAAACATAGCATCACTCAACTTACATAATAAGTTTTATGATTAAGATTCCTGTCTTAAATTCTAACAATATAGACAAAACAAGGGAACAGTAAAGACTTCAGGGGTCAAGGATATTAGACAGGATTTAGACTTTCCTGGGAATTTATGATACAAATTTAGGAAAATTATAACTAGACTTCCTCAATTCATTAATGACAAAATATCTACAAACCATTATAACTTTTAGTCCAACTTATAAATGAAGAGTCAAGATAAGGAATTGACAAGTGCCAAATAGATAGAAGTGTCTGGATTCCTAACCCAGATGTCCCTACTTCAGAGACACTATCTATTTATTTTATTATTTTATTTTATTTTTTCAGTGTTGTTTTTAGTAGTTGTGGTATTTATTTTATTATTTTGTAATTGTTGTATTATTTTATTATTTTATTTTATTTTATTTTTTCAGTGTTGTCTGGATTCCTAACCCAGATGTCCCTACTTCAGAGACACTATCTATTTATTTTATTATTTTATTTTATTTTTTCAGTGTTGTTTTTTGTAATTGTGGTATAATTTATAGAACACAAAATGTGCCATTCTGACCATTTTTGACTCTAAAGTTCGATGGCAGTAACTATATTCAAAATACTGTACAACCATCACCACCCCCTATTTTCAAAAAGTACTCAGGAGGAGTCAAGATGGCGGAGAAGTAGCAGGCTGAGACTGCTTCAGCTAGCCGGAGATCAGCTAGATAGCTTATCTAAAGATTGCAAACACCTGAAAATCCATCGGCAGATCTAAGAGAAGAAGAACAGCAATTCTGGAAACAGAAAAACAACCACTTTCTGAAAGGTAGGACCGGCGGAGAAGTGAATCCAAAGCGACGGGAAGATAGACCCCGGGGGGAGGGGCCGGCTCCCGGCAAGCGGCGGAGCAACGGTGCACAAAATCAGGACTTTTAAAAGTCTGTTCCGCTGAGGGACATCGCTCCAGAGGCTAAACCGGGGCGAAGCCCACGCGGGTTCAGCGTGGCCTCAGGTCCCGCAGGGTCACAGAAGGATCAGGGGTGTCTGAGTGTCGCAGACCTTGCGTGTATTGGAACGGGAAAGCCGGCTACAGAGACAGAGCCGACAGTAAGCTCACAGCTCGGTGTTACCTTGAACTGGTCGCAGGCTCGGAGAGCTCGGAGCGCGGCCGGAGGTCAGGCAGACGGGAGTAACTGGGCACTGTTCTCTGAGGGCGCACTGAGGAGTGCGGCCCTGGGCTCTCGGCTCCTCCGGGCCGGAGACCAGGAGGCCGCCATTTGTATTCCCGTCCTCCGGAACTCTACGGAAAGCGCTCAGGGAACAAAAGCTCCTGAAAGCAAACCCGAGCGGATTACTCACCCCGGCCCCGGGTAAGGGCGGTGTAATTCCGCCTGGGGCAAAGACACTTGAGAATCACTACAACAGGCCCCTCCCCCAGAAGATCAACAAGAAATCCAGCCGAGACCAAGTTCACCTACCAAGGAGTGCGGTTTCAATACCAAGGAGAGCAGCAGAATTCCAGAGGAGGAGAAAGCCAAGCACGGAACTCATGGCTTTTTCCCTGTGATTTTTTTTTAGTCTTGCAGTTAATTTAATTTTTTTTCTTTTTCATTTTTTGTTGTTTTTTTTTTTTTTTTTCCTCGCCTTCGGGTAAAATTTTTTTTTTTTTTAACTGTTACCTTTTTCTTTTTTAACGATTTTTTACTAGTTTAATATATATATTTTTTCTTTTTTACATTTTTCTTAGGTGTTTTCCTTTTTTTTTTTTTAATTCTTTTCTTTTCTTTTTTCTTTTTTCTTTTTTTTTTTTTCTTTTTTCTTTTTTTTTCTTTCTTCCTTTTTGAACCTCTTTTTATCCCCTTTCTCCCCCCTCACGATTTTGGATCTCTTCTAATTTGGTTAAAGCATTTTTTCCTGGGGTTGTTGCCACCCTTTTAGTATTTTACTTTCCCCTTCATATACTCTTATCTGGACAAAATGACAAGACGGAAAAATTCAACACAAAAAAAAGAACAAGAGGCAGTACCGAAGGCTAGGGACCTAATCAATACAGACATTGGTAATATGTCAGATCTAGAGTTCAGAATGACAATTCTCAAGGTTCTAGCCGGGCTCGAAAAAGGCATGGAAGATATTAGAGAAACCCTCTCGAGAGATATAAAAGCCCTTTCTGGAGAAATAAAAGAACTAAAATCTAACCAAGTTGAAATAAAAAAAGCTATTAATGAAGTGCAATCAAAAATGGAGGCTCTCACTGCTAGGATAAATGAGGCAGAAGAAAGAATTAGTGATATAGAAGACCAAATGACAGAGAATAAAGAAGCTGAGCAAAAGAGGGACAAACAGCTACTGGACCATGAGGGGAGAATTCGAGAGATAAGTGACACCATAAGACGAAACAACATTAGAATAATTGGGATTCCAGAAGAAGAAGAAAGAGAGAGGGGAGCAGAAGGTATACTGGAGAGAATTATTGGGGAGAATTTCCCCAATATGGCAAAGGGAACGAGCATCAAAATTCAGGAGGTTCAGAGAACGCCCCTCAAAATCAATAGGAATAGGCCCACACCCCGTCACCTAATAGTAAAATTTACTAGTCTCAGTGACAAAGAGAAAATCCTGAAAGCAGCCCGGGAAAAGAAGTCTGTAACATACAATGGTAAAAATATTAGATTGGCAGCTGACTTATCCACAGAGACCTGGCAGGCCAGAAAGAGCTGGCATGATATTTTCAGAGCACTAAACGAGAAAAACATGCAGCCAAGAATACTCTATCCAGCTAGGCTATCATTGAAAATAGAAGGAGAGATTAAAAGCTTCCAGGACAAACAAAAACTGAATGAATTTGCAAATACCAAACCAGCTCTACAGGAAATATTGAAAGGGGTCCTCTAAGCAAAGAGAGAGCCTACAAGTGGTAGGTAGATCAGAAAGGAACAGAGACCATATACAGTAACAGTCAACTAACAGGCAATACAATGGCACTAAATTCATATCTCTCAATAGTTACCCTGAATGTTAATGGGCTAAATGCCCCTGTCAAAAGACACAGGGTATCAGAATGGATCAAAAAACAAAACCCATCTATATGTTGCCTCCAAGAAACTCATTTTAAGCCCGAAGACACCTCCAGATTTAAAGGGAGGGGGTGGAAAAGAATTTACCATGCTAATGGACATCAGAAGAAAGCAGGAGTGGCAATCCTTATATCAGATCAATTAGATTTTAAGCCAAAGACTATAATAAGAGATGAGGAAGGACACTATATCATACTCAAAGGGTCTGTCCAACAAGAAGATTTAACAATTTTAAATATCTATGCTCCCAACGTGGGAGCAGCCAACTATATAAACCAATTAATAACAAAATCAAAGAAACACATCAACAATAATACAATAATAGTAGGGGACTTTAACACTCCCCTCACTGAAATGGACAGATCATCCAAGCAAAAGATCAGCAAGGAAATAAAGGCCTTAAACGACACACTGGACCAGATGGACATCACAGATATATTCAGAATATTTCATCCCAAAGCAACAGAATACACATTCTTCTCTAGTGCACATGGAACATTCTCCAGAATAGATCACATCCTCGGTCCTAAATCAGGACTCAACCGGTATCAAAAGATTGGGATCATTCCCTGCATATTTTCAGACCACAATGCTCTAAAGCTAGAACTCAACCACAAAAGGAAGTTTGGAAAGAACCCAAATACATGGAGACTAAACAGCATCCTTCTAAAGAATGAATGGGTCAACCGGGAAATTAAAGAAGAATTGAAAAAAATCATGGAAACAAATGATAATGAAAATACAACGGTTCAAAATCTGTGGGACACAACAAAGGCAGTCCTGAGAGGAAAATATATAGCGGTACAAGCCTTTCTCAAGAAACAAGAAAGGTCTCAGGTACACAACCTAACCCTACACCTAAAGGAGCTGGAGAAAGAACAAGAAAGAAACCCTAAGCCCAGCAGGAGAAGAGAAATCATAAAGATCAGAGCAGAAATCAATGAAATAGAAACCAAAAAAACAATAGAACAAATCAACGAAACTAGGAGCTGGTTCTTTGAAAGAATTAATAAAATTGATAAACCCCTGGCCCGACTTATCAAAAAGAAAAGAGAAAGGACCCAAATAAATAAAATCATGAATGAAAGAGGAGAGATCACAACAAACACCAAAGAAATACAAACTATTATAAGAACATACTATGAGCAACTCTACGCCAATAAATTTGACAATCTGGAAGAAATGGATGCATTCCTAGAAACATATAAACTACCACAACTGAACCAGGAAGAAATAGAAAGCCTGAACAGACCCATAACCAGTAAGGAGATTGAAACAGTCATTAAAAATCTCCAAACAAACAAAAGCCCAGGGCCAGACGGCTTCCTGGGGGAATTCTACCAAACATTTAAAGAAGAACTAATTCCTATTCTCCTGAAACTGTTCCAAAAAATAGAAATGGAAGGAAAACTTCCAAACTCATTTTATGAGGCCAGCATCACCTTGATCCCAAAACCAGACAAGGATCCCACCAAAAAAGAGAGCTATAGACCGATATCCTTGATGAACACAGATGCGAAAATACTCAACAAAATACTAGCCAATAGGATTCAACAGTACATTAAAAAGATTATTCACCACGACCAAGTGGGATTTATTCCAGGGCTGCAAGGTTGGTTCAACATCCGCAAATCAGTCAATGTGATACAACACATCAATAAAAGAAAGAACAAGAACCATATGATACTCTCAATAGATGCTGAAAAAGCATTTGACAAAGTACAGCATCCCTTCCTGATCAAAACTCTTCAAAGTGTAGGGATAGAGGGCACATACCTCAATATCATCAAAGCCATCTATGAAAAACCCACCGCAAATATCATTCTCAATGGAGAAAAACTGAAAGCTTTTCCGCTAAGGTCAGGAACACGGCAGGGATGTCCATTATCACCACTGCTATTCAACATAGTACTAGAGGTCCTAGCCTCAGCAATCAGACAACAAAAGGAAATTAAAGGCATCCAAATCGGCAAAGAAGAAGTCAAATTATCCCTCTTCGCAGATGATATGATACTATATGTGGAAAACCCAAAAGACTCCACTCCAAAACTGCTAGAACTTATACAGGAATTCAGTAAAGTGTCAGGATATAAAATCAATGCACAGAAATCAGTTGCATTTCTCTACACCAACAGCAAGACAGAAGAAAGAGAAATTAAGGAGTCCATCCCATTTACAATTGCACCCAAAACCATAAGATACCTAGGAATAAACCTAACCAAAGAGGCACAGAATCTATACTCAGAAAACTATAAAGTACTCATGAAAGAAATTGAGGAAGACACAAAGAAATGGAAAAATGTTCCATGCTCCTGGATTGGAAGAATAAATATTGTGAAAATGTCTATGCTACCTAAAGCAATCTACACATTTAATGCAATTCCTATCAAAGTACCATCCATCTTTTTCAAAGAAATGGAACAAATAATGCTAAAATTTATATGGAACCAGAAAAGACCTCGAATAGCCAAAGGGATATTGAAAAAGAAAGCCAACGTTGGTGGCATCACAATTCCGGACTTCAAGCTCTATTACAAAGCTGTCGTCATCGAGACAGCATGGTACTGGCACAAAAACAGACACATAGATCAATGGAACAGAATAGAGAGCCCAGAAATAGACCCTCAACTCTATGGTCAACTAATCTTCGACAAAGCAGGAAAGAATGTCCAATGGCAAAAAGACAGCCTCTTCAATAAATGGTGCTGGGAAAATTGGACAGCCACATGCAGAAAAATGAAATTGGACCATTTCCTTACACCACACACAAAAATAGATTCAAAATGGATGAAGGACCTCAATGTGCGAAAGGAATCCATCAAAATCCTTGAGGAGAACACAGGCAGCAACCTCTTTGACCTCAACCGCAGCAACATCTTCCTAGGAACAACGCAAAAGGCAAGGGAAGCAAGGGCAAAAATGAACTATTGGGATTTCATCAAGATCAAAAGCTTTTGCACAGCAAAGGAAACAGTTAACAAAATCAAAAGACAACTGACAGAATGGGAGAAGATATTTGCAAATGACATATCAGATAAAGGACTAGTGTCCAGAATCTATAAAGAACTTAGCAAACTCAACACCCAAAGAACAAATAATCCAATCAAGAAATGGGCAGAGGACATGAACAGACATTTCTGCAAAGAAGACATCCACATGGCCAACAGACACATGAAAAAGTGCTCCATATCACTCGGCATCAGGGAAATACAAATCAAAACCACAATGAGATATCACCTCACACCAGTCAGAATGGCTAAAATAAACAAGTCAGGAAATGACAGATGCTGGCGAGGATGCGGAGAAAGGGGAACCCTCCTACACTGTTGGTGGGAATGCAAGCTGGTGCAGCCACTCTGGAAAACAGCATGGAGGTTCCTCAAAATGTTGAAAATAGAACTGCCCTATGACCCAGCAATTGCACTATTGGGTATTTACCCTAAGGATACAAACGTAGTGATCCAAAGGGGCACATGCACCCGAATGTTTATAGCAGCAATGTCCACAATAGCCAAACTATGGAAAGAACCTAGATGTCCATCAACAGATGAATGGATCAAGAAGATGTGGTATATATACACAATGGAATACTATGCAGCCATCAAAAGAAATGAAATCTTGCCATTTGCGACAACATGGATGGAACTAGAGCGTATCATGCTTAGCGAAATAAGTCAAGCAGAGAAAGACAACTATCATATGATCTCCCTGATATGAGGAAGTGGTGATGCAACATGGGGGCTTAAGTGGGTAGGAGAAGAATCAATGAAACAAGATGGGATTGGGAGGGAGACAAACCATAAGTGACTTTTAATCTCACAAAACAAACTGAGGGTTGCTGGGGGGAGGGGGTTTGGGAGAAGGGGGTGGGATTATGGACATTGGGGAGGGTATGTGCTTTGGTGAGTGCTGTGAAGTGTGTAAACCTGGTGATTCACAGACCTGTACCCCTGGGGATAGAGTATTATGCCTCCATCAGAAAGGATGAATGCCCAACTTTTGTAGCAACATGGACGGGACTGGAAGAGATTATGCTGAGTGAAATAAGTCAAGCAGAGAGAGTCAATTATCATATGGTTTCACTTATTTGTGGAGCATAACAAATAGCATGGAGGACATGGGGACTTAGAGTGGAGAAGGGAGTTGGGGGAAATTGGAAGGGGAGGTGAACCATGAGAGACTATGGACTCTGAAAAACAATCTGAGGGTTTTGAAGGGACGGGGGGTGGGAGGTTGGGGTACCAGGTGGTGGGTATTATAGAGGGCACGGATTGCATGGAGCACGGGGTGTGGTGCAAAAATAATGAATACTGTTATGCTGGAAAAAAAAAAAAAAAAAAAAAAGTCCTCATCACCCAAAAAGAAAATCTGTACCCATTAAGCAATGCCACCATTCCATTTTCCGTAGAATGTCATAACCTTTCATCTATTTTCCATCTCTGTGAATTTGCCCATTCTAGACATTTCTTATAAGTATAATCTTACAATATTTGTCTGGCTTATTTCACTTACCATAATGTTTTCAAGCCTCACCCATAGTGTATCATGTATCAGAACTCCATTCTTTATTTATATCTGAATAATATTTCATCATATAGATATATAGAACCACACTTAATTACTATACTCATGTATAAATCTCCTGGGAAGTAGTAATGATGGTTGTTAACTTTCAGGAAATTTACAGATATTAGTATGGTAAGGTAAGTGAAAATATTCTGTAAACCACTTTGTGTGTTTTAAATATTATTGGTTCTGTAGGTAGCATTCAGTCTCATAAATATTATTGGTTCTGAAGTTTTGTTCCTTAGCTAAACTTCCTATCTTCCGTCATAATTTATACAGAACATATTGCCACTAATGAGAGCTATGACCTCTAATGACACTGGTTTAGGTAACTATTTCTTTTTTTTTTTTTTTAATTTTTAAATGAGGTATAGTTGACATACAATATTATATTAGTTTTAGTTTTATAGCACAGTGATTTGCCAAATATATAACAAGATGTTCACTATGATAAATGTAGTGGCTACCTCTTCACCTTTAACAGTAGAGTATAAGATAGAATGAAAGGATAGATTTTTTTTGTTCCTAAAATTCTAGGTTAAGCCCAGATTCTGCTGCTTAAGAATTTTCTTTCTTTTCTCCCCCCGACCCCCTTTGGGACATTTACTTATTGTACAGAAGCCTCAGGTTCTCACTATATAAAAAAGGTAGAGAAGAGATAGATTATCTCTAAACACCATCAGCACTAATGTTTTGTAGGTTCATCTCAGGGATGACTGAGATGAACTATAGACATATTAATGGCTAGAGTCAAACTTTTAGAAAGGAAAAATTAATTACTTTGGAAATGGGTACTATGATATAGGACTTTCTGGAGAACATTGGGTAATTATCAGAAATCTCTTGAGAAATAGTGATTTTGGACTATTCCCAAACAGGGACTTCTTAGAGTATTTGCAGCTAATGGCAATTACCTTAATCGAAGCACTTTATGTATATTAATTAATTAATCTACAAACTCCCTCTGTAGAATGAAACATTAATGAGGAAATTAATTTATCAACAGATATTAACTAAACGAGATGATGTGACTTGCTCAAGGCTATGGAATGAGTCATAGTCCAGGTTTCCCTGTCAAGGCAGAGTTCCCAGCCAAGCCTGGCCTATTAAGGCTCTGTACAAAATATGATTTTTATGAATATTCCTGATTGAGATAGGAGTCACTTCACTGAGGGTCTCACAGCCTATATCATTCATTTCTGAGTAGTTTCCTTAAATTTGTATCTCCTGCAGAAGTTAGACTTTCCTTCCTTTCTTGTCTTATTGAATTCACTGGTATCCACTGGATATGCTTTAGATGGTACATATGCAAAGATCAATAAATCACAGTAAACGTCCTGGCCTTGGGGAGCTTACAGTCTAAGGAAAGAGATGTATATGTAAAAAGACATTTACAAGTAAGTGTTATCACTCCTGAATGGAGGAAGATTTAAAGAGATTGACAAGCCAAGGAGAAAATTTGCCTTTCAAAATAAGCCCTGATCAATAATCATTTGGGCAGCCAGTCACATGTGACAGACTCAGACTTAAGGAACTACAAACCTGTACCAATGAATCTTATTCCTGGCCTAAGTGTGCTTGATTATTGCACCTGGTCTGCTTCAAATAACTCTTCTAATTTTTAGCTGATCATGTAGCTTGTGGGAAATTTCCATAAAAGTAAAGGATTATATTGCAACATGACTCAGTAAAGACATTCCAAACCAGATTTGGCTGTTTAGGGAGCCAGAACACCAATATCTATACTATGATGATGATGACCATCATCGTCATCATCGTCATCATCATCATCATCATCATCATCATCATTATCCTAAAGTCTTTACTAAGAACCCATAATGTTTCGGGCACTGTACGTGCATCTGCATAGTAATTTATGATGATCATTTAGTGAACAGGAAGCTCAGCAATTCCACAAATGCTCCCAGGAGAGTCTCACAGCAACAAAAGAAAAGGAGATGGTAAGGATATGATCTCAATCTCTCTCTTTTTCCTTTTTAAATCTAAGGAAAAAGGGGGATCAAAGAGTTGAAAGGATTTAGTCAAGTCAACTGGCAAGATGGTTGCATACTCAAGACTCAGATCTAGTTGTCTTATTCTTAACCCAGGACACTTTTCACCCCAGAAGAAAGTGTTCCCTCAAGCTTCTTTCTTCATCTTTCAGTCAAAATGACACCACTCTTACAGTATCTGTTGTATAACTGAATTCCTCCTGGGTAGTGGTTAGTCATTTCCAAGTCTGATACCATAAATATACACCTCATACCTCCAATAATAACATTAACAATAATAAAATGACCATGATGATGATGATGGCAAAAATTGATTTTGTATGATGTACTAGGAACTGTATACAGGTAACATATAAATTAATCACAATAAATTAGGAGGTAGGTAATGTTAATATCTCCATTTTAAAGGCTGGGGAACTGAGACCCATGGGGAGTAAGAAACTTTCACATTACTGGGAAGTGGTAGACATGACATTTTGAACCCCTGCATTCTGACTCCAGAAACAGTGTTCTTTAACCTCTCAGGATAGTGTGCCCTTCCACTGAAAGCAGGAACCAGCTGTATTTGTTTTTATTCCTCCAACATCATGCACCGCAGTTTGTAACTCTCTACTACCCTGTATGTGTTTAACATCATATGTGCTCAAAAAAACTTGTTGAAGTGAATCATAGCTTGATACTTCAGTAGCATTGCATCAACTGTGAAGAACATCAGTGTAACTGGAGAAACAGAGGTTCAGTATAAAACCAAAGACACTGTCTGATAGTATCTGAATGCAGAAAATGTGAGGCAGTGACTAGTATTAGAAAGAGCGTGCGTTGAGATCCTTCAGGCATTATTCTGGGGGCAAAGTCGGGTGGGTTAACGTGCAGAGTGAGGATTTGCAGATAGAAGTGCAAACCTGGTTTTGCATCTGGGTGAGCTATCTGGCTTCATTCTGTGTTATTAAACAAAATAGAGTAACTCTCAGAGTCCCAGCTTTTTCATTTCTAAAATAAATGTAACAATCAGCATCTTGGAATCATGTGACAGTTAAATCAGGTAATGGATACGCCAGGCCTTCTGAATACTCCGGTTTCTCCCTGTCCTGAGGCATGTCACTGCTGGATTTCCACGTGGTGTGCTTGTCTCTGATTTTTATTGGTTCATTCTAACCAGAAGCTTCAAAGTTATGATTATCTCTACTTTGGTGATGAAGACAGAGAGTCGTCACGGTTAATTATGAACATTGAGGGTTAGGGGCAGAAAAGGGCCCAGCCTTGTTTGATTTAAAACCCCAGAGTCTTCCTATAATTCATGTAAAATGTACTCTCATCAGAGCTCTCAGGACAATTTCAAGAGCCTTTTAAGTGTGCAGAATTTTTAGTTTGGATTCCACTTTGCTCCACATCAACCGTTTGCTTAAAGTCATTTGATAGTTTCAAAATTCCGTATGAAATATTAAAAGGCCCTTTGTTGACAGTCTTCTTCTGTTTTTATGCCTCAGTCTTAGACTAGTCTGCATTCTTATATTAATTCTGTAATTGCCCAGTAACCTCACCAAATGGACTAGCTTGATCATGTCTCTGTCATTGGGAACAGAATTTTTATTATGCTTGGAATAAATTCTTCCTCACTTAGTCTACTTGGTAAACTCCTACACACCCTGAGAATTCCCATTCACATTATTCCTCACTTTGTGCGATTTCCCTTATCCAGGCTGTGATGGGTATCTCTCGTCATCATTCCCATAATGCCAGGAATTAAATTTCAACTCGGCATTTTAAAACCTGCCAATCTTCAAACACACATGCACAAACTCAGGAACCTTGTGAAAAATAGATTTCTAGACTGAGACCCAAGTCAATCAAACCAGAACCTCCAATAGAGGTGCCTATAAACTTTAATTTTTATAAGCTCTACAATCAATTTTATGATCAGACAAGTTTTAATACCACTTAAATGGAGCAAATAGCTAGTTTCATTAAAGTTATCTGCATGTCAGCTTGACTTTAGCTTAAGGTGTCCTTTAAAGATGAAATTATACCCTATTCATGACTGATTGCCTGGAAAAGCCCAGGACTTCAGAAACTATTTGCTGAATGAATGAATGAGATAATGAAATAATACTCTTAGAATGAAATGCTAAGAACTCAGATTATCTACAAAAATATCTCCTGATCACCATCCTGATCACCATAAGTTAGAATTCCAGATGTCCTCTGCTGATTTCCATCCAACATTATGTGTTTTCTTTTCTTTTTTTTTCTTCTTATTTGTTTTTGGTTTTGTTTGTCTGTTTTTTTTTTGTTTGTTTGTTTGCTTGTTTGTTTTACCGTTGGTATTACATCAGCAGAGATTTCTCTGCTCTGAGAATGGATGACGTTCGTTCTGCTCCAGCTGACCTGCATCAGGTCAATTTGACTGTTGACTGCAGACAAATGTATAGCCAGACAACTTTTGACATCAGTATAGGCTTCAACATATTATATTAAGTTTATAGTAGGAAATATATTCTGAAAAATACGTGAGGGACTTTACTGATATAAATTCTAAATGATGATGAAGAAAAGTAGTAATAAATTAACATACCAGACCAGAAGGAATGACAACACACAAGAGATAAAATTATCTCTCTCAGTTCTAGGATTTCTCTTGTTATCATGAAGGAACTCTTCCAGTTATAGAATGTATCTCTATTACTTCCTCCCTCCTCTCTCCCCCTTCCTCTCACCTTGAACTGTTCTAAGCTTTGTGTCAAAGAGAAACAAAGCTAGGCTCTAGTTAAAGATGATAAAGGAGGATTTCCATTTCTTACAACTCCTTCAAGCACCTGTCTATTAGAAGTAGTGTTGCCTGATTCTAGGATTATTGAATAATCTTCAAATTTACTCAGTTGAATTTTTGTTCTTTAAGAGCAGTGTGAGAGGGAAAAAGATAATTTCTTGGGCAGTGAAAATAGCATATGCAAAAGGAGAATTGTCATAAAGCAATCTGAAAAATTCCAGGTTGAAAGACAAGCAGATGGTGAACATTTTAACAGGTTAAAATTTTAAATCTTCAGCCATCAAAGATTCATCTACTTGTCAACATTTTGATTTCTTCAAGCAAATATCCTTCATACAACCAAGATGTCTGTATGAGCAATTCCCACTATAGAACATTAGAAGATACTAATGCCAGAGAGATCAACAGGTTATCCTGGCAAACACAGGAAGCAAAGAGCTTCTGCAGGAAACATGGGCTTGAGGAGACAAGTGTTTTTGTTACCTATTGCTGTCAAACAATGACCCAAAGCTTCCTGACTTAAAAGAATATGCATTTTCTTAGGTTGCATGCTTTTGCAGATCAGGAACTCAGTCAGGGCAGTTCTGCCCTATGGGACATCAGTTGGGTCATTCTGTGATTTTCAAGTCATGCTTCACTCTGGTGCCACTCTGGTGCCTTAGACAGGGCAGTTGGTAGGTCTGACTTCTCTTTGCCCACCTCCCTCTTCATGCAACATCCTTCCATGTGCTCTCTTCTGCAAAGTAATGGGGGAACTCAAAGCTCCCAGAAACCAATACAGAAGCTTCCAGTCTTCTTTAAACCTAGTTGTGGAACCTGGAACCTACCAAGCATCACGTTCCCTGGCCTCCAATCATCAAACATTAACGGGCCTGCCTAGATTCAAGGAGAGGGGGATAGAGCCCATATTTTGGTAAAAAGAGTGTCAAATAATGTGTGACCATCTTTAATTTACCAACACAGACTTTTATAGAAATTACCTATCTCTCTGAAGCCTTCCAGATTATAGGAAGATAGTTTTAATTATTAATTATTAGTTTTAATAGGATTTTAATTATGGCTGTGTCCATAACGTCAATTGAAATGCTTGAAGGAGGCAAGTAGGACACAAGTAATAACAAATTAAAGTGACCCCTGATGTCTGCAGAGTATATCAGGTATCTTCATGTTCATTAGCAATGGTGCTGATTGCTATTATTAGATACCTTCTACATGCCATAATTTGTATTTGCATTATTTCTTTTTTTTTAAATTTTATTTAATTTTATTTTTTCAGTGTCCCAAAATCATTGTTTATACATCTGACCCAGTGCTCCATGCTATACATGCCTTCCTTAATACCCACCACCAGGCTCACCCAACCCCCACAGCCCTCCCCTCCAAAACCCTGTTTGTTTCTCAGAGTCCACAGTCTCTCATGGTTTGCTGCCCCCCCCCCCCACAGATTTCCCTCAACAACTCATTTCTCCTCTCCATCTCCCAATGTCCTCTCTGTTATTCTTTCTCTTCCACAAGTAAGTGAAACCATATGATAATTGACTCTCTGTGCTTGACTTATTTCATTCAGCATAATCTCTTCTAATCTTGTCCATGTTGATACAAAAGTTAGGTATTCATCCTTTCTGATTGAGGCATGGCACATGGAACTCTGGAGCTGAAGTTCTTTGATATCGAAGTCCATGGTTTTTCCCTAAAGTCACATTGCCATCCCCCATGCCACACAAGATCCATGTGCTGCCAGAACAGCAACCCTTATTCTCATTTCACAAAGAAGATTGGCTTACGGGCACCAGGTTTCCCATCATGACATAACTCCAAAGTAAAGAAGCAGAAACTGGAACCCATGAATTTGTAAACTCCAGAAACTGTAGGTGCTACGGACACTATTTCTTCACAATAATTTTAGCCATGTTAAAGAACATCCTAAATTGTATGTAACCTTTTATCATTTTTATGCTCATAACTGTGTGCTAATGGAAAATGTAAGTTCCTTGCAATTTACAGCAGATTTTACATTAGTGGCAGTGTTCCCATAGTTTCACTATCTCAGTTTGTCTTAAACATTTATTACTAATTTGACACCAGTGATGTTCTAATTAAAGTTCATTCTCTAACATGAAATACTGTGTTATATAAAGCAGCAAGAACATTCCCTTTCCATTTAGATTGCCAGATATTTCATGGGTGGTTTACAATAAACGTTAGAAGTAATTTTGTTTATTTGTTTAGGAAATCATCATCTCCATCATTCTTAATCCATATTACCACCCTGCATTTTTCCAGCAATTCTCATGTCCCATTAAAAAGCTCTTTTATGCAATGGGTTTTTGTTTAGGCACAAGTTTTAATTAAAGCAAGTGTCCAAATTGCTTAATTGCCTGACAGAAGATGTTAGGTTTTTCCAAGCATGACCTATGCTTTCAGGAGAAAGATTATAAAATCTTTCATTTTTGAGGGAAAAATTACAGGCTTGAAGATAAAATTAGGTCATCTTATGAACCCTTTTAGCATAAGCAGAATCTAAAAAAGCTCTACTCTTTCACTGACCCCTGTTGGTTTTACTTCCTAAATACATGTTCCAAGTGTCATTGTTTCCTCCATCCCCACTACCTCTGCTCTCTGTCAACAGGCTGATTGTCAAAATGCACATTAGAATCACCTGGGATGTTTATACTTAATACTGATGCCTGAGTCTGCCCCCAGACATTCTGAGTAATTAGTAGGGGGGAGGGTCAGAGCACCTGTGGTTCTGATTCTTGGCTGGTGTTGATACTGTTGCTCCAGGAATCAGCCTTTGAGAACCACTGTTCTCACTCTTGCTATTTAATGCTATTTGAACTTGTTCCATGGAGAAGGGACATCCTGTCCCACCTAGAAGCTTGTAAGAAACGCAAAATTTGGGTCCTCATCCCAGAACTACTGAATCATATTCTACATTTTAACAACATCCCCAGGGACTTCATATGAACAGAAAGTGTGAGGAGAGTTTGAATGGATGTCCTAATCATTTGTCATCTGGACTATTCATTAGAGTTGTTTGCTTGTTTGTTTGTTTTTGCTATTTATTCCTATCCACCTGTCCTTCACATTACTTTCTAACATGCATATGCAGCCATAATTATGATCACAAGGTTAACTTGTGGAAATACCTCATATTCTTCCCATCTTTGCATTTAAATTCCTTTCTCTGCTATGCAGTTCCCACCTTCTGCCACCACTTCCCCATTCCCCAGATCCTAGCGTTCCATGAACATAGCCCTCTGTACTTGAAGCTCTTCATCAGCTGCTCCCTCCTCAGGGAATAGTCTCCTGCCCTTGCTAAAGGTCTGTGTGCCACAGTAGTCTTGCTGAGAAATGCAGCTGCACAAGGGTTCAAGGACAATGATGGTAGGATAGCAAGAGAATAGTTAGCAAAACCCAGGGCTGCTCTGTGACTCTGAGCTTGGTCCTTTCCTGAATTCACATACTTGGAAGTTCAATTGATTTTCTTTGCCTTCCATTTTACCAACTTATACAATGGGGCTAATGACAGAAGCATTTAAATGAGATCATGCACATAAGACCTGCGCAGGCATCTGAATAGCACGTAGTATGGACTTAATTAGTGATAATATATCAGGTGATCTGCCAGAGTAAAAGATAGATGCTCAACACTAAAGCATGAAGATGTACTTGAGAAACTACCAACCAAAGGAGGGTGCATAAAAACCAGAGTAAGACACCATGCCTGCAAAATACTGGATTAAACTGTCTTTTAACCACTAGCTAAGTGATGACCTCTAAACACCCTTTACTGAAACTCTTGGGTGACCCAATTCCTTTGTTCTTAATATAAAAGAAACTTGAACTAAGGAAGAAATTCTTTTCTAGGAACCCAAAAAGAAAAAAAAAAAATAACAGGAGAAAAGAAAGAACACCCCTTCAATTAGTTTTTGAGAACTCTGCAGAACTCTTAAAATATATTATATTTCATATTAAATATTTAAGTTATATTGGGAAGGTTTATAACTCCTGGTAAATAGTCCTTCAATTAAAATATTTAACTGAAGGCAAAGAGTATCTTTTTTCCCCTAGTGAAATTTAAAGTTATTTAATTTTTGATTATATCATATTACCTTGGACTCCCACAAAGGCTTGCCCTGCATTAGAAATATTGTATTGCACTAAAAAATCTTTTGGTCCTAACTCTCAAATTGTAAATGATATATAAACATTGTTTCAAATGGTAAAATAAAAAATGAATCATTTATTTTTAATAGTCCACATGAATTATTATTGGATCAATAGTTCACAGTATGCAACCTGCAATTAAGTGTATTCAATAATTCAGTAAAATGGCCATATTTTATATCTGAAAGCTATTAAAGTAAAGTTATATAGTCCCTAATCTAAGATCATCCTTCAGTTATAATGAAAAAAAAAATATATATATATACATACAACACACACACACACACACACCACAAACACATATATATGTATATATACATATGGTATTAAAATTCCTCAAAAGTAATTGATTTCTTATTCCAAAAAATTAAATAAATTAAAAAAAAATAACTCTCTAACTCTCAATAAGTAAACTCGCAATCCTCAGTATTGTAAAATGTCCAAGCAAATATATTGAGTTTTAACTCACAGACATTCCTCATAAACATGTTTAAGTGAGTCAAAAACTAGGCATTTTGGCAGTAAAAGCAAAAGGTTTTGAAATTAATTCATAACTGGTTTATGTTAATAGATAGAAATCAGTCTGCTTTTGAAACTTTTCAGTGTATACTGTCGACCTTAGCAGTTGCTATATGCATGTTCTTGCAGACCCAAGCATGGAATGGAAACTCAAAACTATTTTTTGATAGAAAAATTAACTCAATATTGGTCTATAGCATCTGGCTACTCAAGTGTGGCCTCTGGGCCAGCAGCCCTGACCCCACCTGCCAGCTGAGAACCAGATACAAAAGCAGAATTTAGACACTCTAGCCTAAGACATGGAACTCTGCACTTGGACTGAAGTCCCATTGTTTTGAATGCACAACATTTGACAAGCATCTTAAGCCTAAAAACACCTTAACCCCTGGGACTCTAGAAGTATCCCACCCAACCTCCATCATGGGTCCAACACCTCCCAGCACTTTATAAAGTATAAATGGTCTGTAAATATTAACTCTTATCCTTAAACACTGTGAAGAAAGGTCACTTCAAGGCAAGTTCAATATTTAAATCACAAAGCCATCTCTGGTTTAGCAAAAGGCACCCTGAACTTTGAATTGAGAGATCTAGATTTGATTCTTGAGTTTGTCATTTCCTACCTGCTTTGTTTCGTTTTAGTTTTTATGTAAATTCCAGCTAGTTGACAAACAGTATAATATTATTTTCAGGTGTATAATATAGTCATTCCAAACTTCCAAAAAATACCCACTGGTCCTCATAGCAAGTGCAGTCCTTAATCCCCATGACCTATTTCACTCATTCTCCCTACCATAGCCCCCCTCCCCCAACCATAGCCATCAGCTCTTTCTCTATAGTTAAGAGTCTGTTTCTTGGTTTGCCTTTATCTCTTTTATTTTTCCCTTTGCCCACTTGTTTTGTTTCCTAAATTCTACCTATGAGTGAAGTCATATGGTCTTTGTCTTTCTCACACTGATTTATTTCACTTATCAGAGTATTTACTCTCTAGCTCCAACCATGTCATTGCAAATGATAAAGTTTCAATCGTTTTTATGGCTGAATAATATTCCTCTGTGTGTGTGTGTGTGTGTGTGTGTGTGCGCATGCGGAAGTGTGTATACCACATTTTTTTCTTCTCAGATCTAAGGTTAGGGTTAGGATTATGGCCAAGGTTAGGGTAAGAGTTAGTGTGAAGATATGTGCCTGATATCCTATAGCTCAGAGAACTCTCCAGAAGGTTAGGTATAGGGGTTAAGAGTCAGATTATGTTTAGGGTTAGTATGAGGGTTATTGTTAGGGTGTGTGCCTGGTATCCTGTATTTTAGAAAGTGCTCCAAAGGGGGAAGAAAAATGCCAAACTTCCACTGGGGTGAGAATAGACATGACAGCTCTCTACAGAGCTGGGTCAAGGAAGCAATTTGAGGCTCAAAATACTCTTATTATAGATATTCAATTTCTACTTTTGTTTTTCCCCAAGTTTTTATTTAAATTCCAGATAGTTAATATATGGTGTCATATTAGTTTCAGGTATACAGTATGTGATTCAACACTCCCACACAACATCTGCTTCTCATCAAGGCAAATGAACTCCTTAATCCTCACCACCTATTTCACCCATCCCCCACCTACCTCCCCTTCAGTAACCATTTTATTGCTCTCTATAGTTAAGAATCTATTTCTTATTTTGTCTCTCTCTCTCTTTTCTTTTATTTTCCTTTGCCCATTTGTTTTGTTTCTTAAAGTTTACATATCAGTGAAATCATATGGCATTTGTCTTTTTCTGGCAGACTGATTTCACTTAGCGTAATACCCCCTAACTTCATCCGTGTCATTGCAAATGGCAAGAATTCATTCTTTTTTTATGTTTGAGTAATATTCCATTATATGTACATTGTCTGTGTGTATATACATGTGTGTATACGTGTGTGTATATATGCGTATACACACACATAGAATCTTCTTTATCCATTCTTCAGTCAGTGGCTACTACCTGATTTACTTTAGGCTTCTGTCCTATTCAGATTCCCTACATTTCAGATTCCTAGTTGGTAAAACTGTAATAAATCTCAGGGTTAATGTGATGATCTGATAGGGAAACAATATGAAATCTCTCTGCGAATTCTATAATTTCACACACATAAAAATTATTAATATGAGAGCCCAGCTGATAAGTTAGCATGGGCTCTGATGACGGGATGGGGTACTCTATTGTGTTACATCATATCACTTTCCTTCTCAATATTTTGATGGTACAATCCGACTTTTCTGGCCCTCGACTTTCTCCCTGAACTGAGCCCTGCCTCCCTTGGTGATCTTCTCTTCTACCATTATTCCTTTTCACACATCCTACAGTCATACTGGCCTTGAGGTTTTTGTATGAAGACAGCAACTACGTATTGACCATTTGTCCTTTGTCCTTGCCTTTCCCTAGGATTGGAATCACTTCCTTCAGGTGTCAGCATGGCCTCTTGATTCAGTTCTCTCAGAGAAATCTTCCCTGATATCGGGAAGAGCACCCACTCTCTTCCTACTTACTCTGCCGCATGTTCCACCAAATTCATCACTACTTGACATCATAACTCTATTTGGAAGCAGAGAACACTCTAGGTATTTTAAGAGGGAAAATTTCAATAGAGGAAATGTTTGTATATAAAACAATTAAAAGATCTAGAAGATCTAAGACCAGACAAAGCCTTAAATGACATTAGGAAAAGAGGCTCCAGCTGTTAAAAAACCTTAAGAATGTGGATACACAATTATTAGCCTGGTGGCTGCTACTCACTCCACCATGGCTTCTGCTCAGTTGTCTACTTCAACCTCCACAGGTGACTATGTGAATATCGGATTTTCCTTTTCCTCCAATTCAGGTCTGTGAAAATCTCATGGATCAGTCCTACATGGGCCCTACTGCAAAGGAGTCTGGGGAATACAGTTTTGAGAACTCAAGGCCTTTCTTCTCCAAGAAAGCTTAGAAGGGCAAAGATAGGAAAATAACAAATTTTCTGGCATATATATATATACTTATTTTTTGTCCCCTACAGAAACATGAGCTACATGAGAGCAATGAGTCTCTATTTTCCCACTGATAGAGTCTAAATACAGAACAGTAGCTGAAATTCGTCAGTTGACACTCAAAAAAAAAAAAAAATCTTATTGAATGAATGAGTGAGTAAGTGAATGAGTGAGGGGATGGATGGCAGAAACTCCAAGCTGGTATTCCAGTCACTCTCTATGCCTCCCCGTTTGGTGTGCTAAGACTGCAAGGGAAAAGAACACCCTTCTGTGTAGGAGTTTGTGGTCAGTGTTCCCACTCTTTGGGCACTCCTAGGTCTCATATCTTCACATAGTTCCCAGTTAGGGTCAGCTGAACAAGGCTGAACAGGGCACCAGGCTGGACAGAGCATTAGGCCGGGAGTTAAGATATTTGGGCTTCTAGCCTGGCTTGTGTTTTTGACAACTGGAGGTATACGTAGAAAGAGGTAGGGACCCCCTGGAAAAGAAAGAAGAGCCCCCCCCCCATTTTCCATCATCTATGTTTTTCTGGTTTCACTTGCTGTAGCATAT
Source organism: Mustela erminea (assembly GCF_009829155.1). Lineage (NCBI taxonomy): Eukaryota > Metazoa > Chordata > Mammalia > Carnivora > Mustelidae > Mustela > Mustela erminea. The sequence continues at coordinate 105,624,773 of NC_045615.1, forward strand.
TTTGCAGAACTTCCTATGAAGTGTCAAAATTACAAAGAAATGCAAAAAGATTTTAGGGAAAAAAAGGAATGTAAAAACTCATAGTCACTACCAGACTAGGACATTAGTCTAATCATATCAGAGACATTAGCAATGGTAAAACTCAGTACTGTTCAAAGTAAGCAAGATCCTGCCTTCCTTACCCTAAACATGGAGCCTGAGTCCCCATCCAGTTTATACCCAGTTCTTGGAGCATGCTCAGAACCCCTTCCCCTCATCTGACAGTTCCTCTGCTTTCTGACAATGGTAAAGACTCTCTCTTAGGAGGAGCACAAGCTTCACTAACATAACATAAACTCCAAGCTGGTATTCCAGTCACTCTCTATGCCTCCCTGTTTGGTGTGCTTGTAGGGGCATGTTTTCTAAGTACACCTGCACAAACTTATGCCCACTTCATATTTGATGACAAAACTCCCCTTTCTGAATATTCACCCTAACTCTAAATAAGAGAAGCCCACTTTTGGAGAGTCACAGCTTTAGAAGTTATTACCCATCATCTCCTTATTTGTTGTAAATAAAGTTTCCTTTGTGCAACAACTCTACTTGGTAGAGTCTCTGTCTGTAACTTGCCAAGAAATGAACTCAGGTTAGTCAAGTTATTAGGGGGATCTTGGAGAATACATTTTATTCCTTTGAGCCTCATTTTGTTTTCTGGGAAGTGGAGACTAGGAATGGTGCTCTACTTAGCTCACAGGGCTGTCAGGAGGATCATTTGGGACAATGCATTTTTCTACTCATTCACTCATTTACACATGCATTCCTTCATCAAACATTTACAAACACTCGATTCCAGAAATAGCAGAAGAGACTGGGTCTACACAAGCATATAAAACACCATCCCCGAGCCTGAGACATAGGCCAAATCCATAGGCATAAACAGCCGATGCAATTAGCGGACCAGAAAAATGAATTCAAACCTTTGTAGTGGCAGGGAGGATGGCTCACTCTGCTAAAGGAGGCTGTCCCTCTGCACATGGTGCTGACCCTCTGCACAATCATAAAGGAAAAGTTGAGTTTGGTCAAGTGATGCACCAGAAAGAGAGTATGTTTTGCTGCAAAATGTTATATACATAAAATCTAAACTTTTTAAAAGAAAAAAAAAAAGCTTGAATTTGGGTAAAAAATAGACAATCCTTTGATTTTACTGGTGCATATGTTCTATGTTTACTAATACATGTCTGTATGAAAAGGTATTTGAATTCGAATTATAGCCCTGCCACCTACTAAGGTATTACTGTAAGATATAACTGAACTTTTCTGGGTCAGTTTCTTTACCTGTAAAGGTCAGATAATTATGATATCTATTTTGTAGTGTTGTGAAGATGATACGAGTTTATACACAAACTGCTTGTAGTCGTGTCTGACTACTCAACAGGAAAAACACACAATAAACCCAGCTATTAGTATAATAACTGTGATGCTATTTTCATTATTGTTGTTATTATTATTGATAGAATTTATTCCTCTGTGGAAATGCTCTTGCTCAGTGGGAGGTCTTGGGATTCATAATCATCAAATGTAACAGCTTAAGTCCAGCCAATCCATGTAACATTTTTTTTCCTCAGTAATTTAACATCACCCTGGAAGAGAAGTTAACACAGCATCTCTCATCCCTTCAGCACTGGGCAGCCTCATGGTTGGGGCCAGCTGTGCTGGGTGCCTCTCTCAAGTCCATGAGGACAGCCCCTGCTGACTTTCTCCTTTGGCTCAGTCATACTCTCCTAAAATGTATTTAGCAAGTTCTAACTGACATGCTTTCATCAGTGCTCTCATACAATCCATTCAGGGTTATATGCAAAAGGAACTGGGGAGAACATGTTCTCTTGTTCCTTCACTCTATGGGTAGTAAATCTGAGGACCCAAGAGAGAAAGAGCCCTGCCTGTTGTCACAGAGGTAATTAATGGAAGGGATAAATTCAGAACACAAACCTGCCTAGTCCCGGGCCAGGTTTTTTTTTTTTTTTTTTTCCCATTCCCTTGCCCTGCTTCTGAATTACCATGTGGACAATAACAATTAGACACAGCATAACACTAAAAATGTGTCAGATTTACATTGTTGTGGCTTTTTATTTCAGTCTCAGCAAACACTATTCTGTTACACACATTGGTTTTAAAACCCAGGTTTAATAGCCAGAGTGCATGGATTGAGGGGATAATAATGCACACATTAATAACCATAATGGTAGAACTGACAATTATATGGCACATTACAGTTCACAAAGTATTGTACACACATTGGTTCAATTGTTTTCTCTTCAGCATAAATAAACACAAATTTTGGCAATGGAAAGAAGATTCTGGCATACTCCTAGACTCAGTGTGGACAGTACATTCCTATTTTTCCAGGCTCCAGTCATGGCATATCTTTCATATGAAGCTTGTGCTTCTCATGAGTTAAGTAAACAATATTTAAATCTCACAGCCTTAAATCTTAAATCTCAGAACCTCCTGTATAACTGGACTGTCCTTTAATCCTTAATAGTGTCCTTAATAGTGTGTGTGTGTGTGGGGTGTGTGTGTGTGTGTGTGTGTGTGCATATGTGCTATCTTTCCAACCACTAGGAGCTCCTTTGGAACAAATGTTCTGTCTCACCAGTTACAGAGGAACATGGTTCTAGGCAAATAGAAGACTCTCAGAAATACCTGTGAATCTGTGGGTTGGATAAAGTTCATACAGAATGTCTAAGAATGAAGTTTTTATAGTATTGAGAACCATTATTGTACTTAAGAGTTTGGAATGGTTTTCAGCAAGGGATCAGGGATGAACAGAAAGTAAACAATGTAATATATAGAACATACTCTATATAATTTGTGAGGGAAGTGAAAAGGAAATTCAGATAAAGGATTTTTTTTTAAAGATTTTATTGATTTGACAGAGAGAGAGGCAGCAAGAGAGGGAATACAACCAGGGGAAGTGGGAGAGGGAGGCAGAAGTGGCTTGAGCAGGGAGCCCAATGCGGGGCTCCATCCCAGGACCCTGGATCATGTCCCCAGCTGAGGGCAGATGCCCAATGACTGAGCCGTCCAGGCGCCCCCCAGATAAAGGATTGATTGAAGATTTATATGTATGCAGTTTGTTAAGAAACTGGGAAAATCTTTGTGAATGGGTTCATCTGGGGTGGTGAAATTCACATATTTGTCCAACAGATATTTAATAATGAGTGCCTCCAAAGTACAGCTCCTAAAATCCTTCATCAAACTCTTTTTCAAAACGTTTCCTCCTTTAGTCTCAATAAATCTCCCTAAGATTCAATCGGCTGATCCAGTCCCAAACTGCGATTTAATTGTTACATGATTGTTCTCTCTCAATCCAACACTTAGAATCATTACAAAGCCTTTCAGTTAAACTTTGAAAGCACACACTGCTCACTGCTCTCCATCTCCACAACTCCAGTTCATGGCCCATTTCTTGCCTTGACTCCCACAATTCCTTTTGAATTAGCACCATGATTAATTTTCATTCCCTGTAATCTAATCTTTCACTCTTCAAATGCATTTTCCTCAAATAAATAACCCTTTCATTGTTCCGTAAGTTTTGACAAATGCACACAAAACAAGTTTCATTACTCCCCAAGATTCCCTCTCACTGTTCCTTTTCAGCATAACCCATCCTTTCACTCATGGTTCCTGGAAACCACCGATCTACTTTCTGTTTCAGCACTTTTGTCTTTTCTAGGATATCACAGAAATGGTATCCTGTCCTATAACCTTTTAAGTCTGGCTTCTGTCACTCAGGAAAACATATTTTGTTCATATTGTGTCTATCCCATTTTGTTGTGTCTATGTTTGTTTTTCCTGCTGAGTTGCATCCCATTATAGAGATAGGATGCGATTTGTTTATCCGTTCATGAATTACAGGTTATTTGGGTGATTTCCAGTTCAGAATGAGAATGAAGTTACATTGGATTTTTTTGAAACATAACTGTATTTCTCATTATTAATTTCCTTTGTTATGAGTCATACGGTATGAACAAATTTGACTTCATAAGAAACTGCCAAACTGTTTTCCAAAATGGCTTTACAATTTTTCACACTCATGAGAAATGTAGGAGAAAGCTCCAGTTGCTCTGTATTTCTGCCAGGATTTGAGCACTTGGAGCATATATATATAGTCTATATATAATTGCACATCTTTTCGTTTCACGTATCTATATCTGTAGATATAGAGATAGTATTTTTGTATATATAGTATTATATATTATAATGTTACATATAATATGCAATGTTGAGCATCTTTTCATGTGCTTATTTGCCATCTGTATTTTTTTTTTTTGGTGAAAATTTGTTATATATTCTTTGTCAGTATGAGTTTTGCAAATATTTTATCCCACACCATGTCTAGTCTTTTATTCTCTTAGCAGGGTCTTTCACAGAGAGGAGTTTTAAAATTTGATTAAGTTTAATTTATCTTCTTTTTTTTTTCTAGATCGTGATTTTTCATGTCATCGTTAAAATATCTTCACTTAGCCCAAGATCAGAAATTTTTATAGTTTTAGGTTTTCATAGTCAAATCCGTTATCAGTTTAGAGTCACTTATTTTGTAAAAGGTATATAATACGTGCTAAGGTCTTTCTCTTTCTTTCTTTCTTTCTTTCTTTCTTTCTTTCTTTCTTTCTTTCTTTCATTTTTCTGTTCGGAAGAGGGGAGGGATCTTTTTTCTCAGTTCTTTAAGCACCACATATTAGAAAGCCTACATTCCCCCACTGAACTCCCTTTTCATTTTTGACAGATGTAGGGGTTTATACCTACATCTCTGTTCTACTTCACTGCTCTATATATCTACCCTGTCATTAATGCCACACTATCTAGATTTTTATTTATTTATTTATTTATTTATTTATTGTAATATGTCTTAAGATTAGGGAGATTGTATCTTATAACTTTCTTCTTTTTCAAAATTATGTTGGTTATTTCAGTCTTTGACTCTTCAAATGAACTTTATAATCAACTTGTGAATATTAAAAAAAAAAACTACCTGATGTGATTTTAATTGATCTTTCATTAAATATATGGATCTATTGGGGAGAGAACTGATATCTTAAAGCTGTGTCTTCAAATCTGTGAACTCAGTATATTCCTCTATTTAAATCCACATTGATGGGTTTCTGGGTGGCTCAGTGGGTTAAGCCTCTGCCTTTGGCTCAGGTCATGATCTCAGTTCCTGGGATTGAACCCTGCATCAGGCTCTCTGCTAAGCGGGGGGCCTGCTTCCCCCTCTCTCTCTGCCTGCCTCTCTGTCTACTTGTCATCTCTCTTTGTGTTAAATAAATGAATAAAATCTTAAAAGAATGAATCCATATTGACTTATTTTTACCAGTGTATTATAGTTTTCATTGCACATATTTGATTAGTTTTTAACAAGATTTTATTTATTTATTTGTCAGAGAGAGTGAGAGAGAGAGAGGGAAAGCACAAGCAGGGGGAGCAGCAGAAGGAGAGGGAGAAGCAGGATCCCCACTGAGCGGGGAGCCTGATATGGGGCTTGATCCTGGGATCAAGCCCTGTGTCGGGCTCTTTGCTCAGTGGGGAGTCTGCTTCCTCTCTCTCTCTCTTTGCCTGCCTCTCTGCCTGCTTGTGATCTCTCTGTCAAAATAAATAGATAAAATCTTTAAAATCTTCTTGGTAAATTGACTGTTATATAATTGTATAATTTTTCTCTTTATTCCTGATAATTTTTATTGTGCTAAGGTCTACTTTCTTTGATATTAATATTAGCACCTAACCTTTCTTTAGATTAATGATTTTTTTGGCAATATTACACTTTATTTCATTTTAAAACTTTTACCTATTTGCATCTTTATGTTAGAGTTTTTAATGTAAATATATATGTATGTAATATGCATACAGTATAAATATAATATAAATAATATATACAAAATATATTAAGACAACCTAATACCATATATATTAGGTTGTTTTAATATTCTCCAACTTGACAGTTTAAGATTCCCAATAACTGTCTTTAGATCATTTTCATTTATTGTGATATTGATATGGTTGGATTTAGGTTTGCTATTTATCATTGGTTTTATGTTTGTCCTTCCTAAGTTTTGTTTCTCTGTTCTCCCTTTCCTGCTTTCACTTTATTCAGGTGAATTTTTATCCCTTGGATTTTTTTCATATACTGTTGAATTTATTTTATATATTTATTGTGTTTGTTCTAAGGATTAAACTTTTATTGTGTACATAATGTTATTATTTTAATAGTTCAAGAGTCAGAAGTTTTGCAACCATACCAGTATCTTTATCATTCCCCTCTGACATTTATGTTATGGTGTTACATGCGCTACTTTCACAATGAATACCCTGCCAAACAATATTATCGTTTTTACTTTCAATACTCATGCATATTTTCAAGGATTTAAGAGGAGAAAACAGACTTTTATATTAACCCATATATTTACAATTTATGTTGTTTTTACTTTTTTTTGAAATATTTTATTTATTTATTTGAGAGAGAGAGCAAGCATGAGTGCTGGGAAGTAAACAGAGAGGGAGAAGCAGACTTCTCACTAAGCAGGGAGCCACATGTTAGTCTCAATCCCAGGCTCCCAGGATCATGAGCTGAGTTGAAGGCAGATGCATAACTGACTGAGCCATCTAAGCATATTTTTACTTTTATTTTGAAAGGCCCAAGTTTCCCTATAGTATCATTACCCTATAATATAAAGACAATATTTAATATATTTTTTAGATTAGAATTTCTGAAAATTCTGAGTTGTCCTTCATCTAAAATTTATTTTGGGATCACTTCTATTAAATATTTCTACTGGATATGAATTCCAACATTTTTCTTTCAGCATATTTTAAAAAAAGAGTAAAAGATTTTACTTATTTATTTGACAGAGTCAGCGAGAGAGGGAATACAAGCAGGGGGAGTGGGAGAGGGATAAGCAGGCTTCCCGCTCAGTGGGAAGCCTGCTGCGGGGCTTGATTCCAGGATCCTGGGATTGTGAACTGAGAGGAAGGCAGACTCTTACTGATCGGGCTACCCAGGTGCCACTTCTTTCAACATTTTATTTATTTTATTTTTCTTTCAGCATTTCAAAGTGTTGTTCCACTTTCTTTTGTCTTCCATAGTTTCTGATGATAAATCCGTTTTTTTAACCACTGTTCCTCTACATGATGTAATGTGTTGTATTTCTCTAGTTCCACAAAGTACTGTTTTTATTTTTATTTATTTATTTTTTTGTCTTTTATTTTCAAAATACTTATTTGATTATAATGTTTAGGCATTGTTTTCTTTAGTTTTTATGTTTGGGGTTGACTGTGTTCCTTGAAATTGCAAATTTCTATCTTTCATGATATAAGGGAAGTTTTGGGTCATTATTTACTCAAAACTTTTTCTGCACCCTCCTCACTCCTGTTGGGATTTCAATGACATGTCCATAGACATGCAGTAGTGTGGCTTAGGACTGCCATCAGAGCTAAGCCACAGAGTAAGAAAAAAATAAGTAAATTCAACTCTACAATGTCTGCTATCTAAGTTTTGACTCTTTCCTACACTCTATTTATTTTATTTGATTTTCAGAGTTTTCAAGTTGTTTAGTCTTATATAAAGTTTTTGTTTTATATAAAGTTTTAGGGTAATCCCTAGGACAGATTTGCTGTGTCCTGAGCTGGAATTTATAGTTTTTCACATGATTGACAGTATCCTTTGAAAAGTGTATTTTAAATTTTTATTCCTTGGCTTAAAATTCTTCAACCATTTCTTCTTCATTGGTAATATATCATTATGCTTTAAAAGTAGGACATTCTAGACTATAACTCTTTCCCTCAATCATCACACTGCAATCATACTTCACATTTTTTTTATCACTCTCATTTTTTTTTCTTAAGTACAGAATGACACTCCTTTCCTATCTTGGAGTCTTTGAACTTATTATTTTTGTATAAAACATCTAGTATCTCAGAATATATTTGGAGATGGAGACTTTAAAGAGATAATTATGATTAAACAATATCACATAAGTAAGCATTGATCTAATCTGACTAGTGTCCTTATAAGAAGATGACATTTGGACAAACAAAGAAAGACACACTAGGGCTGTGTGTGCACAGAGAGACAACCATATGAAGAGGCAGCAACAGGTGGTCATCTATAAGTCAAGGAGAGAGAGGCCTCAGAGGAAACCAAGTCTGCTGCACCGTGATATTGGATTTCATGCCTCTAGAGTGGTGAAAAACAATTCTTCTTTATTAAGCCATGCTGTTTGCATTATTTCATTATGACAGCCCTAGAAAACTAATACAGATTTCAGGACTGAGAAGTGAGGTGCTACTATTAAAAAAAGGAATACCTGGGGGGCTCAGTGGGTTAAGCCTCTGCCTTGGGCTCAGGTCATGATCTCAGGATCCTGGGATCAGGCCCTGCATTGGGCTTTCTGCTTAGCAGGGAGCCTGTTTCTCCTTCTCTTTCTGCTTGCTGCTCAGACTACTTCTGATCTCTCTCTCTCTCTCTCTCTCCCCCTCTCTCTGTCAAATAAATAAATAAAATCTTAAAAAAAAAGAAAAGAAAAACTAAAAATGTGGCAATGACCTTGGAATTGGCTGATGAGTAGACACTAGAAATGTTTTGAGGTGCATGTTCGAAAAAGTGTAGAATGGATTGGTGCTAAGAATATGAACATTAAAGATGATTCTGGTGAATTCTCAGACAGAAATAGGGAGCACATTATTGGAAACTGGAGGGAAAATGATCCCTGTTATAAAGTGGCAAGTAACTTGGCCAAATCATATTCTATGTTTTGAGGAAAGCAGAGATTTTGTAAGTGACCTATTTGTAAATTTTTTTCTAAGCAAAATATTGAAGGCCTACCCTGGTTTCTTCTTACTGTGCTTAGGAAAATATGAGAGAAGAGAGATAATTGAAAGAAGTGTTAAGCAAAAATGAATCAGAACTTGAAGATTTGCAAACTTCTCTGTCTATCCATATCAGAAAAAACATGAGGTAATGTGTTCTGGAGAGCACACCAAGAGAATTGCTGGAGGAAACAAAAAAATCGTTTGCTGAAGAGATTATGGGTGTGACTCATGGATCTAACCAGGCATCTCAGCAGAAGCCAGAAATAGAGATGGAGTTATAGAAACAGAAACACAGAAACACAGCCAGCTGGGAATGCTGGGGACAAAAATGGAGCAACATGTAGGAAGGTTGTCAGGATTCCATGATTGTATGGGATAAACCAATAGAGTGATATAGCTATAAAAATACAGTGTTCTTCAAAAAAATAGAAGAATGACTCCAAAGGTGAGACTATCTCCTTCAAAGCTCTAGCAAGTGAGGCTAACTCCTTCAATGACTGCCAGCCTTCAGAACTATGAGAAAATAAATTTCTGTTGTTAAAATCTTCCAGTCTATAGTATTTTGTTATGGAAGTCCTAGTAAACTAATATAATAATGAATACAATTGTGTTCTAAGAAAAGAAGTGTCCAAGTCTTAACTTCTAGTACATATGAATGTGATATTATATAGAAATAGGGTCTTTGCAGACCCAATTAATGTAAGGAATAAAAAGTAGTCATACTAAATTTGAGTGGGCCCTAAGTCAGATGAGACTATCCTTATAAGAGACAGAAAGGGAGAGAACACAGTATAATCATTTATTTTGTATGTCAACTTGACTGGGCCACAAGATTCCTCAGATATTTGGCTAAACATATTTCATGCAAACTATAATGGTGTTTCTAGATTAGATTAACATTTGAATCTATAGACTGAGTAAAGCAGATTACCCTTCCCAGTGTGGGTGGGACACATCAAATCCACTGGAGGTTTGAATAGAATAAAAAGCTGGGTAAGAAACAACTCTCTTTCTGTTTGACTGTCTTCAAGATGGGAACATTGATCATTTTTGCCTTTGGATTTGGGCTCAGGTTGAAAATTACACTATCAGTTCTCCTGGTTCTCATACCTTTGATTTGGACTGGAACAATACTGTGGGCTTTGCTGGGTTTCTGACTTCCCAGCTATGGATCTTGGGACTTCTTAGCTTCTATAAGCACATGATCTAATTTTTATATGTATAAACTATTGGTTCTGTTTCTTGGAAACACAGACTAATATACACATAGACATGATTTCCATGTGAAGACAGAGGCAGAGTTTGAACTTATGCTGCTACAAACCCAGGAATAGCAGGAGTAACCCAAATTTGAGAGTCAAGATAGTGTTATCTTCTAGAACTCTGGAAGGAGTGTGGTCCTGCTTGTTCCTTGGTTGCAGAGTTCTGGTCTCTAGCACTGTGTGCTGGAACACTTCTGTGTGGGTCTGCCTGGGTGGCTCAGTGGGTTAAGCCTCTGCCTTCAGCTCGGGTCATGATCTCAGGGTCCTGGGACTGAGTCCTGCATCGGGCTCTCTGCTAGGTGGGGATCCTGCTCCTTCCTCTCTCTCTCTACTTGTGATCTCTCTCTGTCAAATAAATAAAATCTTAAAAAAGAAAAAAAAAAAAGAACACTTCTGTATTGTTTTAAGTCACTTAGTTTCTGGTAATTTGTTATGGCCACCACGGGACACTAATACACATTCTCCAAAGTTATATAGCCACTTGTGCAAATGCAAGGTTTGATCATAGTCTGCTGGACTCCAAAGGCCCTGCTTTTATCACCACATATGGTACCTCATCAACTTAGCTTTCATAAGACAGACTTGAGTGGCAGTCATGAAGCTTTCTTTGGAAAACAGAATTTGTACAAAATGAGATCATTTTTTCCTTCTCATCATGTTTACAAACCCATTGGCTTTTGTGTGACAGATACTGTGCTGAGCAGTGTGAGCAAAGTAAATAGAGACGTGGTTGGTGCTCATGGGGCTGCCAGTCTAGTAATGGCAACAAATCACAGAGAGATATTCTGATAAACTTGTAAATACTGATAATGATAAATAATATAAAGTAAATAAATAGGGAAGTAAGAATGATAGGATACATAGGACTATAGGTGACAAATTTAGACCTACCCAGAATTAAAAAAAATATATATATATATAAATTTATTATTTGAGAGAGAAAAAGAGAGAGTGAGGGAGGTGGTGAGGGACAGAGGGAGAGGAAGAGAATCTAGCAGGCTCCTTGCTGAGCACAGAGCCTGACACAGGGCTTGATCTCATCATCCTGAAATCATAACCTGAGCTGAAGCCAAGTGTCAGATTCAATCAACTGAGCCACCCAGATGTTTCTAGACCTACCCCAAAATTTTTCCTCTGTATTGTCAGGAATTTTATATTCATCTTCCTATCCAAAAGTAGTTTCTGAGTTAAAGCCAGTTTGATCTAATAATCTAAATTGAGACTGGTTTATGTAGAGGGAGTGCTAGTGGCATAGGTTATGAGCCATTTATTTTTTTTAATTTTTTTACTTTATTGTAGACTAGAAAAAAAATAAATCAAATAACCCTCTCTTAAAGTATCTAGGCATTTCCAACTGTGAGTTGCTTAAACTTTGCATGAGAGTACCTTAATGATATTCTAGTGGACAGTGTTGCAGTTTGAAAATTTGATATAAGGGAAACCAGAGACATATATTGTTAAAGGCTCCAAGATGCCCTTGGGCTATCCCCAGGGTAGGCAAGGTCTTGCTGCTTTCAGATCTACCTTGCTCATGGTTTCCAGAGTGATCTTCCTATAGCAGATTTGGCACCAGCTTTCACCACTGATTAAAATTTCTCATTGCCCACCCACTGCCTCTAAGATAGAGTCACTGCCTCTAACATAGAGTCCAACTCCTTTGCCTGACACAGAAGTACCCTCTTGAGCTTGTTTCTGCTTTTTTCTCACTCTATGTCTTGTAACCTCCCACATCATCAGTTTACTCCAGCAAAGCTCAGGTTCGTAATTAGCACCCTCCAAGTGTCTCCACACATAGACACACAATTCATTTTTTTTTTTTTGTCTTTGTCATATCCTATCCTGTACTTTTTATGCTCTCATCATCCTCAATGTTTAATTCAATCATATCCAGTCTCACTGTGTTATAATTCTTATCAAGTATGTTTTCCTAGTCAGACTATATGAGACTCAAGAATTGACTTCATATCTTTCAACAACTTTCAAAAGAAGTGGGGAAAACAGTGGTATGTGACTTCTGAGATTGGGCCTGGACACCTCAACCAAGAGCTTCAGCTAACTGCTAGACATGTATAAGGCTTTTTTGGATCATCCACTTAGGGTCAAGTTCTGGAATGGCAGTAGACACAAGAGTAACCCCAGGAAAGTCCAGTGGGAGGACTGCCCATCTGAACCGAGCCTGAATTACTGAGCCACAGAACTTTAAAAAGATCAACATGGTCATTGTTTCAAGTCACTAAATTTGGGGATGAGTTATTACACAGCAATCGATAAATGACACATGACTCTAGCTAGTTTAAGCCAACAGGATTTATTAAAGGCAGTAGGAAGTTCACAGAACCCTTAGGATGAACGGAGAAACAATGCTATGCGTTATCCAGTGGGAAAAACAAAGCCAGGAACAACACAGCTAGGAGTGAAGCCCACCATGATGGAAGCACAAACACCACCATCATTATCTGTTCTTTGCCACTGACCACACTCCGCACAAGGTATGGGCAGCTCTAACCCCAACTGTCCCTTCTGGCACTTTGGCCAGAAGAACAATCTTCTCAGGCTACTTTATTCATGCTACTCTCTTCCTCACCCATCTTTTGCATGAATTGCCTGATTGGCTGAATGGAAGTCACATTCTGGTACCCTCACAGCAAAGAAATCTGAGAAACTTAATGGTTTTTCTTGTCATTGTGGCTGTTTTGGTTGACAGTACTTTCTACTTCTTACTGGGAAAAATCAGCAAACTATGAAGAGGATTTTAAAAAGATTTGGTCAGTCAAGAATAAAAGATCAAAGATATCTATGTATCCACCTTCACACTTACTTAGTATGTGGGTTTCAGTCCAATGGGACTATGTTAAAAGACTTCAGAATTCTGGGTGCTCTGTAGTTATTTTTGTATTTTCTTATGAAGATTCCATTCCTGAATCTGTTGATTCCATTAGCCATGGTACTATATATCACCATACCAAAGTGATAGCAAGTAAGGTGTTAAAATATGTTCATTTGTTTAAGATAATGTCAGCAATGTGTTATTTTGAGAGGCAGTATTTCACAGTCATTATACTCAAAGAGTCTCTAAAACAAGTCTCTGAATCCCAGTGTCTCGTCTTACATGGCTGCACAATCTTGGGTAAGTTACTTAATCTCTCTGTGCTCTAGTGGTTTTATTTTTTAAATCTATAAATTTAGGCTAACTAATGTTATACCTAATAATATAATTTTAATATGATATTATATATATCTAATTATTAATATAATTATAAAACCTTATTATAATTCTGTATAATTATACTTATTATAATTATGTATAATTTCTATATAGGCACATATCTCAAACAGCATAACACATATATTGTAAATGTTATGAAAATGTTAGGTAGTATTATTCTCATTTATTATTTTCAGTAAATTCTTTAAAAAGTTTTTAGTTTTGAAGAAAAACAAAGCCACTAGGGAATAGTGATTCAACACAAAAACTGTTATGTTGAATCAGTAGATCTGATAGGGTTGAGCTTTGTGATTCTTTTCCCTCTCTGTGAAACTTACACTCCTTATAAGAAATTAAATGAAACTCATGTGTTATATGCTATCATTATGTGCTTAAATCATAGTAGGTACTCAACCCATGTAAGCAGTAGTTCTTATAGTCATATATGCATGCAGTGTTTTCATTGCTCATAGAGTATGCAAGTTTCCAGATTCCATAAGAAAGGCATGTGGATGTGAGCTTTTTCCCCCCTCAAATTATATTATTTAATCTTTGCTGCAGTTCTATAAAGTATACAGTGCATGAAGGTACAAACCCATTACACAGATGAGACAAACATGGAGAGTCTCCATGACTTCTGAAATGTTATACGTTATGATGATGATAGAGACAATATCAGAAGGCGTATCCTGACCCCAAAGTTTATTCTCCTTTGTATACACTAGAGTGACTAGAATAAACTCCCACTGCAATGTTGTGAACATTTAGTTTGGTGTCCAATGCCTCCATATAAGAACTACTGAATGTAATAGAATTTTACATTGTTTAGAACACAAATTAAGTGTGCCTTAATCCAGTGAAGACTCAGGACCAACCAGCTGGAGGATATTATATGACAGCAACCCAAAGCCAAGATGTTTGGGAGCTGGAATAAATTTTATACCAATGGTTCTCAAACTTCATGGTACAGTGAACCCCCCTGGAGAGCATGTTAGACACACATTCTGGGTTTCCACCTCTCAAGGTTCTGGTTCAGTAGAACTGCTGTGGAAACAGAGAATATGTATTTCTCTCAATTTTCCAAATGATGCTAGTACTGCCAGTTCAGGGATGACGTTGTGAGAATCATTATCATAGAAACATCTAGGTCAGCTCAGCCATTTAAAAAAATATGGAAATGCTCCACAAATAAGTGAAGCATTTCCATATTTTTAAAATGGCTGAGCTGGCCTAGATGTTTCTATGATAATGATTCTCACTTATTTGTGGAGCATAACAAATAGCATGGAGGACAAGGGGAGTTAGAGAGGAGAAGGGAGTTGGGGGAAATTGGAAGGGGAGGTGAGAGACTATGGACTCTGAGAAACAATCTGAGGGTTTTGAAGGGTTGGGGGGTGGGAGATTGGGGGAACCAGGTCGTAAGTATTGGAGAGGGCACGGATTGCATGGAGCACTGGGTGTGGTATAAAAACAATGAATACTGTTACGCTGAAAATAAACTTAAAAAATTAAAAAAAATACAAAAAAAATAAAAATATGGAAATGAGTTGAGAAGTAAGACAAACTATGAGTGTTACCTGGGATATAGACTCTAAAATAGGAATTTGTATGCTAGAAGCTTGTTGAAGAGTGGTCTTACAAACCTCAACATTGAGGAAGTGAAAGCAAGAGCATCAGAAGAACAAGAGGTTAAAGTGCAATGATATTGCAACAAAGACTTTAGCTCACCTTAGATAAGGTTCTGAACTGGTTTGGACTTCCCGAATAGTCTTCAATTGAGACAAGAAGCTGTGCCTTTGTACACCTCCTCTCTTCCCTCATACTGACCAATCATTTGACTTGGTCTGTCCCCAGGTTGGGCTCCTGGCACTTGGAAGAATGAGTGCCTTGTTCCAGGAGTCCTATTGTCTCTTTCCTGCAGGATACCTGGAAGAACACAGGAATTGGAACTGGAGCTTTGAGCAGGTTGCCTTGTTTCTCTATGAATTAGCTATTTGGATTGAACTTTGAAACTGAACCCCTGAACATAGTGAAGTGGGGAAAAAAATCATATTTTTTTAAGACCTGGGTTTGAATTTCTACTCGGCCATTTATAAGCCTTGTGGCACCAGTTCACTCAGTGTTCCTCTCTGGCCTATCTCCTGATTTGCCAACAATGGGTAATAATAATGATTATCTTCCTTTTTAAGTACATGGAGCACTGGGTGTTATACACAAACAATGAAT
Organism: Mustela erminea; assembly: GCF_009829155.1. Taxonomy (NCBI): domain Eukaryota; kingdom Metazoa; phylum Chordata; class Mammalia; order Carnivora; family Mustelidae; genus Mustela; species Mustela erminea. The sequence goes on from NC_045615.1 coordinate 105,640,310, forward strand.
CATGGAACACTACATCAAAAACTAATGATGTACTATACAGTGACTAACATAACACAATAAAAAATAAATAAATAAAAGGGAGGATGCTTTAACATGTATCTACTGTGCAATGGTGATATGCAAATGGTTATATTAGTGCTTCAATCAATTATCTAATGCTCTGTAATTACCCCAACTTTAGTGGCTTCCATTATAAACATTATTACTTCATAGTTTCTGGGCAGCAGAAATCCAATAGAAGGTTTACTGAGTATTTCTGGTTCTGTATCTTTCATGTGGTTGCAGTCAAGATGTTGTCCAAGTCTCCAGTCATCTGAAGCTTGACTGGGGCTGCAGGATCCTTATTCAAAATGGGCCACTCATGCGGCTGTTGGAAGGAGGCCTCAGGAGCCATGGTGGTCCTTAAGTGTCCTCATGACATAGAGACTAACTTTCCTTTGTGAGAATTGATCCTAAATTAAAAGATTAAAAGCCACCATTTTTTCATGCCCTAGCCTCAGAGGCCATGCTCCATGCTCCACAATAACTGTCTGGTTGTTCAGGTTACCCATCCCTATCCAATAGCAAGCAAGGAGGGCATTACCAGGAGACAAGATTCATGTGGGACCACTTTGAAGACTAGCTACCAACAGTGCTTAATACAGGTATCCCTGAGTGGCCTGAGGACAGAGACATCTCATTTTGTCTAGGACTGATTTCCTCTTCCCCAAGATCATCTGTCTATTAATAGGAAGCAAGGAGTCTTAGAACAAAGGACTCAAGCATTAATGCTTAAGGAGAAACTAGATTGGAGGGAATTACTAACAATCAAGAACTCTGTCCCACGGGCACCTGGGTGGCTCAGTGGATTAAGCCTCTGCCTTTAGCTCAGGTCATCGTCCCAGGGTCCTGGGATCAAGCCCCGAATCGGGCTCTCTGCTCAGCGGGGAGCCTGCTTCCCGCCCCCACTCTCTGCTTGCATCTCTGCCTACTTCTGGTCTCTGAAAAAATAAATAAATAAAATCTTAAAAAAAAAAAAAAAGGATTTCTGTCTCACATTCAACACAGAATTTGCATTGTCATAGAGAATGTCAATTCATATAAAAGATGTTCTATTTGAATTTTAGGTAAAAGAGGGAGACTTTTTAACCTCCTTCATTTTTATTGCTTCTTTTCTTTAGCTGAGCCCAATTCAAGTATACTTTTAGGTATGTTTGCCACCAAAAAAACTGTTTAGAGGCAGATAGACCTCATGAAGGTTTAAATTTTAAGGAAACATTTTCCAGTGAAAGTCTTTGACAGTATCAGTACTTGAGATCATCTCTTATTGTACATACCTGGTTTCTCTGTTCGTTTGGACCAAAGAGTAGCCTTTAATTTATAGCAAAGAGAACAGTTGAATTTCCAGAAAAGACTTAATTCCAGAAAGAGGAAAAAAATGTGTATATAAAAGAAAGCTATTTACCTCATTAATCTTTTTTATTAAGAGTCTTCCTGTACTAAAATGAACAGCCTGTTATGGGAGAAAAGGCTAAATGTCTAAATCTTGCTTTAATGGTGGTAAAACGTATTATTCATATTAACAACCCTAAGGTTATTTTTATGTGCATATAATGGTTGTGCTGATCTGTTTTCAGGACATAATAATCCAGATTTTCCACTCAGCAAGGCATCTTATTCATTTAAATTTACTGCATATATTTAGAAATATATATCAGCAGTGAATACAACCTAAATTGTTAGGTACAATACTGAAACATGAGCCTAAATTAGAAAGGAGGCTAAATATAAAGGTGGTTGTAATGAACATGCCTATCTGCAGTGGCTGGGATAGCAGGCAGAGCCCTAGATTCAGATCAGAAGGCTCAGGTTTTGGTTTCTCTTCTCCTTTTGATAATTGTGTGACCATGACCTTGAGAAAATGTTTGACCTTGATGAGTCTAATTTCTCCTCTAAATGTAGGGTTGTTAGGATTACTAAACCCATGTTTACTGAGTATTACTTATGGAGGATAAATTCTTCTGAGGGTGATAAATATGTGAACAACTTATATTATTCGTAAACTAATTTACTCACAAAATTGACTCTCTGTTGGAATCTGGTGTCACTTGTACAATGCTAGGATCTAATACACAGTAGTCACAGTAGTACACAAGGCAAGTTATGCTGCTGACCTTTTTGCATATGTAGTAAATGGGGAAATTAGAGAACTAATCCCGATTATTGAAACAGACCCTGATGAGTGTCATAGGTGGGGGAGTATGGCATCAATAGAAGTACATGTAGGGCTGAGGGGGTATCTAGGGGTTTGCAGGAAGGCCAGGGGAGACCCAAGACGTATCACAAAGAACAGCAGGGGCAGTCAGCAGTAGTAGAGAACTGCCATGAGAACTCTCCTGCATGATCTACAGAATAAACTCTTGTCCAACTACAGAGAATTGTTTTTTACAAACACTTGGATGTACAAAGCTTCCCAAATATAAATGTGAAAAAACATGACGCAAGAGAGAACATTAAAGTAAGTTCCTTTGGAAAAACAAGAATGAAGGGCACTGAGACAGAGCATGAAACCATAATTCATCAAGACAGCATAGAGATTAAGTTATGAAATATAATAAGAAATAAAGTTCCCTTATCTATGGCCAGAGAAAGAACTGAGAAATATGTTTTGGTGTCTTCCATTTGTACCCCCTATATGCATTATTGGTGTCCCCATAGTATGCATCGTTAACCACAATCCCCTTAAGTCTTTAACAGTGAAATTCAGGGCAAGTGCACAAATTTCCAAGCAGACAGTTGAGCTCATCTTCAAACTCCATATTGTTCAAGTATTCCTCAACAAGTTCATCTTAGAGTTTCATCCCATAATCAAATACAATTGGGTATGATATCTCTGTTGGACATATTGTTTTGCCCTCATCCCCAGTGTCATCCAAAGCTGTTTGTTTCCTCAAAGGATTTATCTAAATAAATATTATTACAACTAAGAAAGCTTTGTTAATATCCTCTTAGCTGATGGGAGCCCTAACAAAAAGAATTGTAACAAAGGTCAGAAAGCAGCTTCTCCTGATTATCATATACATGATATACAAAGCTTTTTAAGGGCAATATCCTATTCTCAAAATTACAGAGCTATTATCATTTACACATTATAGATGAGGAAATTCGAGGTCTAAACAAAGTTGTCTCTCGGAATATTGAACTCATGCCTTGAGTACATATCTGTGGGCTTCCATATTCCATATACTTTAGATAAAAATGATATGAAGGTTTCAGTTCAACTTTTTAAAATTGTTTTTAACTTTATTATGTTTGTATTTAAGTAATTAAAAATTTAACTGGGATTTTAAGACTGGTATGTCCCACCTGGTGACCATAGCTTTTTATTTCTTTCTGAACATCACTGTATTCTTTAAATGATAAAAATAATATCAATTTCATTTATTCTTCTCCTACCCACTTAAGCCCCCATGTTGCATCACCACTTCCTCATATCAGGGAGATCATATGATAGTTGTCTTTCTCTGCTTGACTTATTTCGCTAAGCATGATACGCTCTAGTTCCATCCATGTTGTCGCAAATGGCAAGATTTCATTTCTTTTGATGGTATTGGGAGGGAGACAAACCATAAGTGACTCTTAATCTCACAAAACAAACTGAGGGTTGCTGGGGGGAGGGGGTTTGGGAGAAGGGGGTGGGATTATGGACATTGGGGAGGGTATGTGCTTTGGTGAGTGCTGTGAAGTGTGTAAACCTGGTGATTCACAGACCTGTACCCCTGGGGATAAAAATATATGTTTATAAAAAATAAAAAATTAATTAAAAAAAATATCAATTTCAAAATCTATTATAAAGAATGAATGAAGTAAAATATATGAAAAGTCTAATTCAGAACATGAACACATGAACATAGGCATACAACCAATGATAACTACTGCTAATTTTTAAATGTTGTTAATATTTGAACACTTATTATCTTACTGGACTCTCATCTCTATTTTGCCAGGTGAGCCCTGGGAAGCACAGCAAGATGAAGTAGTAGAGCATCTGACTTTGAAGCTGGACAAGCATTACCAAAACTCACTGCCACTACTTATTATCTCAATGGATTTGAACTGCATTTTGCATCTGTAAAATAGAATTAACTACAATTTCTTACTCATTAAGTTGGTGTGATTTGATGATGAGATTAGATGAAATTGCTTAGACCTTAGAACCAGCTATGAGTAAAGCCTGGATTCTAAAGCTGGTCTGTTGACACAAGATATATCTCATCAACAATTCAGTTACCTTTTCTGACAATCCTTGCCTCATCTACATGAAAAGTATTCTGTCCATCATCCAGCATTACTGCACAAGAATATTCTCTAAAATAGAGTTATTTTCTACATATGGACCTTTGTGAGGACCTTTTAGGTGCCAAGCATAATGCTTGTAGCCTTGCATAAGGAAAAAAGAAAAAAAAAAAAAAAAGACAAATCTCTACTCTAAAAAGGCACTCAGCCTGATGGTGGAAAAATAGGAAACAAACAATTAAAGTCATGGCATTTTCTTTTTAAGGTAAAGTCATAGAAACTGCTATTTTTCTACATTGAAAGAGGCTCTCAGATTATCTCTGTTATGAGGAACTTGAGAGACAGGGTGGAGGGGTTGTGGGGGTAGGAAAGGAAAAAATGAAACAAGATAGGATTGGGAGGGAGACAAGCTATAAGACTCTTAATCTCACAAAACAAACTGAGTGTTGCTGGGGGCGGGTAGGGAGAAGGTGGTTGGGTTATGGACATTGGGGAGGGTATATGCTATGGTGAGTGCTGTGAAGTGTGTAAGCCTGAAGATTCACAGACCTGTGCCCCTGGGGCAAATAATACATTATATGTTAATTAAAAAAAAGATGCTCTCAGCAATTTCATATGTTTCGCTCTTATACATGAGGTATGTACTGGGGTTTATGGAGCATATTTACAAATTACAAATTATATTACAAATTATGACAAGTATTATAGTTATTCTAGGACATATTTATAGAAACAACAATGGGGAACAAGAGAAGTGGGTTTGAGTTATTAAAATGGGAGAGGGGGGCACCTGGGTGGCTCAGTGGGTTAAGGCTCTGCCTTTGGCTAATGTCATTATCTCAGGGTCCTGGGATCGAGCCCCACATTGGGCTCTCTGCTCAGCAGGAAGCCTGCTTCCTCTTATCTCTCTCTGCCTGCCTCTCTGCCTATGTGTGATCCCTGTCAAATAAACAAATAATAAAATCTTAATACAAAATGGGAGGGGGGCAAGAATCACTGAACTAAATTCTAATTTTGTAATGAAGTTGCAAAGTGATTCACTTACAGTCTTAGCCAATTTCAGTAGTTGCATAGACAGATAGGAGAACGTAAAAAAGTGCGTGCGCGTGTGTGTGTGTGTGTGTGTGTGTGTGTGTGTTAAACAGAGAGGAGGTAGGGAGAGAGGGAGGAGGAGTAGGGGAAATGGGAGAGGGAGAAAGAGAGGGAGCAGGGGAGAGAGAGGAGAGAGAAGGGGAGGAAGAGAGAAACTGAGGTACTGCATTGCTGAGCTCATGAGTGCCAGAGTTCCTTGTGATGTTGCTCCCAGTGAAAACTGCATGTCTGTTGATTAATTTACTTTCTATAAAAGAGCTATTTTTGAAAACCGCTTGAGGATTCAAAGGAAATGCAAATGAGCGGCTGGAAAAATTTAAGTGCCTGAGAAAGAAAAAAAGGTGGAAGGGCTATTATTCTATTTTATGGGTGTTGATATGAATGCCAGGTGCCTCTTTGTATACTGATAGCCGACTGCCTTAAGGGCTTTTAAATAGCTTTAAAACGATTTATTTTCACATCAATATAATATTGAGGAAGTTTTATTCATTAAATGTTTATTCATTCAATATTGAAATCCATGGAGACACAATATATATTCCTACCTGTGAGCATGTATCATAGAGATTTAGCTGTTTGGGAAGGAAAAAAAAAAAAATGTTTGTATAAAGAAGACAGTGTTTTATATCTAGAGAAAACTAGGCAGGGAGCCAGGAAATGTGGGCTTCAACCGTTAACACTAATAAAAGGACAGTAACCAACAGTTAGGGAACACCCACTACATGATGTCAGGCATGTGCAGGGAGACTCACCCTTTACCATGAGCTAACTCTCTACAGCAAGTGCAATCATGACTTTTTTTAGATAATAGGCTCAGGTTAGGGCGCCTGGGTGGCTCAGTCAGTTACAGCCTCTGCCTTTCACTCAGGTTATGGTCCCGGGGTCCTGGGATGAGCCCCACATCAGGCTCTCTGCTCAGCAGGGATCCTGCTTCCTCCTCTCTCTCTCTCTCTGCCTGCCTTTCTGCCTACTTGAGATCTCTGTCTGTCAAATAAATAAATAAAATCTTAAAAAATAATATAAGGCTCAGGTTACGTCTGCTTTTCAAGGCCACGTTGAGCTCTTTGCAGTCTTTATTAAATATTAGGTAGTGAAAGAACAAGTGAGTAAGTGAATGATTAATTTTGGTGGATCAGAAGCCACCAGAGCTTGGGGGGCGGTGGGGAACTAGTTAAATCTTTAATGCAATTTTAGGAGGAAGGGAATCATCAAGATTTGGATTGAAGTGGTATCAGTGAGGCTATGGAGCAAAACTGGCTGAAATTTTTTTTTTTAATTGCTTTACCATTTGCAAAGCAAGCCTATCTACATCATTTCCTTGGGATCCTCCTAATAACTTTTGAGGCTATGTTAATATATATATATATATATATATATATATATATATATATATATATATTTTTTTTTTTTTCCCCTCATGAAAGTGAAGTACAGAAAAGTTGTAGAACTTTCCCAAGGTCATGCAACTAGTTTGCAATTACCTAGGTCATGGTAGTACTCTAAACATAGTCATGATATGAGATGCTTATGTATAAATAAAGCTTCAAATCTTTGTTTTCTTATATCAAGCTTGTTTATGCTTGTTCATTAGTGTTTTTTTTTTCTTTTTATTTATTTATTTTTTAAATGGGATCAAGAAGGTAGCATCTAACAGTCCAAGAAACATGAGAAACAAAGACAAAAATATTTTATGCTGGAATGGCTGGGTGGGAAGAGAGTGAAAAAAATGTCTCTTTTGTAGATGGTAAACATGAAAATAGATTACTTTATGAGTCTAATTTGAGGCATGTTGAGTTTGAGTTACTGACAAATTACTTAGTGGGAGTTGGATATGCAGTCCAGGAAATTAGACTGCTCAAGGTTGGAGAAAAAACAAACAAACAAACAAACACAAAACAAACAAATTATTTACATAAATATTTTATTCCTATCATCACAGTAACAAAATGAGGAATTCCACAAAAATTATTTGAGCTCTCCAAGGGAGAATGTATAGAAGAAGAAGAGAATTTGATAATTTTATTAGACTTCATACCTGTTACCTCTTATTGTTATCTGTTTTTATACTCAAAACATTATTCTTGTAGAAGATTGAAATTCAGCTTTGCCAGACAGATCAATCTTGGTGTGTTCATTTGTGTCTTTGACATCAGAAAGAACCTTGCATTTAGTGTGATAAGTGACATTGTATGATATCAGTGATTTGTATTATATCAGAATTGGTTTCCCCCTGAAGCTGAAATACTCCTTTACTGAAAGCCTGAAATATAAGGCTGCCCACTGAATTTCCATCCGAGCTTTAAAATGTCTCCTGTAGTGATAAAATATGCCTCAGACATCCACAGATAACAGTGATCATCTGCACTACGTTTTTCAGGGAACGTCTCAACAAAAGCTCATAGAGCAATAGACGACTCAGAGGATTTACAATTTGCCAGCCTCTCGTTCTGCTAAGTCCATCACCCTAATTTGCTCCTGGGTTGATTTATATGGAATTGCTCTTTTTCATTACTCACCCTGTCCTTTTAAACACTGTTAAATTCTGGGCAAACAAGTATTGCTACAAGAAATACCTTGGGAGAATGAATCGTTGCCTCACAATTAAGTGTTGGATGTTACTTACAAGAGCATATTTTAAACATTTCTCTACTTCTAGAGGTCATTTGCTCTGCTGGTGGGTTGACTCATGCATGCCAGTGTTTTAGAAACTGCTCGGTTTTATTCTAATAGCAAGAAGCTGACTTGACCAAGAGGAAGGGTAGGAAGAGTGGGCAGGAGTGGCCTGGTCTCTCAGCAGATGTTATAGAGCATGAAATTGGAGAATAAATGACAAAAGATGAGTCCTCAAAAAGAGGATGCGTATTCCCATATTAGTACATTACTTCTCAAATTCATATCCTATGGAACCTTAATTTTAGAAAATATAACCTTCTGAAAATTGTCCTTTTACTTGAGTAAGTCTGAAAATACTGATTATTTCATTTCCTTCTGAGCTGTTCAAAGCACATTAGCATATAAATTTCCAGAAAAGTCCTACAGTGACATATTTTATTTTACTTTGTATAATTCAGGGATTTCCAAATTTATTTGACCATAGAATCCATCCTTGCCTTATCATTTATTAATTTGTAGCATTTCTAGTGGGTTCACCAAACCATGGTTTGATAAACATGACTAGTCTCTAGGCAGTGGGACTTTTCAGGGCAGATGCTATGTATTATTCCTCTTACATCTCCAGATCTTGGTAAAGTGCCATCAACAAATTAAAATAATTGGGAAGTTATGAGTTTTATAAATTTACTAATTGTGTTTTTAATGTAATTTATTTAATTGTAAGTGTGTTTGATTTAGTATTTCATGAAGGCTGTGTTTAATAACAGGCTGTGAAGTTTCCACAAATTTAACAATCAGCTCGATTAGTGATAGGAATCAGAAAAAATTAGCCTGGAAAGTGTTATCATAAGAATATTTGGAATTGTGACGCCACTGAGGGAGGGTGAGGCAGGTGTTTGAAGAGCCAAGGATGATAAGGATAAAGAGCAGTAGCATGTAGCCCCATGTAATTCATGATCTGGAATTAACTCAGACTACTTTGCCCTCATTGTGTGGGTTCCTGGGTAAGTCCACATATTTAAAAATAATTTTGGTGATTGTCACTGCTCCCTAATGGACTTCCTTCAGAAACAATAAACTCCTTTTACACAGCCATGTTGCCTGATTTTCTAACATGAATACAGTAAGCTTTCTGTTGGAAAACTTGACCTGACTTAATTGTGTTTAAGGATTTACATGTGGCGTAATAGATATAAGAAGTATAAGGCAAAAGGTGAAAGATGGTGTGCAGTTTGAATGCTAGTATATTTAATGCCATTTATGTTTATATTTTCTCTTGAAGTATCCTAGGTACATGAGTTTTGAAAAATAAAGGACTAGTACTTGGTCACAATGGATTGCATGGTAACAGAGGACACAATTAAGGAAGTGCTGAAACTTGCTGTTAGCAACTGCATCCACACAACAATGGATTTTCCCTCAAAAGAGATTTCAATGCAATGTTTCATGTTTGTGACCTCTGACATTCACATCACTGTTGGTTCATACTGTATTTCAGTAGGCTTTTCTACATCCATCCAAACCTTCCTTTTCTTCTATTTTCTATTAACATTTTTTCAGATACCACTTTACTTATTATTTAAAGTTTTTTTTTTTAATTTATTGACAGACATAGATCACAAATAGGCAAACAGGCAGGCAAAGAAAGAGGAGGAAGCAGGCTCCCTGCTGAGCAGAGAGCCTAACGTGAGGCTCAATCCCAGGACCCTGGGATCATGACCTGAGCAGAAGGCAGAGGCTTTAACCCACTGAGCCACACAGGTGCCCCAATACCACTTTATTTTAAATAGGTATAACATTAAGGAATATGTACAGGGAGTGTCTTAAGGGAATTAACACTTACTGAGTCCACTATGTATCTTAGGTGCTTTATTTAGTGTCTCATTTAATCCTCAAGAAAATATCTTAAAAGAAAATTAATACCTAGTGTGAGTTCAAATAGCTAGTACATGGAAGCACTAAGATTGAACTTAGTTCTAATTCTTTAATGGACGTATGCTATTTTGTGTATAAAGTATGTCCTCCTTGGAGCAAGCATTTTCTCCTCCATTGTTGGTATACTGGGTCTTCACATTGTGAATTTCGATGGATGGGCTATGTGTTTTAATCTTCATGGTTTTTAACATCATACATTGGACTGGAAATGTTGTTATAATAGTGTGATGATTTCCTAACTGCTGAAACTTCATCAAATGGCTTTAGCTGACCATAGGATATTTTGACCTTGGTGGATGACTACAGTTTTTGGTGAATTTGTCCAAAGGAAATGGGCTATTTCTTTAGAGTCAGGACTGGATATGGGGATGTGCCCATCTCAGTAAAATTCCTTGGGCTTCATAATTGGCCCTAGCAGACAGAGCCAACATAGATAATAAGATAGACGACCCAGGAAGGATTATGGCAGAGTTGATTATACTGCAGCTATGAACTACATTTAGCTTCCATGGACAGGCAATGGGGTCTTCAACAGACTTAAGAGGTCAGCAAAATTGGGAGGGGCCCTGAAAGGTCTTATAGAATCAGAGCTTACCATAGAGGAAAAACTTTTCCTAAGAAATATGAAAAGAGGCAATGGTTTGACCATAGAGGTAAGAATCTGTCTCAATAAAGTCCTTGTTGTTTTATTTAATTTTTTAACATTTTATTTCATTTTATTCAATTAATTAATATATAGTTTATTATTTTGTTTCAGAGGTAGAGTTCGTAATTCATCAGTTTCATATAATACCCAGTGTTCATTATATCACATGCCCTTCTTAATGCCCATCACCCAGTTACTCCATCCCCCCACCCCCTCTTTCCTCCAACAACCTCATTTCGTTTCCTATAGTTGAGAGTCTTTTATGGTTTGCCTTCTTCTCTGATTTCATCTTATTTATTTTCCCTCCCTTCCCCTGTAATTCTACATTTTGTTTCTCAAATTCCATATATGAGTAAAATTGACAGTTGTCTTTCTATGATTGACTTATTTCACTTAGCATAATACCCTAGGTCCATCCACGTCATTGTAAATGGTAAGATTGCATTTTTTGATGGCTGACTACTATTCCATTGTATAAATACCCCATCTTCTTTATCCATTCATCTGTCGATGGACATCTGGGCTTTTTCCATAGTTTGGCTATTGTGGACATTGCTATAAACATGGCGTGCAGGTGCCCCTTCAAATAGCTATGTTTCTTTGTATAAATACTTAATAGTGCAATTGCTGGTTCATGGGTAGATCTATTTTTAACCTTTTTGAGGATTCTCAATACTATTTTCCAGAGTGACTGTACCAGCTTGCATTCCCACAAGCAGTGAAAGAGGGTTCCCCTTTCTTTGCATCCTTGCCAACATTTGCTGTTCACTGACTTGTTAATTTTAGCCATTCTGACTTGTGAGAAGTGGTTTTGTGGTTTTGATTTATATTTCCCTGATGCCAAGTGATTTGAGCATTTTTTCATGTGTCTCTATGAGTCTTTTGTATGTCTTCTTTGGAAAAAAATGCCAATTCAAGTCTTTTGCTCATTTTTTTGACTGGATTATTATTATTATTATTATTTTTAGGATATTGAGATTGATAAGTTCTTTCTTGGATACTAGCCCTTTATCTGATAAGACACTGCTATTTTAAACTTCAAGGCAGCTCAGTTTAAATGTACAAGAGTGAGCCAATCAAGGCTATCTTAATGTGTTCAGCCCAGGTTAGGAAGGTAGTGAATGGCAATTCCATTTAAACTGAAAATGCCAGGGCTCATTACAGTGGTGGATTATATAATTACAAAAAGCTTGTGCTCATTTAAGTGCTGAGGTGCCAGAAACATGAAGGTCAAAAGAGGAAATGGAATTAAAAATGTGTGTGGACTTCTCCCCAAACTATCTTCCACCCTGTAAAATGGTTAATGGGTGGAATCAAAACTAACTATTGAATGAGAGTTTATCTCAGCTAAGTTCAAAAGTTGTGGAACTTGGAAAACATGTATATAGTGACAATATCCCAGTAAGGATAAAAGAAAGAAGACATTTTTGAAAATTATTTTTGTTTTATTTTCCTATATATCTATCTTTATACAGATATCACTGAGTGTCTGCTGTGATTGGCAGTGGTTCAACAATAGGTGTAAGTATCACTATAAATACAGGTCTTGCTGTTTTAATCTTCAGTCTTTGCCAATGCCAAATACATATTCTAGGTACATGATTTTCTTTGGACAGCTGTTTTAAGAGTTAGGTATTGGTCTCTAAATTCAGTAAATGTGGAACCAGTTCTTTGATACTCATGAGTGTACATTTCACTCTTAGGGCATGTTAAAATTAAGGATTCTGAGAGTTTGGGATTAAGTTAATACAATCCCTGAGGATAGGATTCCAAAGAGAAAGAGCCTAGGTGGTAGTTGTTAAAGGAACCCTAATATACCAGGCATTGGCCATTTCTCTAGATGAGATTGAGAAGAATAAAAAGTTGAAGATAATTCATTTTTAGCTTTAACTCCTCTTAATTTTAACTCATAAGGGCAAGACAATTTGATTTTGGATTTTAATAACTTCAGAGTTTAACATCTTTGGGCATAAAGTGCAATAGAAATAATCCTTGAACTTTAATTTCTCCTTGGGAATTTCATAAATAAAGGCAATTTTTATTCAAATTTGAGATATATACTTTTTTGGCATTTTATTATCTAAGTATCACTATGCCTTTTTATTGTAGAATCCTAATGATTTTATTTCATCTCAGACAAAACTGTTGATTTACTCTTTTAGACAGTGTGGTTAGATGTAAGTTGGGGTGGAAAGTAGGGTAGAGAAAGAATAAGGAATAAGGAATGTAAAGTGTCAGTGGGATTCAAGGTCCTGCCTGGAATAATTGAAGGCCTGGTGGGGGCATAATGTAAATTACAGAGTAAGGGTTCCAGAAAGATATGTGCCAGGAAACAGTGGTTGTCAGTCTTCTCTTTAATTAACTCCTGGTATAAATCCATGTACTTTAGAACAGCAACTGAGGCCTTCCTGGTGATAAAGAGGAGGTTTTACCCTCTTTTACTTTTTTCATTCATTTGTCTTATTTCTTTTTTTTTTTTTTTTTTTTATTTCCAGCATAACAGTATTCATTATTTTTGCACCACACCCCGTGCTCCATGCAATCCGTGCCCTCTATAATACCCACCACCTGGTACCCCAACCTCCCACCCCCCGTCCCTTCAAAACCCTCAGATTGTTTTTCAGAGTCCATAGTCTCTCATGGTTCACCTCCCCTTCCAATTTCCCCCAACTCCCTTCTCCACTCTAAGTCCCCATGTCCTCCATGCTATTTGTTATGCTCCACAAATAAGTGAAACCATATGATAATTGACTCTCTCTGCTTGACTTATTTCACTCAGCATAATCTCTTCCAGTCCCGTCCATGTTGCTACAAAAGTTGGGTATTCATCCTTTCTGATGGAGGCATAATACTCTATCCCCAGGGGTACAGGTCTGTGAATCACCAGGTTTACACACTTCACAGCACTCACCAAAGCACATACCCTCCCCAATGTCCATAATCCCACCCCTTTCTCCCAAACCCCCTCCCCCCAGCAACCCTCAGTTTGTTTTGTGAGATTAAAAGTCACTTATGGTTTGTCTCCCTCCCAATCCCATCTTGTTTCATTGATTCTTCTCCTACCCACTTAAGCCCCCATGTTGCATCACCACTTCCTCATATCAGGGACATCATATGATAGTTGTCTTTCTCTGCTTGGCTTATTTCGCTAAGCATGATACGCTCTAGTTCCATCCATGTTGTCGCAAATGGCAAGATTTCATTTCTTTTGATGGCTGCATAGTATTCCATTGTGTATATATACCACATCTTCTTGATCCATTCATCTGTTGATGGACATCTAGGTTCTTTCCATAGTTTGGCTATTGTGGACATTGCTGCTATAAACATTCGGGTGCATGTGCCCCTTTGGATCACTACGTTTGTATCCTTAGGGTAAATACCCAGTAGTGTAATTGCTGGGTCGTAGGGTAGCTTTATTTTCAACTTTTTGAGGAACATCGATGCTGTTTTCCAGAGTGGCTGCACCAGCTTGCATTCCCACCAACAGTGTAGGAGGGTTTCCCTTTCTCCGCATCCTCGCCAGCATCTGTCATTTCCTGACTTGTTGATTTTAGCCATTCTGACTGGTGTGAGGTGATATCTCATTGTGGTTTTGATTTGTATTTCCCTGATGCCGAGTGATATGGAGCACTTTTTCATGTGTCTGTTGGCCATCTGGATGTCTTCTTTGCAGAAATGTCTGTTCATGTCCTCTGCCCATTTCTTGATTGGATTATTTGTTCTTTGGGTGTTGAGTTTGCTAAGTTCTTTATAGATTCTGGACACTAGTCCTTTATCTGATATGTCGTTTGCAAATATCTTCTCCCATTCTGTCAGTTGTCTTTTGATTTTGTTAACTGTTTCCTTTGCTGTGCAAAAGCTTTTGATCTTGATGAAATCCCAATAGTTCATTTTTGCCCTTGCTTCCCTTGCCTTTTGCGTTGTTCCTAGGAAGATGTTGCTGCGGCAGAGGTCAAAGAGGTTGCTGCCTGTGTTCTCCTCAAGGATTTTGATGGATTCCTTTCGCACATTGAGGTCCTTCATCCATTTTGAGTCTATTTTTGTGTGTGGTGTAAGGAAATGGTCCAATTTCATTTTTCTGCATGTGGCTGTCCAATTTTCCCAGCACCATTTATTGAAGAGGCTGTCTTTTTTCCATTGGACATTCTTTCCTGCTTTGTCGAAGATTAGTTGACCATAGAGTTGAGGGTCTATTTCTGGGCTCTCTATTCTGTTCCATTGATCTATGTGTCTGTTTTTGTGCCAGTACCATGCTGTCTTGATGACGACAGCTTTGTAATAGAGCTTGAAGTCCGGAATTGTGATGCCACCAACGTTGGCTTTCTTTTTCAATATCCCTTTGGCTATTCGAGGTCTTTTCTGGTTCCATATAAATTTTAGCATTATTTGTTCCATTTCTTTGAAAAAGATGGATGGTACTTTGATAGGAATTGCATTAAATGTGTAGATTGCTTTAGGTAGCATAGACATTTTCACAATATTTATTCTTCCAATCCAGGAGCATGGAACATTTTTCCATTTCTTTGTGTCTTCCTCAATTTCTTTCATGAGTACTTTATAGTTTTCTGAGTATAGATTCTGTGCCTCTTTGGTTAGGTTTATTCCTAGGTATCTTACAGTTTTGGGTGCAATTGTAAATGGGATTGACTCCTTAATTTCTCTTTCTTCTGTTTTGTTGTTGGTGTAGAGAAATGCAACTGATTTCTGTGCATTGATTTTATATCCTGACACTTTACTGAATTCCTGTATAAGTTCTAGCAGTTTTGGAGTGGAGTCTTTTGGGTTTTCCACATATAGTATCATATCATCTGCGAAGAGTGATAATTTGACTTCTTCTTTGTCGATTTGGATGCCTTTAATTTCCTTTTGTTGTCTGATTGCTGAGGCTAGGACCTCTAGTACTATGTTGAATAGCAGTGGTGATAATGGACATCCCTGCCGTGTTCCTGACCTTAGCGGAAAAGCTTTCAGTTTTTCTCCATTGAGAATGATATTTGCGGTGGGTTTTTCATAGATGGCTTTGATGATATTGAGGTATGTGCCCTCTATCCCTACACTTTGAAGAGTTTTGATCAGGAAGGGATGCTGTACTTTGTCAAATGCTTTTTCAGCATCTATTGAGAGTATCATATGGTTCTTGTTCTTTCTTTTATTGATGTGTTGTATCACATTGACTGATTTGCGGATGTTGAACCAACCTTGCAGCCCTGGAATAAATCCCACTTGGTCGTGGTGAATAATCTTTTTAATGTACTGTTGAATCCTATTGGCTAGTATTTTGTTGAGTATTTTCGCATCTGTGTTCATCAAGGATATAGGTCTATAGCTCTCTTTTTTGGTGGGATCCTTGTCTGGTTTTAGGATCAAGGTGATGCTGGCCTCATAAAATGAGTTTGGAAGTTTTCCTTCCATTTCTATTTTTTGGAACAGTTTCAGGAGAATAGGAATTAGTTCTTCTTTAAATGTTTGGTAGAATTCCACCGGGAAGCCGTCTGGCCCTGGGCTTTTGTTTGTTTGGAGATTTTTAATGACTGTTTCAATCTCCTTACTGGTTATGGGTCTGTTCAGGCTTTCTATTTCTTCCTGGTTCAGTTGTGGTAGTTTATATGTTTCTAGGAATGCATCCATTTCTTCCAGATTGTCAAATTTATTGGCGTAGAGTTGCTCATAGTATGTTCTTATAATAGTTTGTATTTCTTTGGTGTTAGTTGTGATCTCTCCTCTTTCATTCATGATTTTATTTATTTGGGTCCTTTCTCTTTTCTTTTTGATAAGTCGGGCCAGGGGTTTATCAATTTTATTAATTCTTTCAAAGAACCAGCTCCTAGTTTCGTTGATTTGTTCTATTGTTTTTTTGGTTTCTATTTCATTGATTTCTGCTCTGATCTTTATGATTTCTCTTCTCCTGCTGGGCTTAGGGTTTCTTTCTTGTTCTTTCTCCAGCTCCTCTAAGTGTAGGGTTAGGTTGTGTACCTGAGACCTTTCTTGTTTCTTGAGAAAGGCTTGTACTGCTATATATTTTCCTCTCAGGACTGCCTTTGTTGTGTCCCACAGATTTTGAACCGTTGTATTTTCATTATCATTTGTTTCCATGATTTTTTTCAATTCTTCTTTAATTTCCCGGTTGACCCATTCATTCTTTAGAAGGATGCTGTTTAGTCTCCATGTATTTGGGTTCTTTCCAAACTTCCTTTTGTGGTTGAGTTCTAGCTTTAGAGCATTGTGGTCTGAAAATATGCAGGGAATGATCCCAATCTTTTGATACCGGTTGAGTCCTGATTTAGGACCGAGGATGTGATCTATTCTGGAGAATGTTCCATGTGCACTAGAGAAGAATGTGTATTCTGTTGCTTTGGGATGAAATGTTCTGAATATATCTGTGATGTCCATCTTGTCCAGTGTGTCGTTTAAGGCCTTTATTTCCTTGCTGATCTTTTGCTTGGATGATCTGTCCATTTCAGTGAGGGGAGTGTTAAAGTCCCCTACCATTATTGTATTATTGTTGATGTGTTTCTTTGATTTTGTTATTAATTGGTTTATATAGTTGGCTGCTCCCACGTTGGGGGCATAGATATTTAAAATTGTTAAATCTTCTTGTTGGACAGACCCTTTGAGTATGATATAGTGTCCTTCCTCATCTCTTATTATAGTCTTTGGCTTAAAATCTAATTGATCTGATATAAGGATTGCCACTCCTGCTTTCTTCTGATGTCCATTAGCATGGTAAATTCTTTTCCACCCCCTCCCTTTAAATCTGGAGGTGTCTTCGGGCTTAAAATGAGTTTCTTGGAGGCAACATATAGATGGGTTTTGTTTTTTTATCCATTCTGATACCCTGTGTCTTTTGACAGGGGCATTTAGCCCATTAACATTCAGGGTAACTATTGAGAGATATGAATTTAGTGCCATTGTATTGCCTGTAAGGTGACTGTTACTGTATATGGTCTCTGTTCCTTTCTGATCTACCACTTGTAGGCTCTCTCTTTGCTTAGAGGACCCCTTTCAAGATTTCCTGTAGAGCTGGTTTGGTATTTGCAAATTCTTTCAGTTTTTGTTTGTCCTGGAAGCTTTTAATCTCTCCTTCTATTTTCAATGATAGCCTAGCTGGATATAGTATTCTTGGCTGCATGTTTTTCTCGCTTAGTGCTCTGAAAATATCATGCCAGCTCTTTCTGGCCTGCCAGGTCTCTGTGGATAAGTCAGCTGCCAATCTAATATTTTTACCACTGTATGTTACAGACTTCTTTTCCCGGGCTGCTTTCAGGATTTTCTCTTTGTCACTGAGACTTGTAAATTTTACTATTAGGTGACGGGGTGTGGGCCTATTCATGTTGATTTTGAGGGGCGTTCTCTGAACCTCCTGAATTTTGATGCTCGTTCCCTTTGCCATATTGGGGAAATTCTCCCCAATAATTCTCTCCAGTATACCTTCTGCTCCCCTCTCTCTTTCTTCTTCTTCTGGAATCCCAATTATTCTAATGTTGTTTCGTCTTATGGTGTCACTTATCTCTCGAATTCTCCCCTCGTGGTCCAGTAGCTGTTTGTCCCTCTTTTGCTCAGCTTCTTTATTCTCTGTCATTTGGTCTTCTATATCACTAATTCTTTCTTCTGCCTCATTGATCCTAGCAGTGAGAGCCTCCATTTTTTATTGCACTTCATTAATAGCTTTTTTGATTTCAACTTGGTTAGATTTTAGTTCTTTTATTTCTCCAGAAAGGGCTTTTATATCTCTCGAGAGGGTTTCTCTAATATCTTCCATGCCTTTTTCGAGCCCGGCTAGAACCTTGAGAATTGTCATTCTGAACTCTAGATCTGACATATTACCAATGTCTGTATTGATTAGGTCCCTAGCCTTCGGTACTGCCTCTTGTTCTTTTTTTTGTGTTGAATTTTTCCGTCTTGTCATTTTGTCCAGATAAGAGTATATGAAGGGGCAAGTAAAATACTAAAAGGGTGGCAACAACCCCAGGATAAAATGCTTTAACCAAATTAGAAGAGATCCAAAATCGTGAGGGGGGAGAAAGGGGATAAAAAGAGGTTCAAAAAGGAAGAAAGAAAAAAAAAGAAAAAAGAAAAAAGAAAAAAAAAGAAAAGAAAAGAATTTAAAAAAAAAAGGAAAACACCTAAGAAAAATGTAAAAAAGAAAAAATATATATATTAGATAAACTAGTAAAAAATCGTTAAAAAAGAAAAAGGTAACAGTTAAAAAAAAAAAATTTTACCCTAAGGCGAGAAAAAAAAAAAAAACAAAAAATGAAAAAGAAAAAAATTAAATTAACTGCAAGACTAAAAAAAATCACAGGGAAAAAGCCATGAGTTCCGTGCTTGGCTTTCTCCTCCTCTGGAATTCTGCTGCTCTCCTTGGTATTGAAACCGCACTCCTTGGTAGGTGAACTTGGTCTCGGCTGGATTTCTTGTTGATCTTTCAGAAAGTGGCTGTTTTTCTGTTTCCAGAATTGCTGTTCTTCTTCTCTTCGATCTGCCGATGGATTTTCAGGTGTTTGCAATCTTTAGATAAGCTATCTAGCTGATCTCCGGCTAGCTGAAGCAGTCTCAGCCTGCTACTTCTCCACCATCTTGACTCCTCCCTCCCCATTTGTCTTATTTCTTAATTGCTCAGAATCTGGAGAAGGAGGGGTAATGCCATATACAGTGCAGCCAGAGAGCAATATTATTGTTCAGGTACTTGTAACTTTCAAAACCAAATTGAAGAAAGCAAGAGGCAAAGAATAGTCTTAAAAATTGGCAAAAAAAAAAAAAAAAACATACAAGCATAAGGTAACACTTTACTAAAATGAGTAAAAAATGAAAGACTCCATTGTACATAGCATTTTAAAAAATATATTATTTATTTATCTGAGAGAGAGAGAGAGAACAAGAGCAGGGTGAAAGACAGAGGGAGAAGTAGACTCCCCTGCTGAGAAAGGAGCCTGTTTCAGTGCTCAGTCTTGGGACTCTGGCATCATGACTTGAGCTGAAGATAGATGCTTAATCACTGAGCTACTCGGATGCCCCTATGTGTAGTATTTTTAAGGTCAATTTGTACAATGACATCGTTGGAGACCTGAGTTGTGGGCACTACACTGTTTTTTGCAGGATCTCTGACTTGAGACCATTGAGTTGGCCTATTGGAGCCTCATCTGTAAGATAGGAATAATGATATGTGACTGAGCTGAGTTTAGGTAATGGAGTCAAATGATATTTTAAAGGAATATTTGAGGTGAAAATCGGCAGTTTGATTAAATATATATTATGGTCATGAGTGCACATATCAGCACGTGTAGATTTTGCATGTTATCTGAGACCATTGACTATTAGAAATAGAAATACAATATCTAATTTAAACTTGCTAGAAGCCATATTAAAACTGAAAGGAAACAGAAAAGAAGCTAATTTAATGGTCAATTTTATAAAAATATAACATTTCAATATGAATTAAAAACTACAATGACGTTTGTGATGACTTTTTTAAAATAAATCTTTAAAATATGGTGTGTATTTTATACCTATATCACATCTCAATTTGGACCAGACACACTGGAATTGTTTAATTAGCCCCATGTGGCTTGCAACTTCCATACTGGACTCCACAGTAGAGAGCAATAAGGAGGGAAATTAGGGCCATTTGGAGCAACACAGTTAATATTCTAGAGTTAGTCTCATGGTTTAAAACTCCCATACTCAATCATGATATGCCCAGATCATAAAATACCCATAAAATTTTAGATCTGGGAGGAATTTGAGAGATTGTCTGACTTAAGACTTTCTGTTTTAGTTGCAGGAATTGTGCTCAAAAGAGGCTGAGTGATCTATCAAGACCACACAGGGAATTAACAACAGTACTGGAACCAAAGGACATCCCTCCCGTGTTTGCACTGAGGGCACATCATGTGAAATGGCACTGGGATGCCCTCTACTTTGGACCCGGTAAAACTATTCTACCTACTCATGAGCAAGAAAAGAAAGGGGAAATACCATGCGGTTCCCACAGTGTGCTGGATGCTATATATATATATATATATATATATATATATATATATATATATAGCATTTTGTACATGCTTTAATAACAAATTGTCATCTTAGAAATGGAAAAGTTGAGATTTTTTTCTCCTAAAATACTTTATTCAGCATTGTCTGTATTACAACAAAGATAGCCTAGCCTCGTCCCTCTCTAAGTCAGAGAGGATAAGCACCACACTTGTATAACTAAGTAGAAATGCCTTATACATTCCCTGGTTTTAAAATCTTCCTCTTGACAGCCTCAGTGCTCCATTACTATTGACCTTTGCCTTTCATTTATCCTGCAGATTAGATTTGCAAATAAGAATTGTGGGTTCTCTCTTCATTCTAAACTGTGGATTTTCACATACTGTATTATGTTCATTGAGCCAGAATTTAAGGTGTGGAAATTAAAGCTCAACAAGAGAAAATCATGTACACTGTCTTTAAAATCAAGAATCAGAGTGATATGCAGCATTACATGGATTTCCAATATTGACAGAAAGTTATAAGATGGATTATGTGGTGAAATGTCTGATGGAATAGAGAAGATGTAATTGTGGGTTATGTGAATACAATAAATGATGCTCAAATGGGAATATACAGGAGCTTTGAGTGGTAAGGCAGATGGATTCCCTTCGTGGGAAAATTGGAGTGATTAAATTCTCAAATGACCAGGAGCCTCTCTTGAGCAACATCGCAGTCTTAGTGTGTGACCTTAGGCAAGTCACTTACCCATATGGTACCCATTTTCCTAGCCTCAAAGTGGTGTTCATAATCTGTATTCAGCCAGATAATGTTTACATAGATTTTTGAGATACTTGGATGAAATGCTGCATTTACATGTAAAGTAGTGTTATTATTCAAATCTTCCCTCTGCTGACTACTGTACAGCAGGTGTACTGCAGGAAAGCAAATGAGGAAGAAGAAATGGAAAATTGGCCCCTTAAATGATGGAAATCTGATTATCCCAAATTGGCTCATTCTGAAAGGGGGGCATTGTGTTGCATTTATTAACCATTTCCAAACAGACTTCACTTTGGATGAACAAACAAGCAGAGGAAGACATAGTCTTTTCCCATGATGAGAAACAAAATCTGAGATAAGCATAAAATCACTTAAATTCTGAGCATAATCCCACTAAAAACGAATTGCATTACTTGGTCCTGGCTTCCAGTAATGCAGAGTACTGAGAAAATTAAGAAGATTCTGAATTCTACCACTTTGGTCTCAGGTTACATTTACTTATGTCTAGATGCATGTTTGCAACTAAGTTATCATTGACATTATTATCTTCTATTAACTGAGGTTCAATAATTTTTTGCCCAATTTTAAACTCTGCTGATTCTTAAAGGCATCCATCCTAAATGAAATCAGCTATGAAATAAATTACAAAGCTTTTTGGGTGTGTTTTAAAAGTACATAGGAATGAAGGGAAAGTGACAGGTGGAGTGAATAAACACTGTTTGGTATCCTAAGAGATGGATTATTCTCAGTTTTTCCAGCAAAATTTGCTGGGTGAAGCCCAAAGACTTTGAGGCAGCACCATATTCAGTATCTTAGTCTCTAAAGTAAGGGATTTCCACAGAGTATCTAAGATCTGTTCCAGGTTTCACATTCTGCAATTACTTGCTTTTTAGCATCTTCATTGTTGTTGCAATGAATTTATATCCTTCTCTTTTATTCATCTTTGTTCATCCTGTGGCTGGTGTATCCGCATATTAGCTCCTGGAACCCTTGCAATATTCCTATGAGACAGTTGTTACTTCCTCCGTTAATGCAGATGTGGAGTACAAGCAGGTGTGGTTACGTTACTTGGTCAAGGTCACACTAGGTAAGTGGCAGAAAAAATAATTTTAAATAACTCTAAGTGACTCTTCAGCATATAATATTCCCACTATACTATACTACTTCTTAAAAGCAGCATTGCCTCTCAGATTTCTCTTACTGCGCATACTTATTTGATATCACTCACCTTCCCATTTACCTTTGACTGTTTTGAAACAATGAAACATGTGCATATGAAATTTGGTAGAATAGAAATTATTTCTTTGAGTAGCTTTTTGAAAAGATCCTGGCCTGCGTGAACAATTACTGATGAAATTAATGTCATCCTGGTAACCCCTAAAAGTGCCTGACATTCTTTCTTAGTGACTAATTATTTTACAGACAGTGCTTTAATTGCAGGATGTGGGAGGTAGTTTCCATAAATGCTTAACATTACAAGAGGACATGATCTGCAATACTCACATCATTAAACTTGCTACCAGGAATAAGCATGCTTTGGGGACCAATGACATTTGTCAAAAGAAGCCCATGTGTTCTGTGGAGGGCAGGAGGCCAGGCCAAGGAAAGGCAGCCTGATAATTGTCCTACACTGAGTGCCTTTAATTATTTACTAGAAGGAAGATATGGGTGATCTAGGCCTTCTCCAGAGAGATGGCTTTTCAGAGAACAGGATACATAAAATCACTGAATGAACCGAAATTGAAATCTAAAATAAAATACCCCCACACAGTTTTCAGGTAGTTTATAGTCATCGCAAAATAGAATTTGAGGAAGCTGCACAAAGATGACCTAAATGGGAGTTGTAGGCTGATTATTCATCCCTTGTCCACTGTCTGACTCTCCCACACTAACATAAGCCCTGTGAGGACAAGGGCTTCCTCTCATTTTTTCGCAGCTGTCACCTGGTGCCTGGAGTACCATCTGGTATATTATATGTCATAAAATTAATGAATAAAAGCCACTGGAGGAAAAACCACAGATCTTGGTTCTAGACATTGATCTAAACATGCCTTGGTGGGTGGCTCAGTGTAGGTTTTTAAGACCCCAATCAAAAATCCAATGACACCATGGGTATTTGTAAGTGTAGCCTGTAAATTTTAGCATCTGAACAAGAGAAATGTTTAAGATGCATACTTGGCATCTTGATGGGCAGATTCAAGATATCTAGTAGGAGTCTAGGGGTGTTAGCATCTCACTTATGAATTCTTAAGCAGACAAAAGTTTCAGAACGAAACATGGAATTCAATGACCTGATTCACTCATTCAGGAATCGATTTCCTCAGTCAACACATTCACTAATTTAGTTCATATTTACTGGTGCCAACTATGTGCCAGGCACTCTTCTAAATATTGAGATGTCCTGTCTACATCAAAGAGAAGTCCTGCTCCTGTAGAACTCATATTTCTGATTGGAATACACACACACACACACACACACCCACACACACACACACATGCATATGCCCGTGCACACTCACGTATGCATGAGTGGACATGCAGGTGCTAAATAAATTTATGTGGGACACTGAGGGTGCTGATGTGGTTTGAAGGAGTATCTCGTGCTTGTGTGCTCTTTGATATATGGTGGTCTCTCTGATGAGATAACATTTGAGGAGAAGGAATTAGCTATGAAGATGTGTAACAAAATGCTACAGGTAGAGTAAATGGGAAATGCAAAGACCCTTAACAGGAGAGGAATGGCATGTTTGAGGAAGAGAAAAGAAACAAGGGTAGCTAGTGAGTAATGGGAGAGTGATGGGAGATGGGGCTGGAGAGGTAGGCAGAGGGATAGTTAGGCCATAAGGATATATGGCCTTTAATCTAAGTGAGAAGGCACGGTAGGCAGATATTTGTGAAGACCCCCCCTAGTAACAAGATATACCTGTCTGCTATAGAAGCCCTTATGACCCCTTCCTGAGTGTGAATTTGAGCTCTGGATATGATAGATAGCAACTACCATGAATAGATAGCATTATACGATACAGAAGGTTTTGAAGAGGGAGTTTATCCTCTGTGGGCCTGACCTGAGATTCAAAATAAGAAAAATATTTCTGCTTACCTAGAGGAGGATGGAAGTTGCCGTGGTGTCCACAGATGTAAGGAAGTGAATTCAACCAACAACTTGAATATATCTGGAAGAAAGCCCTGAGTCTCAGATGAAACCACAGCTTTGGCCGAGATTTTCATTGTGGTCCTGGAGCCTTCCAGCCTAGAGATGCTGGGGGTGTTTTTCCCAGACTTGTAAGTTACAAAACTATGAGTTAATAAGTAGATGCTGTTTTAAGGTATGAATTTGTGCTAATTGCTTATGCTCAAAAGAACATGAATACAGAAGGTAATGACAGGAGGGAAGTGTTTTGTGTAGGAATGTGGCAGACCATGCCATTGTTTTAGAAGATAATACAGGCTACTTGGAAGGGAATGGACCATAGACATGCATGACAATCTGGCTGGGGATAGAGGGAGTATCACTGTAGTTCAGGGGACAGGTGATGGAGGCTTTGATAGGGTGTTATTGTGAAAGATGTGATAATTAGTTGGATTATTTAGAATATAAAAGACTACTGGAGTTTTTGATTGATTGATGTGGGGCATTGAGAGAGAGAGAGAGAGAGAGAGAGAGGAGGATGTAAGATTCTCCCCAAGGATATTGGCTAGGACATTTGGAAGAAAGGAGAGAGTGCTGATGTTCCAGAAAAGGAGACTATGGAGTGAGAGTGGATGAGGAGGGGGGGAATCAAGTGTTCACTTCAAGACATGTTGAGACTGAGATGCTCATAGTAACATCCAAATAGAGATGGCAAATAAGCCATTGGATATAAAAAAATTTAGATCTCAGGATTTGGGCTGGAACTGTAAATACTAATTTATGAGTAACTGACATATAACTTGCTTTAAATGACATGGAATGGAAATCACCAAGTGTTTGAATTGACACAGGAGAGACAAAATCTTCTATCTGATCTCTCAGGCATTAGGCACTTACTCCAATCCAGGTGTAACCAATACTCCCCACTCTTTAGATTCTGGTAATTCTATTTCAAAGTTCCTAAACAGACCGAGAAAGCAATTTAGAGAGGAAAAGAGGAATCCAGGGAAATAGTGGATCATGGAGTCAAGAGAGGGACCATCTTAAACAGGCAAAGATGTTGAAACCTAACTACACACAGTTTAATTTAGATCAGTAGAGTGGTGGCTGTATAATTTAAGTAGACTTGTGAGATCAGTTTCATAGTCATGACGGAGGCAGAAATTGGAAAGCAATAAAGGAATAAATAAAAAGAAGGAGAGGACTGCATGCAACAATGTGGAGGACTTTCAAGAAGTTTGGATATGAAAGAGAAAGTAGGGAGAATGTGGTAACTGGAGCAAAATGTGGAAATAAGGTATTTTAATCAAATTTAAAAATAGGTAAGGCATCCATATGGTTCATAAACCAAAAAGTACACAAGCTTCTATAGTGAGAAGTCTCTGTCCACAGCCCCTTCTACTCCTGCCCAGGTCCCATCTGAACCCTACCTCATGTCCACAGTTTTGTTTCTTTTGCAGTCAAATGCTCTCCCCCTGAGCTATACCCCCTATTTTGTTTCTTTTGTATCCTGGCAAATTTCCTTACACATATATAAGCAAATCAAAATATAAGTTCTCATCTTGTTACCCTTACACAAACAGAAGTTATATTATTATTTATACAACTGCGTTCCTTGCTTTTTTTACCTCACAATATAGCTTGGGATTCTTTCCAATGTCAGATCATAAAGAGCTCTCTTACTCTCTTGCATGGCATCATGCTACTCCATCGTACCATCAAGTATTTAATCAATCCTTTATTGAAGGACCCCTCAAATCCCTCCCTTTTTTTGTTTATTGCCAACAAGGCTACAATGGATAATCTTGTTCATGCATCACTTTTTGCACAAGTGTGCAATACATCCCCAAAGTGGATTCCTAAAGCAAAAATGTTGTACTTGTTAATAGGCAATGTTGGTAGTGGTTTGTTGGTTTGTTCCTTTTGGCCACCTAAAAACTGGAAGCAGCTGAATGAGTTAATTATAGAAGAAAAGGCACCAGGAGAAAGTTAGAGGGCGAAGGTACAGAGCTGACAGCGGTAGTAAAGAATTAGCTTCCCCTAAAGGAAGACATAAAATGAAAACTACAAGGGTGACTTCAAAAAAAGAAGCAATTCTTCCAGGTCCTTGGCAAGAAGTCAATAGAGTTATCATCTAATACTTTGTTCTACCTTTGTGGAATTTGAGGTTAGGCCACCCACTAAAAATGAGGGCATTATTTCTAGGATCAGAAGATTGAGCAAAGTGAAATTTGTTGGAGTAGATATTTTGGAGAAAATGAGGAAACACAAAAGAATTTCTGGGCAATGTTTTGGGACCAGTTGATGTTGGAGAGTGTTTGTGTTACTGCCTACATGGAGAATATCATCACAGAAGTCAAGGCTTGAAAATGTAAGAGGACAATGGTCAACTGATAAGGGAAAAGTGGCAGAGAACAGAAAACCAGCTCCATGCTAGCTTTTCCATTAACTAGAGTCAGCTTGGACCTGTGGAAATCCTAGACACCTGCTATTCCTCCTGGCCCTGCCACTTAAAACACAAGTGATCCTGGTGAAGTTGATCAACTAATCTCTATAGTTTGTTTCTTTATCAGCAGATTAAAGTTTCTTTCTTTCTTTCTTTCTTCCTTTCTTTCTTTCTTTCTTTCTTTCTTTCTTTCTTACTTTCTGTCTTTCTTTCGCCTTCTCTCTCTCTCTTTCCTTCTTTCTTTCTTTCTTTTTTCTTTCATTTCTCTATATATATTTTATTATTTCCAATTAGCTAACATACAGTACATCACTAGATTTTGATGTAGTGTTCAGTGATTCATTAGTTGCATATAACACCCAGTGCTCATCACCACACATGCCCTTCTTAATACCATCATCCAGTTACCCTATTCTTCCATGCCCCTCCCTTCTATAACCCTCAGTTTGGTTCCTGTCCAGAGTATCTCATGGTTTGTCTCCCTCTCTGATTTCTTTCCATTCAGTTTTCTCTCCCTTTCCCTGTTGTCCTCCAGGCTATTCCTTATGTCCACAAATGAGTGAAACCATATGATAAATTGTCTTTTTTCTGCTAGACTTATTTCACTAACATAATCCCCTCCAGTTCCACCCATGTCAGTTCAAATGATAGGTATTCATCTTTTCTGATGTTGAAGAAGAGTTCTTTGTAAAAAATTTCTAGTATGAGTAAAGAGCTAAATGAGATTCAGTTTAAAGATATACTTGGTTTTAGGAACAAATACAATAATATATATGAAAGAGCTCTTAAGAATGAAACAAACTCCATATGCATGCTGTCACCAGCTCAGAGCTCATTCTTGTCTGAAGTTGTACAACACTTTTGAGGAGCTTATAATTATTGTTGTAGCTAGAAGTACAGATTATTTCTGATGATACCATAGATCATGATAATCAGAACAGAGTTTAAAAATCAATATGCATTTGTATTTTAGATATGCCTAGTTAGGTAGATAGATGTGTTTATCATATTTTGAATTTAAAAAAATTCATTGAAATTCTAGTTAGTTAACATACAATGTAATATTAGTTTCAGATGTACAATTTAGTGATTCAACACTTCCATACAACACCTGGTGCTCATCACAACAAATCCACTCCTTAATCCTAGTTACCTATTTCACCTATCTCTTGTTTATTATATTTTTAAACCAAATCCCAATATTATACAAAGAGGCACAATTTTCGAAGTTGTTATTGCTATACTAGAACTTTTTACTTTTAAAGCAAGCACCTGTCATCCACTGGCCTATTATGTTTCATTATTTTTCTCACACCCATTTTTGAAATAAGATATGGATAGAACTCTAATGGCTATAAATGTGTTTTAAGTGTATATTATATTCTACTTAGATTGATGCTATTAGCACAACCAACCAATCTCTGGGATTTTCCTACTTCTGGCACTGAAAGTCCCAAGTCCAGAAAATGCTCAGTCTCCAGCAAACTGGAGCAACAGTGTTTAGTTTTTCACCCTTATTCTAGTTATCTTTAGTATAGTTTAATTCAGTAAATGAATATTTGATGAGAGCACACCATGTGCTGGTCACTGAGAAAGCTATAAACATAAATGGGTCATGGGTGGGATGGAGGAAACTATACAGTGAGAGAGTACAGGCTACTGAGTCATACAGCTCAGGGCTTGTAATTTTAGTTCTACCAGTTACTAACTATCATCCTTAGGCTCAGGGAAATCTTTTTCCCAGTCTTATTTTCCCATGTGAAATACAGAGATGATAACCATATTAATTCAGAAAGTTTCTTTATATTTAAATGATACTGTATATTCTTCTATGCATATCTACCAACTGGTCGGAAATTAACTGATACTCAATACATCAAGAAGCAAGCATGTTATTTCAACATGGTTTCCCATAAAGGACAGCAAATTTTGTTTGTGTGTGTGTACATGTGTGTATTTTCAGGCAATTTAATGACACCTCACACACTATATTCTCTAAGAGTTCATTGGAGAGGGGATGGCGAATGCTGGTTTTTCCCAGAAGCTCTGAGTGGGGCTGACTCTGGCAGTGGAAGTGTGCCTCAGAAGACTGAGGCAGTTCAAAACTATGGTTCAGCTTCTGAGGTGGGATGCAGTCGACACTAGCAATACACTGGTTTCTCATGAACATTGAAGAAGTGATTTCAGGAGGCTTGATTTTATGAGCAACACAGAAGGGGCAATTATACAAATCTCAAGGAGAATTAGAAAGAAAATTATATGGTTTCACTCATATGTGGAATTTAAGAAACAAAACAGAGGATCATAGGGGATGGGAGGGAAAAACAAAATAAGGATAAATTAGAGAGGGATACAAACCATAAGAGACTCCTAACTATAGTAAACAGAGGGTTGCTGGAGGGGAGGTGTGTGGGGGCATGGGGCAACTGGGGGGTGAACATTAAGTACAGCATGTGATGTAATGAGCACTGGGTGTTGTATATAATTGATGAATAACTAAACTTTACCTCTGAAACTAATGATACACTATATGTTAATTAATTGAATTAAACAAAATAATATAACAAAGAGTTATTTTAATGTTTCTGAAGAGTATGTATCTTTCCTAGTAGTTAGCGCATCCAGCCAATCTCTGAAAGAAGCAGAAAGTTACCTGTTGGCCGTAAGGACAGATGGTTGAAGGTTTCTGATTGCCATCCCTGGGTAGAATTTTTACCAGTCAGATTGATTCTTTTTCCAAAAAGTAAGAGGATTTCAGAGATAGATTTTAATAGTCTCCTTGGATGAATTATAATGAAATTCATTGCAAATACTAAGAAAACTCCATGGTTGGATACCCTGACAGAGAAAACTTCTGAATATTTCCAAAGACAGAAGGTCACTTTAGCTTTGCCTTTACCTACTGTGAGGAATAGATTTATCCCTATGTGTGCAATTATACCTGTGACAAGTGCTGGTAGAGACTAGAAATACAGAGATAAAGATAGAACTCAGTCCTCAGCAAGAAAACACTATAGGACACAAGGACAGATATAGAAAATAAATAATAAAATATCCCAGGTAATATCATTGAAATCTATGCAAGATGGAGTCTGGCCCATAGATGATGAGGGCATGAAATTAGTCAATACAAAAAATGAGACTTCTGAAAGATGTGAACATATTTTCCAAGGAGAATTGTTGGCTATAATAATAATAATAATAATAATAATAATATATTTATATAATGACAAAATATTTATATAATCCCCAAAATCTGTATTTAACATAATATATGTTAAATATAATACAATATAATATCTAATTTTTTGGTACCGGCAGTGATTCAGCCACTATACTAGTTTTTGTGTTCTTGCGTCCAGAACACAGAAAATGGAGAATATAGGGAGGTGTTAGTTCAGGAATCTTAGGAACTATTATTAACTCCTGACAGGCCTGGAGTCACATATTCATGTGTGTGAAGGACTGGTAATAAAAAAGCAGTCTGCAGAAGGAGGCAGCAGAAAAATTGTGAAGTAGATGACGTTCCTTGGGAGGGAGTTTGGAGCCTTCAAATACGAGTCCAAACACTGGTCAGAAACATCAACTGCCCCATGGTCCCATGGTCAGCTACTAGCAGGGGCTAGGAATTGCTTACATTGCTAAGGTCACATATCAGGTACACATCCTGTTTAGTGTGTCCTGTGGCAGAGGAGGGTCAGAGTTGGGATGTATTATGCATTACATATTATGTGTTTGTATAACCTGAAAACATCTTCCCCCAAAGCATGTTAAGATATAAGTACACTTGCAGAGGAAGAATAAAATAATTTTAATATAGAATTCATAAAACCTAACCTGATGATAACATTTACATCTTTTGAAACACTCAATGGTTCCCTTTGCCTCTTTGATACATGGCAAACCTTTCAACCTGAAATTCAAGATTCTCCACAACCTGTCCTAGACTCAGTCTTTCCAGTAGATTTTCTCCCACTAAATTGCTTTTCTCTTCCCCTTATTAGTTTCACTCTACATTCTGACAAACCACAGAATTTGAATGGTGGCCCAAGATATTTCCCTCTTTCAGAGTCTTTAATACATCACCGGGTT
The DNA here is from genome assembly GCF_009829155.1 of Mustela erminea. Lineage (NCBI taxonomy): Eukaryota > Metazoa > Chordata > Mammalia > Carnivora > Mustelidae > Mustela > Mustela erminea. The sequence continues at coordinate 105,671,291 of NC_045615.1, forward strand.
TCTAGCAGTGGCTTTGGGAATGTGGCTATGTGGTTTTGGGCAAGTGATAAAAAAAATAATAATCCTTAGGGATTCATATTTCTCTGGTGCAAAGTGGAAAGAGTAAACCCTACTCCATTGCTTTGCAGAGTTATCCTTTTGTCATTCACCCAACTGATACTTAGTGTTCACATGTGATGGGACAGGCACTGATTTAGGCATTGAGAATAGCATTGAGGAAGATGACTAAGCATTCCACCTTGGTGGATCTCATAATCCCATAACTCAAATTAAAATATGAGTTATAAAGCACCATAAAGGATAATCAGTGCTATAAAGAAAAATGCAAATTATAGAAAGGCAAGTAGAGAGTGAGAAGGATAAACATATGCATCAAACACAATGGCATAATGCAAAAAAAAAAAAAAAATTACAAACGGTACCTAAATGCTCTGACATACACTGATAAACTGGCATTTAGGTTGTGCTCAAACACTCCCAGCACTGCACTCAGCACTTCAGATGTATTACCATTTAATTCTCTCAACAAACCTAAGCAGATATTACTGTTAGCATCAATGTGTTATAAATGAGAAAATGAAGATATAGAGAAGGATGGGATTAAAATAATAATAGTATGTACGCTAGTTGAAAAGAAATAGTTAATCATATCCTCCAAAACTCAGACATACACCCTCCATACTAGTGCTCTCACACACACACACCCACTCACCCCTCCCCACACACAACACAAACAAGTGAATATACTCCCTCAGAAACCTAAACACTAGTTTAGAATATACTTGATGTCTTGTCATTTCACTTGGAAGTTGCCCTTTGTCTTGAGTTCTTCAGCTGAGAAATTCACAGCCGAATGAGAGAAACCATGAGATTCTTAACTATAGGAAACAAACTGAGGGTTGCTGGAGAGAAGAGTGGAAGGGTGGGGTAACTGGGTGATGGGCATTAAAAAGGGCACATGATGTAATGAACACTGGGTGTTATATACAACTGATAAATCACTAAATTATATCTGAAACTAATAATACACTATATATTAATTAATTGAATTTAAATTTTAAAAAATACAAAAAAATAATAAAATAAAGTAACAACGAGAGGAAAATGGAGGGAAGCCAGATCTGTAGGCATGGTCCTTCCTAACTTTGATTGTGCCCATTCAGGTCCAAGAAGGAAAGAATCCTAGTAGGACAGCTGGGACCTGTCCTCATCATTTTGGTCCATTCTAGTTCAAGCCATCTTTGGTTCTGTGATTCCATTTCCCCATGTGGAAACCAAGCTTTAAGGATACGATCAGTGTATAGAAGGGAAGCTTTCAGAAGAGAGGAGAAGGAGAAAGTATGTAAAGGAGTGAGTTCAGTTAAATTACATTTGGTTTCAAGAATGACCATATTCACAACCCCGAAAATGAACTCTATTGGGGTCTCCAAATGCCTACATTAGCTTTAATTGATAGCATATTATGACTGGAGACTTTTCTTCCAATTTGGAAGACTCTTACAAAAGGACATTGCCTGGAGAACTCTGGCTAGTTATCAGAAAGATCTGTCATTGGTGTTGGTGATTTGGAAATGTCATTGATTTCCAAGGAATTGTCCACTTTGTAGACTAAAAAAGTCAACTGTACAGCTGGCAATGAGTGGGCTTCAGAGGAATAACTCATTTTAACTTCTTACATAAGAAGCTTGTATATAAACCAGAATACTACTATGCCAATTTATATTGAGAAATGTAATATTATCAAGAGGATTTTGACTGTTTACTGGCCAATTCATTTGTCTTCCATTGGCAAATCTATGCCAAAAAGAAAATATTAATAATTATTATTAAATAACAAATGTTAATAAATAAATTAATTGATAAAATTAATAATAATAAAAAAATGACCATTGAGCCAGAGCAGAAGAAATTATTTGTATCAAAACAGGATGTGATTAAGATGTAGTGGATTGGGGTGCCTGGGTGGCTCAGTGGGTTAAGCCTCTGTCTTCGGCTCAGGTCATGATCTCAGGGTCCTGGGATCAAGCCCTGCATGGGGCTCTCTGCTCAGCAGGGCCTGCTTCCCCCCTCTCTCTCTGCCTGCCTATTTACCTACTTGTGATCTCTCTCTCTCTCTCTGTCAAATAAATAAATAAAATATTTTAAAAAATGTAGTGGATTACTGTGCCCATTTCTACCACATGGAAAGACTGACTGCCATAAAAGTAGTATTTATTTTCATGGAATGTGATATTCTGTCTTCTACACAGTGTTGAAAGCAAACAAGAACATTTGTACTAGTGGATTTTCCTTCAGTAGTACTTCTACTGTTAAAGTCCCATCACATATCAGGCTGGGAGGCTGATGTTTGTTAACACAACTTCATTACTAACAAGTCATACAGCCTTCTAGAAATGTGCATTTTAGAAGTCAATGCAGGGTTTGGCAGATATTCTAAATGCAGAGACAATAATAGGTGATATAATATGTTGGGAACAGCACACTTTCTTTACATTCACTCTTCCAATCCTTATAAAGTCTTTAAATAACTGGTAAATAAGTTACTATCATGGTCATTTCTGCATCTGAGGAAACATGCTAAGAAAGTTAGCTAATGTTCTGGTCTCCCACTCCCCTTAGAGATAGAGTCTGTCTTTGAACCCAAACTGGCTTGCTCTGACTCTCCAAGATAGACACATCCTCTTTTCTCTATGGCTTCTGTCATGCTGTGTTCTTTGTATTTTTATGACAGATCAAATAAGATTAATGAAGCAGTGGCTCTTTTCTCCCTTAAGTTAAAGACCAGGAGTCAATACCAGAATTATTTGTTTCACTAATACGTACTCTTTTTGAATTTTTAAATTATGTTCAGTTAACCAACATACTGTACATCATTAGTTTTTGATGTAGTGTTCAACAATTCATCAGTTGCATATAATACCCAGCGCTCATCAAAACACCTGCCCTCCTTAACACCCATCACCTGGTTACCCCATCCCTCCACCATCCTCCCCTCAAGATGTTAAAAATACATACTGTAACACCCAACTCCCAAGGCAACTTGGGAGAGCTGTCTGTCTCCTGGTCTAGTCAATGCAGCTCTACTATTATGTAATCTTAACTCCCAGGAAGTGATCATTTCAGCCTCCTGCAAAGTGGTGACAGATTACATTCATTAGTACATTTTCCTTGAGTCAGCTCCTAACTTCCTGAGAGACTGCAGTCAGGTGGGTGGTAGCTGACCTACCTTCTTTGAAATCATCTTATGATTGGCGGGTCAGGAAGATGCCTGGTGTGTAGCTCACTAGGTTCCCAGAATAGCTACCTTCAGGAGGGAGGTTTTTCCCTCCTCTTCTTTTTTGGATACTCATGGCTTCCTTCCATTTCAGAATCAGAGCACAGCATTGCTACTTCATTAGTGCCTCAAACAGCTATCTGTTTAACTCTTTCAGAGTTTCCTTGGGAAATGTACTTGCCACAGACCAGTAGCCCTTTTTCAGTCTGACAACTCTATTTTACTAAACAACCCAATTAAATACATAGAATAAAGCCTTTGAATCTATTTTATCTAACTGTGAGGTATATAGTAATAAATAGCAAAATGTGATAGTTGAAAATGTAATTTAGGGTAACTTCTCTTTCTTTATAGATGAAAATAATGAGACCATGGAACAAAGTTATTTGTCCAAAAATATCCCCATAAGAAAGTGGCAGAATCAGATCTAAAAATAAGGAGTATTAAATTTAGGAGTCTGTCTAATATTACCCAATGGACACTTAATGGTATTTTGGAAGAAAGTTTTTATTCACTAAATTTTACTCAGAAGCTTGCATTAGGGGGTCAGAGTCCTTGATATCTGATTATGGCTGCTTATAGAAGCATGACTTCTTTTTTTTTTTCTTTCAAAAAAAATAAAACAGGAAAGAAAGTATTATTTATTATCAATTCACTGAATTCTGAAGTGTTTATTGTTCACAAATTCTGACTTGAAATGAAATGACTTTAAACGAAACCTGCAAAGAATTTGCACTCAGAAAACTATAGATTATTCATGAAAAAAATGGAGGAAAACACAAACAAATGGAAAAACGTTCCATACTCCTGGACTAGGAAGAACAAATATTGTTCAAATGTCTATTCTACCTAGAGCAGTCTACACATTTAACATAATTCCTATCAAAATACCATCAAATTTTTTCAAGGAAATGGAACAAATAATCTTAAAATTTATATGGAACAAGAAAAGATCCCAAATACCCAGAGGAATGTTGAAAAAGAAAACCAGTGCTATCCGCATCACCATTCCAGACTTCAAGCTCTATTACAAAGCTGCAATCATCAAGACAGTGTGGTATTGGCACAAAAACAGACACATAGGTCACTGAAACAGAATAAAGAGTCCAGAAATGGACTCTCAACTCTATGATCAACTAATCTTCAACAAAGCAGGAAAGAATGCCAATTGAAAGAAGACAGTCTCTTCAAGAAACGGTATTGGGCAAAATTGGACAGTCACATGCAGAAGAATGAAAATGGACCATTTCCTTACACCACACACAACAATAAACTCAAAATGGTTGAAAGATCTCAATGTGAGACAGGAGAAATATTTGAGGATAACACAGACAGCAACCTCTTCGACCTCAGCCACAGCAACTTCTTTCTAGACATGTCTCCTAAGGTAAGTGAAACAAAAGCAAAAATGAATGATTAGGACTTCACTAAGATAAAAACTTCTGCACAGCAAAGGAAACGATCAACAAAACCAAAAGACAACCAAAAGAATGGGAGAAGATATTTGTAAATGACATATCAGATAAAGGGCTAGTATCAAAAATCAATAAAGAACTTATCAAACTCAAAATCCAAAGAACAAATAATCTAACCAAGAAATGGACAGAAGACATATATAGACATTTCTGCAAAGAAGACATCCAAATGACCAACAGACACATGAAAAAGTGCTCCACATCACTCAGCATCAGGGAAATACAAATCAAAACCACAGTGAGAAACCAAGTCACACCAGTCAGAGTGCCTAAAATTAACAAGTCAGGAAATGACAGGTGTTGGCAAGGTTGTAGCGAAAGGGGAACACTCCTACACTGTTGGTGGGATGCAAGCTGGTGCAGCCACTCTGGAAAACAGCATCGATGTTCCTCAAAAAGTTGAAAATAAAGCTACCCTATGACCCAGCAATTACACTACTGGGTATTTACCCTAAGGATACAAACGTAGTGATCCAAAGGGGCACATGCACCCGAATGTTTATAGCAGCAATGTCCACAATAGCCAAACTATGGAAAGAACCTAGATGTCCATCAACAGATGAATGGATCAAGAAGATGTGGTATATATACACAATGGAATACTATGCAGCCATCAAAAGAAATGAAATCTTGCCATTTGCGACAACATGGATGGAACTAGAGCGTATCATGCTTAGCGAAATAAGCCAAGCAGAGAAAGACAACTATCATATGATGTCCCTGATATGAGGAAGTGGTGATGCAACATGGGGGCTTAAGTGGGTAGGAGAAGAATCAATGAAACAAGATGGGATTGGGAGGGAGACAAACCATAAGTGACTTTTAATCTCACAAAACAAACTGAGGGTTGCTGGGGGGAGGGGGTTTGGGAGAAAGGGGTGGGATTATGGACATTGGGGAGGGTATGTGCTTTGGTGAGTGCTGTGAAGTGTGTAAACCTGGTGATTCACAGACCTGTACCCCTGGGGATAGAGTATTATGCCTCCATCAGAAAGGATGAATACCCAACTTTTGTAGCAACATGGACGGGACTGGAAGAGATTATGCTGAGTGAAATAAGTCAAGCAGAGAGAGTCAACTATCATATGGTTTCACTTATTTGTGGAGCATAACAAATAGCATGGAGGACATGGGGACTTAGAGTGGAGAAGGGAGTTGGGGGAAATTGGAAGGGGAGGTGAACCATGAGAGACTATGGACTCTGAAAAACAATCTGAGGGTTTTGAAGGGACGGGGGGTGGGAGGTTGGGGTACCAGGTGGTGGGTATTATAGAGGGCACGGATTGCATGGAGCACGGGGTGTGGTGCAAAAATAATGAATACTGTTATGCTGGAAATAAAAAAAAAAATGTAGTGATCTGAAAGAGCACATGCATCCCAATGTTTATAGCAGCAATGTTCACAATAGCCAAAGTATGGAAAGAGCCTAGATGTCCATCAACAGATAGATGGATAAAGAAGACGTGGTATGTGTGTTTGTATATGCAACCATCAAAAAAGAGATCTTGCCATTCACAATGATGTAGATGGAACTAGAGGCTATTATGCTACGAGAAATCACTCCACCAAAGAAAGATAATTATCATATGATCTCACTGATATGAGGAATTGAGAAACAAGACAGGATCATAGGGGAAGGAAGGGAAAAATGAAATAAGACAAAACCAGAGACAGAGACAAACCTTAAGAGACTCTTAATCTCAGGAAGCAAACTGAGGTTTGCTGGAGGGGAGAAGGGAAGGAAGGGTTTAATGGCTGGTTGATGGACATCGGAAAGCTTATGTGCTATGGTGAATGCTATGAATTATGTAAGACTGATGAATCACAGATTTGTACCCCCGAAACAAATAATACATTGTATGTTAATTTAAAAAAAAAAAAAAGAAAGAAAGAACAAAATGAAGCTTTCAAGAATGTAGTAAAGTTCTGTCCTAGTGGGGAGATGAACACCTGAAGAGTTAAGTTGGAAGGAGTGAAGGAAATAAAATGAGCTATTCTGACTTCTATGATTCACTTAATGTTCATTTCCAAAATGCTGGTCAGGTAAGTGACAAGAGTTAAATTCTAATTATGACAAGTCTCATGACTTTTCAGAGTCGAATGTGTGCAAATCGGGTTTGGGAGAAGGGGGTGGGATTATCGAGGACCATATTGAAAAAACAAAAGCAAAAGCAAAAACAAAAACAAAAACAAACAAACAAACCAAAAAACAAGTCATGGCATGGTTATCTAGGGCCATGTCTGTCATAGGTCCCCTTTTCTCAACTCTTCCCTTGCCTCTGAACCTAATAGAGTTGACCACACCTTACAGTTTTTGTGCCTAGGTGTTCCTTTTTACTTCTTCCCATCAAACTTGGATTCTATCTTGTCTACTTCACTCTTATTTCAAGGACTGTAATAATTCATATGCTGCTAATCTAAGGACCTTCATTGCTTCCCACCCAACTTGGGCTCTCAGTGATTCAAAGCATGTGGCAGACAGTCCTTCGTGAACTCTATCTTTCTCTAGTTTTAAAACCACATGATTGGGCGCCTGGGTGGCTCAGTGGGTTAAGCCGCTGCCTTCGGCTCAGGTCATGATCTCAGGGTCCTGGGATCGAGTCCCGCATCGGGCTCTCTGCTCAGCAGGGAGCCTGCTTCCCTATCTCTCTCTCTCTCTCTCTGGCTGCCTCTCCATCTACTTGTGATTTCTCTCTGTCAAATTAATAAATAAAATCTTTAATAAATAAATAAATAAATAAATAAAACCACATGATTTCTCCCCTGCATTTACCAATTATTCGTTAGTCTTCTTTTCAAGTTCATTCTCCTCTATTCCATATTAGATAAGATATTCTGATACTAGAGCTAGAGCCTTTTCTCATGCCATGGTCTTATTTTGGAAATTCTATTATCCTAAATGTTTGGATTTGCATATTTTTGTTGTGATGATCCCCAAATGTACATCATTAGACCCAACTACACATCATTTCAAAGCCCACATTCTCTCAATGAACCTGTGTTAAAAGATTGGAGTCGCTGAACGTGGATAAAGATGGTAAGAAGGAATTAAGGAATTAGCTCTTTCAGGTCTTTTAAACCTGGCTGAGAAGTTCTGAGTGTGTCACTGAGGGAGGAGATGTCAGGATTTTACCCCAAGCTGGTTACTGTCTCTGAAGTGAGTGGCCAGGACATTGCATGAGTGTAAAGGCATTGGCTTTGAGCTTGGTTTTTAATCTAGAGGGAAGGACTTGTTGCAGTCTGTGGCCTCTAAGAATGAGAATTGGAAGGGCTACTGCACCTAATCTCAAGGCAGCTTCCTCAGCTTTAGTGAAAGATCAAATGATATAAACTGGCTTTAATTCTGAGTAGCTCTTGAGTTTATGTTCCTTCCATGCTGCACTGATTCATTACACAGGCTAGACTAGGCTAATACAGAAAAGCTTATTTTTCAGTCATATAAAGTCCACTGTGGATAGAGCAACCCTCCATGGCAGCTGTGCTTTGATGTGTGATGACTCATAGATACCAGCTACTTCTGTGTTGCATGTCTACCATCTTGGCACACAGGCCCTGATCAATGCACAAAGTAAAGAAAGGAACAGGAGGTAGGTGAGGAACTTCAATCCATGTTGATGCAGGTCACTTTCATTCATGCCATGTTAGCCAGAACAAACCACAGAACTCTGCCTAACTACAAAGGGCTGATGAGTCATTTATTTGTGTGCCCAGTTGGAAAGAACATCAAATCAAATGATGTTGAGCAAACCTTCATAGCATTGTGTCTCCCCTGTCCAAAGTAATATTAAACTGTATGGGAATAGAGTCATTAGAGATTTGGAAGGCTAAGAAGTTAATTGAACAATAATTAAGTAAAGCTTTATTGAGTATCTACTACTATGTGACTGGCTTAGCTTTCCACGCCAAAGATTGAGGAGTGAACAAAGTACAGGGATTTACTGCAGTCATGGAATTTACATTGCAAAATGAGAGGCAAACACACAGGAAACTCTATAAAGTAATATATATATATATTTTTAATTGAAGAGGTATGGTTAGATGCTTGCAGAGAATCATCAAAGCTTTGTGTGACAGAGTTTCTCAGAAGCAAATTTAGATTAAGAAGTCAGCATAGTTCTCTCTAAGGAGGTGATATTTACAGAATCTGAATGGCATGAAGACACAACCATGTGAAGTCAGGAGAAGAAACACTCCAGACAGGGAAGGTTAGCCCAAAGTCTTTTGCTAAAGAAATAAGCTCTGGGTGACAACAGAATGGAAATTGGGTCATTGTGGGTGGGGCAGGGTGACAGAGGAGAACTGTGTTATTAGATAATGCAGGTCTAAGGAGGGATCAGTTCATGTAGGTGTTTAAATGCAAGATGAAGAGTTTTGAATCTGATGGGAACCCACTGGGGAGTAGTAAGCAGCAGAATGACATGATCTGATTTATGTTGATGACTGGCATAGCATAGTCTTCCAAGCCTGTGCATTCCTGAACCCCCAAAATAGAAGCTACAATGACAGACATCTGTGTGAGAGCCAAAGGCAATATCCAAATTGAAAGGTGCTAAGCTCCACTTGCTTTCAATGGGACTGTCAGAGAAATACATTGTTACTGAAAAATGCCAGTGTTGGCAAAATCTAGTCTTATCTGAAAAGCTAAAAGGAAACTGCAGGTGTGTAAAATGTGACCCTGGTTTTAGCAAACTCAAATAGCTCCAGCTGGCATTTAAACCGGTAGTATACATCTGGCTCTCATTCTGATGGGGGAAGAGCCTCAGAATGCTTTTACATGAAAGAGATTGAGTCAAGGCAAGTCAAGGTCATGGTGATGACGGATGCTTTGTCAGCCCAGCCTTAGAACAAGATGGGGGAGAAGAAGTACCAGTGGGTGGCATTTTGAGGAGAAGTTTTCTTGATGCTCAGAAGTGGCAACATCAGCCAACAGAGGCAGATGGAAAATTCTTCTCCACTTGGGCTGTCAGAACTGCTTCATGAGAAAAGTTACCACTGCAGATGATTTTTTATGTAGATAGATGCAGTGATACAAGAAGGAAATGGTTCCAGGGTATTTATTTCAAACCTTGTTTCTGAGGACCCAGAAGTTCAAAGGAAGTGTTGCAGGAGTATCCATGGCCATAAAGAATAAGGGAAAGAAGTTATATTCCTAAACACAGGGTCACTTTGAAAAATGTCATCCAAAGCTGTGCTTCACGTACTATGTATTTAAAAATGTTGGGGTTCCACAAGAAATTTTATCTGAAAGAAATATTCTCACTGCTAAATGCATGTTTAAATGCAAGAAAACCAAATACGGAGATATAAGATCAGAAACAATATAAATCACATACATCTATGTGATATTCTATGTTCCTTTATTTCATCCTCATAAATTTTCAAGATAACTGTTGTCAACCTCAGTCAGCTATTATTCAAGGTCACATTGCCAGTAACTTGTCAAAATAGGTTTTAAAACTGGATCTCTGACTTTAAAGACCACCCATCCTTTTTTTTCTATTTCATTATTCTGTTATGTCATGCAGGATCACCTCTTATCCACCATTCACTAACTTCGTGATCTCCATTAGATACCAGCTTTTCTGAAGCTCAGATTCATCATCTATTAAAGAGAAATATGGTTGAACTCAATAAAACCAATAAACTCAATAAAACCAAATAAACCATTAAAACCAAAACTGATCTCAATAAAACAAATCTCATTATTTTGAGTTTCATATGACACAATATATTTGGAGGAAGAAACTAACAGAAACCAAATATTATGCTGGACACTTTTACATATATTGACTCATCAAATAATCACAGAGATCTTATGATGTGGCTGATGACGCTTAACTGTATAGATAAGGAAATTGGGTACAGAATAACTATGAGATTAACCATGTGAGCCTAAACAGCCAGGAGACACGGGTCTCCTTGTATGCATGTGAACAGGACTTTGACTGCTTACTATGTTTTTAAAGGGTTGAACATCATAAATCAAGTGAATAAATACCTAAGTTATCTGCTTTTTTTTTTTTTTTTAAAGATTTTATTTATTTATTTGACAGAGAGAGATCACAAGTAGGCAGAGAGGCAGGCAGAGAGAGAGAGAGAGAGGAGGAAGCAGGCTCCCTGCTGAGCAGAGAGCCCGATGCGGGACTCGATCCCAGGACCCTGAGATCATGACCTGAGCCGAAGGCAGCGGCTTAACCCACTGAGCCACCCAGGCGCCCAAGTTATCTGCTCTTATATTGACAAAAACAACTTCAAAAAACCCATATGTACAGTTTCTTAATTATTGGGTGTCAATATGAGTGCAAAAATATCAAAGTATTCAGAATTTAATTACTATTGTGTATGTCTGGGTGCTATACTGAGATAAAGATAATATTTGGATGATTTGATTAAATAAAAATGAATATAATGAATAAATTGTTATATATTTATTTCATAATTTACTTTAATTATCTTTATTTCAGTAATATTACTATGTTACATAATACTAATTTTTACATATTTAATTTTGTCAGTAATTTTCTGGCTGACTAAAAATAAATGTAAATTCATTCAAAGGTTGGTAAATGTTAACACATTTTCATCTGAAATGTAAATTTTAGCATGTATAAAATGTAAACATTAGAATTATTTTACACCTATTATTAAACAATATTTTTCTTTTTAAATATTCAAACTGACCAATAGAACTGAAAGCTAAAGTGCACATTTAGATAATTTAGATTATTTTCATATCAAGTCATTCCAATAAAGTTAGTGTTGCTTTGTTTTCAAATAGATTTCTACTGAAAATTTTTTTAAAAATAGAACTTTTCAGTTCTGGCATTAAGTTTGCATCTAGTTGCCAAATTAGGATATTAATATTACCCTCATGTATCTTATTTATAAACCAACAAATATATAAATGTAAGAGTAATACGAAATATTTAGAGTTGAAGAATGTTTTTAGTTGCTTTATGTGACTAGTATGTGCAAATCCTAGAAGTCTAGAGATTTATAGAGTACTCCCCTGCATAGAGTTAGTTCTAGAAGGAATATTCAGATGCTTAGAGTTAAGGAGCCCCTATACTGGTCCTGAGATTTTGATACCAGGTTACTGAGGTGTTTATGTTTAAAAATAAATAATAAATAAATATTTTTTTTTTCTGTATGTGTGTGTTTGTGTGTGCATGTTTTGTGATATAAGTGTCTACCTAATTCTAGAGTCAACCTTTTTCTACAAAGAATCAAATAGTACCTATTTTTTTGTTTTGCAAGCCATGTTAATGCTGCCATTTTAGTGCAAAAGAAGCCATAGACAGTATGTAGACAAATGAGTGTGTCCTGATTTGGCCCACAGCAGGATGAATTTGGCTCATGGGCTGTAGTTTGTGGGCCCCTGCACTAAGATGGGATCCTAAAAAAATTCTGTTTTTTTCTAGGACCAAGAAAGTCCCTGCATGTTGTTATGCCTTGTAAACAGGAAGGAGATTCATAGATATATACATTAAAAAATTAGTCAGAGCAATTGTAAATTTATTGATCTGCTATTTGAAAGCAAAACTCAGTGACACATTCTCTTTGCATAATCAGGTTTTCTCAGATAGACAGCTTGGTCAAGTATTTACACATTAGACTTCTTAACTGAAAATGCATACTAATCTTAGGTGATCAGATGTTCTCAGATTCTGCTATGGTGGTCCTCCTCCTTAAATGCCTATTTACTTATTTTTATTTGGCTTCTTCACTGATATTGGGGGTCAGAAAGACTTCTGACCTTGGAGCATGCCCACTTGCCTCAGAGCAGTTATAATAATACCCATACGACCACCAATAATAATAGTTCAAAAGGAATGATCAGGAGGTACTCCCTATGATTCATGCATATGATAACTCACATAGTTAGAGAAAGAGCAATCTGTAATCTTCTAGTGAAAATTTATAATCCATAGCATTCTGAGGAGCTCAGTCCGTGAAATATGGGGCATGATGGGGACAAAGGAGTGGGATTATTCAGTTAATATTTGTTAGCTAGGTAGACCCTCTGTTCACTTGCCTATAAAACGGGGAACATAAGAAAAACTTTAATGTTGTATAAAATGAGTGAAGCTTTGTAAAACACATTTTCAGAAAAGTGCAGGAACTGCATTAATATTAACTAAGATACAATATTTTACTCTTTATATCAATATTTCAGGAAGTCAGAGATAATAGCTTTAATAATTTTCTTAATGTGTCTTTTTTCTCTCTTCCCTCTCTTGCACTGAGAATCAGAAAGTCAGTGGTTATGGAAAAAAGCAATATATAATCTATCCAGAGTACTCATGATTGTAGAACCCAACACCACTCACTTAAGGCTTCAAGCAACAGACTGTGTAGTTCTTTTTTAAGTTCAATTTGTTTCCTGCATTGTTTTTATAATGTGGCCTTTCAAGATGTTTTGGCATTAGCTTGCAGCACATACTTACACTGGGAGTTAATATATGTTAAGTCAGTTCCAAGTTTGGAAACAATCCTTGCTGATTTGAAGGTAATATACGATGCTTGTCGTTGGAAATGTGTGTGCAGGTGCACTGTATGCCGACAATGTGCAATTGGCATTAACATTAATCACAGATTTGAATTTGGCAGATGCTAGATTTTATAGCAAGTATAATCTAGTAGTACTGCAAAAGACAGTTATAAAACTTCTCATTTTTTCTGAGTGACGAATTAGAATGTAATTAGAATCACAAGCATGAAGATGTGTGTGCATGTGTATTTTTGTGTTAAATTTAACTTTTCTGTCTCCTTCTAGGGCTCCTATCAACCAGTAGTAGTGTCTTAAATTTACAGTTTTCTTGCCATATCCAGATTTGGAATATATTTTCCATCTCTGAATAGATTGCCTCAATAACCACAGTACTGGGAGCTCCTTAAGGCTAGAAATTGTATTGTTCAGTTCTCCATTTCTGTGTTTCCAGTAGCTAATTCATGTTCTCCTCAAGAAGAAAGGTAGTATCTTCCTATAATTCAGACCTATTAAGAATTTGTCCCATCACCTCTATTAAAGTGGGTACTGTGTAATTTTACAAATATTTCTCTTGACATACTGCCCCACATAAATGTAACACCACATTTTCTATAACTTCCTTATATCACTTAAAGAAGGCAAAACCAGGGATCTCTGCAAAATTAAGTTCATTTATTTAGCACATATTTATTGAATATGTACTATATGAAGGGTGTTAAGGGATAAAGCAGTAAACACAGGAGTTTGCACTGATTAAAATTATAATAGATGTAAGAGTCCTAAAACTACCCAAGAATTTAAGTGTAAAAATCAAAGAGCCATCAAATTAATGGAACTTCCTATGTGCCAGGAATTATTTAAAGCATTGTCTAAATAATAATTAATTTACTCCTTAAAACGTTCTGATTTTAAAAAGATAAAACACATGTACAGAAAAATTAAGTAGTTTCTTCGCATAGTGTGTAACCAGCTTGACCACAGTTTTGCCCAAGTTGCTTAGCTCCAGAGCCCACATTCTTATTCCTTTCACTCATGGTGTTACGTGCTCCAAAATGAATGAATGAATGAATGAATGAATGAATGAATGAATGAATGAATAAACAAATAAATAAATAAGGCAACTCTTCAGTCAGATAAATGACTTGCACTGCTGTTTTTATGATGATTATTTCCCATGACCAAGCTTTTGATGTGTGATGGCAGCAATGAGTTCAAGGTGATATTGCCTGTCAAGAATGTGGAGTCTGAATATTCTTCTATTTTATTGTTGTAATATAGAACCATATGCTTTGGCAATCAACTGGGTGAAGGGCAGGAACAACATCCTCATAAAAACTGATGAACGAAAATTTTATGCCAAAAAGTAGTTGTCACAGATTTTCCTGAGGGTCAGCATGAGGTTAGCAGGACCAGAATTTCACCCAGAAACCTGTTCTGAGTCAACTCCAGGACAGAAACATTTGAATGAAAAATTGTAAAAAAAAAAATATATATATATATATATTAAGACCATCCGTGTAGTTATAAACAAACAAGAAATTGCACAGCATGCATTGAATATCTGATCTGAATGTACAGAATATTCTAGTCATACTAAAAAAGAATCTGGTTGCAAAGTGTTCTGGGAGGAAACCAATGAGTTGACATGTGCTCACGTTGAAGAAAATATGCCACAAAGTATGATTTTTATTGGAGTGGACGATCATCAGCTATGCATAATGAATTCATTTCAGTAACAAGTAAGTTGGATCTATTCCTCATTGAGAACAATGAAATGGTGTCTTTGGCATACAAAATGTATGTTCTGGTAGCAGTAGACAAGATTTTAAGTCCTACTAATATTCTTTTAGAAAGAAAAACATTATCTGATTTTCATACTTATGCTAAGTAATTTTACACATATAGTTTAGCTCTACTTTTTCAAACACAGAATTCTAGGGTTGTTATCTAGAAGTATCCTATTGTCACACATGCATGTAAGTCAAAAATCTCCAAACCAACTATTATTTAGTAAAAAAAGTTGATATGTTATCTCCATCTTCCTGACTTTTGTGTCTCTCAATTACTTCCAGTCTTTGAGTCAAAGTTAGGATAGTATTTAATCAATACATTCTTTCAAATTCCAACAAGGACTTCAAGACTTTAAGAAGTTACATTTTAATAATTGCTGATGATGTGATTCACACCAACTCTCTCACACAGATAGACAAGAAAGACAAAGAAAGTTTCACAGAATTTGTATTAAAGTTGATTTGATGGAATTGGGGTGCTATCAACACAATGAAGTGTAGTGGGGTCAGTCTGAGAAAAAGGCAAGAGCATTAGGTCTCCTTTTCCAATTGAGTTATTCCTGATTCCTAAAGAAGACTTAACAGGGTTTTTGAGAATCTCACAAAATTGCAAGAAAAAACAAAAACAAAAACAAAAACAAAAACATTCCACCAAAGAGCGAAGCTGTGGTAAAGGCTCATATATCCACTGACACTGAGTTTGATGCTTATGATTAGGCTGGTTCTGACTTCACTGAGATCAAGGTCCAGCTTTGAATGGTCTCAGTTCCTGATATGATCAATGTGACCTAGAGCTAGTTATGCTTTTCCCTTCTTCACTTTCAGATGCTAAAATCCTTCTAGAAGGAGAGGTCATTATGCAGAAGTTATCAAAATAACCATGTACACAAGAGAAAATATGTAACTGAAAACTGATAGAGACATTTGGTAATACAGAGAACAGGGAATCTGTTTTCAGGAATATATTTTTTTAAGATTTTATTTATTTATTTGACAGAGAGAGATCACAGGTAGGTAGAGAGACTGGCAGAGAGAGAGAGAGAGAGAGGGAAGCAGGCTCCCCGCTGAGCAGAGAGCCTGATGTGGGACTCGATCCCAGGACCCTGAGATCATGACCTGAGCCGAAGGCAGCGGCTTAACCCACTGAGCCACCCAGGCACCCAGGAATATTTTTTTTTCCTAAAGCAATGATTAATATAGCAAAGGAACTAATAGAAATCAAGACACCAGAGAGATAATTGTAAACAATAAGTAAATCTTGCTAAGTGTATTAAAGTCAAAATATAGTACCAACTATATTCCTATAGACCAGCAATAAAAACTTGGCAAATTCAAGAACAATATTTAATTGTAGAAAGAAAAACTGATGGAGTGAACTTAGGAGTTCAAAATTAGCTTGAAACTTTGTTTTCAAAATACACCTTAAAGAGAATAAAAAGTAAGACACCAAAAGGGAAAATGAATTTCCAGCACAACAGACTTTGTTATTGTTTTGAGAATATATAAAGATATCCGCAAATGACTTGTAAAAGGCAAATGACAATAGAAAAATGGACAAATACTTGATCAGGTGTTTCACAAAGGATATCCAGATAAAACATTTGAAAATTGTTCCTTCTCACTAATCATAAGGAAAATGCAAATCAAAACTATAAACCTGTAATGAAATATCATTATTACTACACAGTACCTGAATTGCCAAAATTAAAAAGACTATAGGGGTGCCTGGGTGGCTCAGTGGGTTAAAGCTTCTGCCTTCAGCTCAGGTCCTGGAATGGAGCCCTGTATGGAGCTCTCTGCTCGGCGGGGAGCCTGTTTCCCTTCCTCTCTCTGCCTGCCTCTCTGCCTACTTGTGATCTCTGTCTATCAAATAAATAAATAAAATCTTTAAAGAAAAAAAGACTATGAGCGGTAAGCATTGACAAGGATAAGGTTTAAGTGGAATTTTCATATACTGTAAGAGGATATTGGTATGACTACCTTTACAAACTGTCCGGCAGAGTTTACTGAAGCTAATCCTACATACTAGCATCTAATGCAATATATACAATAACACCATTGTATGCGTGATTACATTCAGAGGTGTATACCCAGCAGGGATATTTACACAGATAGGCCAATAAATACAACGTGGTCCATAGAACACTTATAGCAACCAAATTCTGAAAACAACCCCAAATTGCAACAGTGGAACAAATAAACAAATTAATATATATAATATAATAAGTTAATATACATTCTTGAAAATAAATGTATTACAAATAAACACAACCATATGGATCAATCATAAACATACTTTTGAGCCAAAAATGCCAGGAAAAATAGATATCATACTGTATAATCCTATTTATAAAACTTTCAAAAATGGGTAAAAGCAATCTATGGGACAAGAAAAGAGGAATAGAATGAAGTTAATGATTCAAACAGGTAGAAGGGAGTATCTAGATGTGTTAGTACTATTCTGTTCATTAACTTTTATGATATTATATGGATATGTTCATTTTTTGGTTAATTTATGGAGCTTCATAACTCTGATTTATCTATGTTTCTCAATATATGTTATTAGTGAATACAAGCTATTTCACAAGGCTTGAAAAGCTTTAATATTCAAATTATCAAAAGAAAACTGCTCATTACATATTCCTATTTTACTATTTTCTCATTATTTTGTAGGCCACCTGAAATCTGATTATACAGGACTTGGCTCTCAAGGTGGTATTAAGGTTCTCATTAACATAAACATCAGTAAACTGGGGATTTATATTAAACTCACACAGCTTAACCCCAACCAAATATTGTCCATGGAGTCTGCAGTCAAAGGAGTATCAGTAAAATAACAGCCTTATGCTAGTTCTGAGATTCCGCCATAAGATGGTCGAGAGTATGACAATGTTAAATATTGGAACAGCACTTCTGTAAACACACTTTGTCCTCAAGAAGAATATTGACTGCACAGATTTGGGTTTGCATTTTAATTTTAATTAGACAGCAAATAAGAAGTTGGCTTAGAATTTGACAGAAGTAGCAAATTACCTTTTGGGTGGGGTAGAAAGTAGACGGCCTTCAAAGCACAGTTGTAAAATACATAAAGGTGAAATAAATTGCAAAAAATAGTATTCACTTTTTGGAGAACGCTTAGAAATGCCCTGGAAGATGACATGTATCTTACTGATTTTTTTTTTTAAGATTTTATTTATTTATTTGACAGAGAGAGATCACAAATAGGCAGAGAGGCAGGCAGACAGAGAGAGGAGGAAGCAGGCTCCCTGCTGAGCAGAGAGCCTGATACGGGATTCGATCCCAGGACCCTGAGATCATGACCTGAGCTGAAGGCAGGGGCTTAACCCACTGAGTCACCCAGGCACCCTATCTTACTGATTTTTAAAATATAAAGTATTTTGTAGGAAGACATTCCTGGAGGTTTTTCTTTCAATATGAAGCCCCTAAAATCCAAGGCAGTTGACTTTGGTTTAAATCTCTGAATGTTTTTACAGTGGAGGCCAGAATATGATGTCTGGACTTCACACTTCAGGAGAGAAACACAGAATATGTCTGTCCCCACTGCTGGAAGCGTGGGCTGCTGACAGATCCCAGCTGAGCCCCTCCCTGGGAATTGTCTATTGCAGAAAAAACTGCTGGGCACATGGCTAGACTTCTCCCCCTGCAGTAGCCTATCCATGATGATGAGCGTTAGAGAAATATTGCACCAGACAAGTTAAACAGGCAAGAAAGATTTTATTACAACTGTTGCAAGAGACATCCTGATCTGCATTAGAGGAGAGGAATTGAATTCAACCCTACTGAAACAAAAGGTGGGAGAGTTTTTAAGCACTGGATGAAGGAGTGGAAAAGCACTGCGAATGTTACATTGACCGTTATGACTGGCCATCTGTGTTTGCTAATTGTCTCTTACCAATATTAAGCTCCTACCCTCTCACACCAATTATGGGAAGATAGGGGTGTTGTATTTCTTGATGGTATTTCAAAGGGATTGTTCCCAGGTCCTTGAGAAAGACATTCTTGGGTTGTAAAATGAACAAGTTCAACTACAGGGGCCCCATGAAATCAGCTGAATTTTCTGTTAAACTGTTTATCAGTCCAACTTCTTCCTTTGCCCAATCTTGCTTCTCAATCCCTCCCTCCCTGAGAGGTATAGCTCCGGAGAGTGATCTGAAACAGACTTTCTCCGGGCAAATGGACTGAAAGTCAGCTTGCAATGAATCTGCCTGAACACACACCATCTCCACTGCTTTTACCAGAAAAACAAAAAACAAAAAACAAAAAACAAAAAACAAACAAACAAACAAACAAAAAAACCCACACTCATTTTTTAAAAGTTAGGTGTGTAGCACCTTCTCAAAAAATACCCACCCTCTCTTCTCTATCCAACCCAATAAGCAGCTGGAACACTGATTTAATTTTTCCTCTTCTGCATGTTTACTCTATCCCTGAACAGAGAATATTATTTCCTGATTTTCCCTCCACTAACATAAACCACTGAATGAAGTAAAGGAGCCATGTTTAATACATCTTTGTGTTTTGGTAACTATAATACCTGGATTAGGAACAGGCATATTACAAATCAGTTAAACATATTTTAGAATGAGTTCTGATTCTACTTACTATCTTCACCGTGCAACTAACTAGATCATTTTGTTTTACTTTTGATTGAAAAGATAAAATATGTGTGTGTCCACAAAGGTTTTCATGTGGTATCCAACTAAGATCACATCATGTGCACACACGTGTTAGTGTTTTAACTTGGACAATAGGAGAGCTGCATTTTAAAATACCTTAGTTTTAAGAGACTAACTTTTCCATTCATTTTTTTTTTAATCTTACAAATCTAAGCTGAATTGTTTTAGCTCCCTTAAACACTCTTCAAACCAAATATTACAGTTACTTTAATACTAAAGATGAATTTTAATTCATTGATAAAGGTTAAAGAGTAAGGGAGGTAGGAGTTTCCAGAGACCTACAGGTTGCAAATATAGAATTTGAATGTTTTAATATAACTCCTTTTACCCCGTTGGGTTCAACTATGAATACAAATGGTTTTGAAATAACTATGGCAAAGGTAAAAAGCAAGGAAAATACATGATTTTTTGCATACCTTACAGAAAGTACTTAGCAAAGAAGTCTTAATTGCACTAAAATCTAAAAACCTAGCCCATCCATTAGAAGCATAACAGAAGTAAGTTATGTTGATCAGCCAATCAATGGATCATGTAAAAAGATTTTGTGACACGTAGAGAAAAGGATATAATGATGGTAATGATGTCACTCTGCACTGTGCTAAGCTGACCAAATTTAAAGAATATATTCACTTCTTTGAGATTATTCCTGCAAAAGAGAACACTGAAGTCACTCAAAACAGGTTCATAATATGGTAAGTTTGGAAATTTGAGACAAACAGCATGGCTTAACTTTAAAAGAATGTTGGGCAAGGGGTGCCTGGGTGGCTCAGTCAGTTAAGTGACCGAGTGACTGACTCTTGATTTTGGCTCAGGTCATGATCTCAGGGTCCTGAGATTGAGCGTGGTGTTAAACTCCACTTTGGATGTGAAGCCTACTTAAGATTCTCTCTGCCTCTCCCCTTTTTCACATGCTTGTGCTTGTGCTATGCACCTGCTTTTATTAGCTCTAAAAAAAAAAAAAAAAAAAAAAAGATGAGTAGAGGATTATATTGTTATAAAAATTAGAATATTCATCACTAAATAATAAATAATAATAAATTAAATCATTAAATAGATAAATAAGAAGTTAAATAAAAGCACCTTAAGTTTAACTAGTAGAATGTAGTTAAGGTATTTCTTGGAGGAAAATTTATAGTCCTGATGCAAATTTTAGAAGATAGAAAATGTTGAAGACTAATAATCTAAGAGTACCACTTAAAACACTGATAGCAGAACAAGTAAAACAAATATAGATAACATGAGAAAATAAAGAATAAGCATGAAAAAATGAGTGAAATTTAAAAAAAATTATAAAAAGGATCAATAAATTAATAGCTAGTCCTTTGAAAACATACATCTCTGTCAGATTTGGTCACCAAAGAGGAGGGGTGCTTGGGTGGCTTAGTGGGTTAAGCCTCTACCTTCAGTTCAGGTCATGATCTCAGGGTTCTGGGATCGAGTCCCACATCGGGCTCTCTGCTCGCCAGAGAACCTGCTTCCTCCTCTCTCTCTCTCTGCTTGCCTTTCTGCCTACTTGTGATCTCTCTCTGTCAAATAAATAAAATCTTTAAAAGAGGAAAAGATGTTCATAACACACATATAAAGAAAAAAAACTGCATTATGAATTATTATATAATGTTTTGGAAAATTTAGATCAAAAGGACAGTAATCTAGAAAAACATCTCACCAAACCTGACTCAAAAATAAGTAGAACACTCAAACATACTAGACAAGTATGCATTTATAAGCTAACATCAATAAATAAATAATTACCCATCAATCCAAAATCAAGTAAAAAACAAGTTTAAAAAAAATAAGGAAACTCTTTAATTACCATGAAAGACTTGCCTTAGCCCATGTAAATATTGCATTGATTTGTTCATGCAAATTCTGTAATATTTACATGTGTCCAAAATCAGATTAAGGCATATTGTTCCCCACTACACACACAAAGAAACTAGAAAAAAGAAAGAAAGATAAAAGGAACTACACGGAGCTAAACCTATGACAGAAATGACAAAACAAATCATCCAGGAAACATATATCACTACATAAGTAGCACTAGACTAACAGACTCTTCCTAATGGAAAAATACAGATGATTAGATCCTTCTTAATTCTATACACAAATCAATCTGAGCTTGATTAAAACCTTAAATGTAGAAAGAAAACTATAAAATGTTTAACACAAAACATATTTTTATAACCTTTGCAAAGGGGATAATTTCTTAAACAGAACATGTAAAGAAAAATGCATAATTGGAAGAATGAATACATTTGGTTACATTAAATTTTAAAAATACTACAAATAAAAGACACCATAAATACAATGAAGAATCACACTCCATATTTGGCACATAACCAACAAAGGCTTGAATCTAATATATGTAAAGAATATATATGTTTTATATCTTTATATCTATATGCACACATACATATCACATAAGAAAGACAAATGTCCTAACAGAAATATAGCAAGATAGGCAATATACAGAGGAAAAAATATTAATGACAAAGAAACAAAAAGAAGAAAAACATGAAAGGATGTGTATTTTCATTAACTACTGGGAAAATATCCCAATTTTAAATAAATTATATTTCATATCTTGCCTTCACAGATTTGCAAAAAATAATGTGTTAATGTTTTTAACAAGATGTTTTGGCCAAGATACAGAGAAATGGAAACTCATTATTGGGAATGAAAATGGTTACAAACCACTTTAGAGCTATAGGAAAATGGCTGGTAACTTGTAGCATCATATAGTTTCTGAATGAGTACTCTGTATCTTAATGTCTAATATGGAGAAGCACTCATATATGCAAAAGTAAAACAAAAACAAAAACAAAAAACGTTTCATTGAAGCCATGATTGTAATACCCTAAGTGGAATAAACTGTTTCTCAGTAGAGGAATAAATTAATAAATCATGGTTTATTCATAGAATCATGTTCTATATAGCAGTTAAGATGACTTATATTCAAATGTATCAATATAGATACATCTTAAAATCATAAAAGAGTGAATAAAACAGTATGATCCCATTTATGTAAATTTTAAAGCACACAAAACAACAACAACTATATTTATGGTTTTTCTTCGATTGGGTTCCTTGAAATCTCACTCTGAGATAGAGAGATGTGTGCAGCAGATTTAGAAAATCTTTCCCAAGGGAGTTATAAGGAACAGAGAAGTGCAGAATTGGGCCAACTGAGAAGCCAGGTTATAATTTGTTTGTAACTGAGGTTTCAGACCATCCTACAGGGAGTTTTGGAGCCAGGATGGCTCCTCAGAGTTATTCCACATAGAGGCAAGGGGGCTGAATATGTATTTGCATTATCCAGCCTTTGGCTACATCAGGGATAGGTCGTGCTTCAGAGCTGGAAGCAATGCTCAGCCTGGAGCACAGCTGGAATCCAGCAGTTCTGATGTCAGTTGTTGAGAGATTGGTACTTGGGACCTGAGTGGAACACCTCCATTTTTATCTGTTCAATAAAAGTATTGCAGATACATATGAATGGGAATGATGTATATGGACTTCAGGATAGTGGTTTTCTATGAAGCCAGAGACACAGGAAGGGGAAGGGTGAGAGACAAGGCTTTAGGTGGGGCTGCAATATTTTATTCATTTTATTTATTTATTTATTTATTTTAAAGATTTTATTTATTTATTTGACAGAGAGAGATCACAAGTAGGCAGAGAGGCAGGCAGAGAGAGAGAGAGAGGAGGAAGCAGGCTCCCTGCTGAGCAGAGAGCCCAATGCGGGACTCGATCCCAGGACCCTGAGATCATGACCTGAGCCGAAGGCAGCAGCTTAACCCACTGAGCCACCCAGGCGCCCTTATTTTATTCATTTTAAAAAATGATATGGAACCAAATATAAAAACTCTACTTGTTGGTGTGCCTCCTCTCATTACATCACTTCATATTTTTATATGCTTGAAATGTTTCACTTCAAAAAACCTACTCATATTGCAGAGTGATAAAATGTCATTCAAAAAGTAGCCCAAAAAAGCCTATCTAAAAATAAAGAAAAATATATATTTTTAATTAAAGCATTGAAGGCTTTGGTCACAATGTGATGACTGTTTTCAAATCACAGTTGAGATTGCACCTGGCCAGGTACCTTAAAAAGTTATTTTTATTACATGCATTCCCTAAAATCTATTTTTACTTAAAAGGTTTATATATCCAGTTATTTATCAATCTTTTCAGTTGCTACCATGGCCTTTCCTAGGAGTACATACCTACTGACTGTGGTTCCATGTAATGTTTTGTCCTAGTTTTGGTTCTCCCCTGCTATAGATTGAAATGTGTCTCCCCACCCTCTTACACTGTTGGTGGGAATGCAAGTTGGTGCAGCCACTTGGGAAAACAGTGTGGACATTCCTTAAGAAATTAAAAATAGAGCTACTCTATAACCCTACAAATGCACTACTGGGTATTTGCCCCAAAGATACAGATGTAGTGAAAAGAAGGACCATCTATACCCCAATGCTCATAACAGCAATGGCCATGGTCGCCAAACTGTGGAAAGAACCAAGATGCCCTTCAATGGACGAATGGATATGGAAGATGTCGTCCATATATACTATGGAATATTATGCCTCCATCAGAAAGAATGAATACTCAACTTTTGTATCAACATGGACAGGACTGGAAGAGATTATGCTGACTGAAATAAGTCAAGCAAAGAAGATCAATTATCATATGGTTTCACTTACTTATGGATCATAAAGAATTACACGGAAGTCATTGGGAATTGGAGAGGCTAAGTGAGTTGGGGGAAATCATAGAGAAAGACGAACCATGAGAGACTGTGGACTTTGAGAAACAAACTGAGGGTTTTGTAGGGGAGGGTGTGGGGGATTGGGTGAGCCTGGTGGTAGGTGTTATGGAGGGCAAGTGTTGCATGGAGCACTGGGTGTGGTACATAAACATTGAATCTTGGAACATTGAAAAAAATAACATTACAAAAAAAAAAAAAAAGAGAGAGAGAGAAACGTGTCTCAAAATTCAAATGTTGAGGCCTTAACCACTGATGTAATGGTATTTGGAGGTGGAGCATTTTGGAGGTAATTAGACTTCTGTCCTTATAAAAAAGAGAGATCAGAACTCTTCCTCTCTACCATGTGAAGACACAGGCATAACATGGCCTTCTGCAAGACATAAAGAGAGGCTTCATCAGAAACAAACAAACAAATAAACAAACAAAACCAAAGCAAAAACCCATACTGGTGCCCTGATCTCATTCTTCCAGCTTCCGCAACTGTGAAGAACTAAATGTCTGTTGTTATTTAAGTCTCCCAGTATTGGTATTCTGTATGGCAATCAAAGCTAAGATACCCCCAGAAGCAGATGCAGAGACCATATTCTGAATATATTTAATTTATCATGAAAGAAGCATTAGTAGAAAAGTAGAGACAAGAGATATGGAAGGCAAGGCAGCCAGAAAAGTGTTAGTTATAAGTCATAACACTACTGTGGGTAAGCAGAACTGGAATCCACTGGAGAAATCTAGAGACCAGTATGGAACATGGCCTTGAGAGATATTCTGCCCATGGGGCTAGGGACTAGGGTATTTATACAACCATTTCTGTCAGTCATTTGTTGATGACTATCCCCAGTGGATGTCCATTCTAAGGAATTTCTGAACTTCCAGGCTTGTGGGCCAAGAAGGTTCTGTAGGCAGAAGGCAAATGCAACATTGGGAAGTTACCTGGTGTGCATGGAGATGGCAAATGCCAAGGACTGCGTGTACAGAAGCAAAGGGTTTTGCTCAATTTCTTTTATCCAGCCACATCTCTACTCAATCGCCAGTTTTTGTTTTTGTTTTTTTTTTAAACGAGCAAGAGCTTAGAGAAATTCCTCTATTTTAAAGCTCTCTCACCCACAGATAATTTACTCTTTTTGTCATAGAAACATCTTTTATTAGGCTTTTCAAATAATTTAACACTATTTTTGCATGAAACTGCACACTACTTAATAATTAAATTACATAATTGCAACAACAAGCACACTTAGTGTCAACAAGTTTGGAAATAAAAGCTCTTGGCTCATGGTAGGGTTACATCTCAAGTTCTGGCATGAAAAGTACATGGGCAGATTGCCTAGGCGCATTCAGCATGCAGTGGGCACCAACAAGTACAAATTCCAGAGGGAGTGATGTTTAGCGGTCCAATGAGTCTGTTGAGTAGAGGTATGTATAAATAACGCCCAGCCTATAGGAAAAAAGAAATTGTTATGGCAGAAAGAAATTGTATTTTTGCTCCAAGAATAGCAAGTCTCGATAGAGTTGTGGGAAGTACAGTAACTTTGCTCAGTTAGGTACTTTTTCTCACGATTGCATTTCCCACCACAAAGAAAAGGATGGGCTACAGAAAGTGTAACTTACGTTAA
The DNA here is from genome assembly GCF_009829155.1 of Mustela erminea. Lineage (NCBI taxonomy): Eukaryota > Metazoa > Chordata > Mammalia > Carnivora > Mustelidae > Mustela > Mustela erminea. The sequence goes on from NC_045615.1 coordinate 105,697,393, forward strand.
CTAGAGTATGCAAGCAAATGTCTTTTGGGGATTCATGCAGTTTCACTCTCATTTTTACATTGGGTTAATTGATCTCTTTGGGTTTGCTATTCCTTTAGAATCAGATTAAAAAGAAAAAGTCACGGTTATTATTTGCCCTTAAAGTGTCATTCAGCTCCACTGAGCTTTGTTAGAGAACTATATTTACATTTTGTGCTTTTTAGGTAAACGTTGGGCAAAATCAAGTGTTTGTGTTAGAAGAGGTGTTTTAGCACTATGAATTGTTTTACTTTCCTGCCAAAGTTAAAAGCCTTAAAAATCATCACATATTCCTGGGCAGAAGCTTTGTATAGGTTCCAAAAGAAGGTAGCTTGAGTTGTTTTCAAAGACAGAATGTTGAATTCTGCCCTCTGTGTGCCTGTGATGAATTCCACCTTCAAGGAGGGAATGGCTGTTTATTCATGTCAGGGTAACTAAACAAAGTGTCATCTTTCCCTTTTGTTAGTAATACTTTTATAAGTTATCCTGTGAAAGTCACAATGGGCATTAAATGACTTCTAATGTGTTGCTGGGACTACCGGATTAGTTTTTATGCAAGAGTTTGGTCTTCTAAGGGCCCTGTAATCTGGCCCTTATGTCTCCCCAGCAGTATTCCTCCTGCAGCTTCTTCTTCTAAAAAACTACTGTTTTTTGGCAACCACACAGGGAGCCCATACTGTTCCCTCAGCTGCCAAATTCTTCTCATCTCATTTTTCTGATGCACTTTGAAGCTTCATTATTATGTTTCTGTCCCACCTCCTGGCCATTCTCTAGCAGGGGTCAGCTCCCCTTTCTGTCCCCAGGGATTATTTGTAGACCTCTGTCCTTCCACTTCTCTGAAGAGCTATGTGCAATGGCATGAATCATGGTGAGAGAGATTTAATGCCACAGGAAGAGGAAATTCACATAACCCACCTCCCAATCTTATCAGGGCTCCAGGATCCAAGGGATGCTTGAATAATTTATGAACAAAAAATGGTGAATGAATTTTTGAGAAAATTATCACAGATACCAAAACTTATCTCACGAGCTCATTCCCCTCCACACAGGTTTAGACACAGCATTTTAGTAGTTTAACAGTTTAACAGAGTTAACTATCTGTATCTATGCCCATTCTGGCACTGTTTCAGAATATAGGGAAAGATTGTCCTAACTTGAATTGCATCTTCTTTCAATCTCACAGATTTTCCCCGCTTAAAGAAAAATAAAACATTTTTTAAAGCAACTTCTTGAGATGCAAATGGCTACAGACACATGAAAATGCTTCACATCACTCATCACAGGGAAATGGGAATCGAAATGACAATGAGATACCACCTCACACTTGTCAGAATGGCTAAAATTAACAACTCAGGAAATAAAACAGATGTTGGTGAGGATGTGGAAAAAGGGGAACCCTCCTACACTGTTGGTGGGAATGCAAACTGGACCAGCCACTCTGGGAAACAGTATGAAGTTTCCTCAAAAAGTTAAAAAATAGAACTACCTTATGACCTAACAGTTGCACTACTCAGTATTTATCCAAAGGATATAAATACAGTCTTATGAAGGGGCACGTGCACCCTAGTGTTTATAGCAGTGATGTCCACAATAGCTCAAATATGGAAAAAAACCCAGATATCTATCAACAGATAAATGGATAAGGAAGAAGGGTATGTATGTATGTATGTGTATGTGCATACAAACACACAGACACACACACAGAGAAACACACACACACACACACGTATATTACTCAACCATCAAAAAGAATGAAATTTTGTCCTTTGCAATGACATGGATAGAACTAGATGGTATTATGCAAGTGAAATAAGTCAGTCAGAGAAAAATAAGTACCATATTATTTTACTCATATGTGGAATTTAAGAAACAAAACATAGGAGAGAATGAAAAGTAAGATAAAAGTAGGGAGGGAGACAAACCGTGAGAGACTTAACTCAGAGAACAAACTGAGGATCAATGGAAGGAGGTGGGTGGGAGGTGGAGTAAATGCAAGATGGACACTAAGGAGGGCACTTGTGGTAATGCCCACTGAGTTTTATATGCAAGTGATGAATCACTAAATTCCACCCCTAAAACTAATACTACACTATATGTGAACTAACTTGAATTTAAATAAAATCTTGAAAGAAGAAAAAAGGGTCAGAATAATGTACTTTTCATCATTCATCCAAAGTCTCTATGAATTTATCAACAGATGACTAAAAACAAAACTAAGATAGTCCTCAGGCAGAGCAAAATATTACCAGATGGAAAAAATGGATCTATTCAAGGGAATAAAGAACACTGGAATGGTAAATGCATGGATAAATACATAAGGTATTCTTAATTATTTAAATATCTTTGAAATACTGTTGACTATTTTTAAAATAATGCACATGCTGTTTATGACACAGGTATGACAACAAAGCACAGTAAAGGAGAAGTAAAGTATACTACTGTGAATATATAATATAAAAATAAAAAATAATAATACAATAAAAAAACAATTTATTACACATAAGACTGCCCTGGGTCAGAAACTTCTCTACCACCAACTTCAACTCTCTTACCCATTTTGTCTTTTAGTTTCCTCTTTTTCTTCTTTTCTTTCAAGGAAACAAAAAAGAAAGAACATAATTTCTAAAATAGGTACCCCCAGGGAAGCAAATTCCGATGCCAATTTTTTCAGGGACTCCTAAGAATGAAAAACAATCATGACAACTTAGCTCATCTCGTTAAAAATATGGTACTTTGGAGGCAAGAGAGTCAATGTGGCTCATCCACATGTCTGTCTGGTTCCTTCTCTCCCCTTCTAGTAGTCTGCACTCTTAGTTATCTTTTGAGGAGAAAGAATCCAAAAGGACAAGGGGTGGTAGGCTTATTCAGTCAGAAGAGCAATCCAAATGTGCAAGCCTCATTGACAAATGTCAATTAACTTAATTATGTACAATATATAGGATCACACAAAATGTTTAAGGACATTGAACACACAATTTCTTCACTGATTGCACACACAATTTCTTGAACTTGAAATATTTAATTTTTAGAAAATTTAACAAAGATGTTACCATCTGAAACACTAGACAGTATAAATTATACCTGTCTTTCAACTCCTAAATCAGGAAGACTTGCAAGAAAGTAATATGCATGGATTTGTTAAATATTACTGTGTTTTGTGTTGAGAGAATTTATATTAAATGTGCTAAGTTATAATGAAAGCCCAAAAGACTCTATAATTTTAGAAGTCCCTATTTTTGGGTTGTCAAATCTTAAAATACAAGGAATGAGTTTGTGTCATGTATTTATATTCCCTCTTTTTCAAAACATCTTCCAATAGCTACTGATTTACCCCAAATATACTAACTTTTTGGTATTTAAAATGCTGTGCAATGAAAATTAGTACGCAGGATGATCTCCTTTGAGAATTACAATTTGCTAAAACACACAAATATTACAATGCTTGTAATACTTGCCTTCTGGTGATAAAGAAAATAAAGTTATTCTAGAACTGTAACAAACCTTCCCATATTCACTTAATCCATTCTTCTTACTAGCTGTTTGACCTTAGAGGAAATACTTATTCAATGAACTTAGGGTTAGCTATCTAAATATGGAAAACATAATAATACCTGCCATGAAGGGCTCTTCTAAGAATCAAATGTTTTAGTGGTGCCTGGGTGGCTCAGTGGGTTAAAGCCTCTGCCTTCAGCTCAGGTCATTATCCCAGGGTCCTGGAATTGAACCCTGCCTTAGGCTCTCTGCTCAACAGGGAGCCTGCTTCCTTCTCTCTCTCTCTCTGCCTGCCTCTCTGCTTACTTGTGATCTTTGCCTGCCAAATAAATAAATAAATAATCTAAAAAAAAAAAAAAAAAAAAGAGAATCAAATGTTTGAATCCATTTAAAGCTCTTAGCACAGCACCAGGTGGTAAATATTTGTAAAGTGTATTTATTGTTATTATTACTACATCTAGTCATGCATTCAACTATTATTCATTAGTATACTTTCCTGAGTTCAGTGAAAAAATAAAAATAAAAGAATAGTAAATTAAACTGTTTACTTCCATGGCACTCCCAATTCAGCATGGGAGGCAGCTGCATTTAAAACCAATTCCAGCAACATCATGGTAGTTGTATCAGTCAAGTGCCATTGAGTATTTATTTACCTGCCATTTGAGGAGGAAGGCTTGCCTAAGGAAACTCATGCTGGCTAGATCTTGGAGGGATGAGTGGATTTCAGTGGATGAAGGGAAAGGAAAATAGAATGAAAGCAGGCATGGAGAAGGGAGCTACTTTGAAATTTTAAGTAGTCTACTTTATCTTGAATGTAGGATGCATTGGATTTAGGTCTGGCACAGACACGAGGCCATCCTTATCCTTGTGTAGAATGCTAGAAGACTGTACCAGTTAATTCCATAGAAAATGAGAAACTTGGAGAACACTGATGGGTTTTGAGAAAGGGAGAATCAACACATAAGTGTATGTAGGAGAGAGATTTCTGGCTTCATTGAGAAGGATAAATTGAAAAGATAAAAAGTGGAGACACTGAGGATGTTTGAATAATCCCAATGAAATCCTTTTGGCTAAAAGAATTCAAAAGAAGTGGAGATGCAGAAAATGGTGTGGCAAGAGGGACCTCATAGAGAATAATAAAGACACAAATTAACTTAGGGGAGTTCTGATATAAAGAGAAAGAGCAAAGGGAGTTATAAAGTACAGATGAAGAGCTTGAACATTAGATGGATTAAATGATTTTTCCAAGGTCAAATGTCTTATAACAGTTATAACTTATTCCCCTTAAGCTTTCTTACTCTTGAAGCTACAAGGTCCTTTCCCCACAGTATCTTCTGCTTCTCTTTTGGCCATGAAGATCACATGTGAAATAAAATCCAATTATGTAAATGTTGCCCTCCTGGGTTCCTAGGATATATTGTTAGTATTTAAAATAAAGCTGGTTTCATTTTACTCCTGGTTTACAGCACATGCCACAAAGGAACAAGAGCATTGGTAAGCTCTGCTCTTCTCAACTCCACTGTGTCATGCACATTTAATTAGGGACAAAAATAGAAATGTATATTTAGCTTCTTATTCAGCAAGAACTGGAAAGCCACCAGATTATAGGCACAGCAGAATCCAAAGATTGACATTTTGACAAAGCCTCCTTTCAGAAATGAACACTCAAGAATGATGAGTCAGGCAAATTACCCGTTAATTGTTGACCGGTTTTTAACTGGGTCAGCCCCAAATAAGAACACAAATTGAACTGGATGGAACAAGTTCTTTTTACTTGGTTTGGTTCAGATGGACTCAGTAGAATTGGGATTAGATGACAAGAAACATTTTGGGCTGGATAGTGACACAGGTTTAATGACTAAAGTTATTAAAGAAAGAAACATCTATAACACAAGGCATTATCCTAGGAAAATTAACTATTTTTCTCACTATGTGTACACTACTTTTCTACTGTTTCATATAATTTACCACAAACTTTGCAGCTTAAAACAACTCAAATATATTATTTCATGGTTTCCATAGTCAAGATTCCAGGCTGATACATGCCCAGAGCATGTCCTCCACTCAGTCTCACCAGGCTGAAATCATAGTATTGGCTGGGGGTCTTCCAAGCTATGGTTGTTGGCAAAATTCAGTTCCTTTGGACTGCATTACTGAGGTCCTTAGCTTCCTGAAACCAATTGCTATTCCCTGCCATTTAGTCCTTTCTACAATATGACAGATCTAATTTTTAAAACCAATGAGGAGAATCCATGTTGCTTCAAATCTGACTTTTCCTCCCTCTAACTGCTTGATATTGCTATACAGGGCTCATCTTTTTAGGTCAGGTTCACCCAGGATATTAGAATTTTTGGTTGAATTAAAATTAACTCTTTAGCAGTCTTAATCACATCTGCAAAGCATCTTTTACCTCTGTCATGTAAAATAACTAATCATAGGAAGGACATTAATCATATTCATAGTCCTCTCTCTTCTCAAGGAAATATTCAAAACTATATACCAGGGGGGAGAAATATTGGAGTTCATTTAGAAACCTGCCTACCACAATGCATTTTTCAGTGTATACCCCTAAAAGGTCTCAGACTAATGGGACTAGATGCAGTTGTGGATTAGTCCAAGCAACATTCTACTCTCAGGCAGGATGTGGATTTCCATGCTACAGACAATATAAGTTCCCAAGTTCTTCCTCTAAGAAATGAAGTTATTAACAATAAAAAATGTCTTAGGGTCATGGGATTTTAATGATTATATTTTTAAAAGGAAGAAAGAAAACTCTTGGCATATAGTGAATGCTCAAAAGAGCTGGTGAATAAATTACCCACTTGTAATCTCTGGCTGAAATCTCATCCAGGAAGAGAGAAATGGGATGTTTGAGGAGTATATGAATAAAAGATCAATTGAAATGTAGCCTGAATACAACAAACTAATAATCAATAATACTGACTGACAATTCACTATATGACAAGAGGAATACATATTATTATATAATTATATAAACATACATTATTAAAGAAACTGAGAATCACCAAGTAAATGGTAGAGAGACGTCTCGAACTGACACATTTGGTTCCACAGTCCATACTTTGTCTCACTATAACAATTTTTGAATTAGGATTAGTTAAGATGTCTTAAGTTTCATACAATTTGGCAAATCTGAAGTGAATATTCAGAGACCCAGAAGAATAGGCAAAAAGTCATTATCTCAGTAGTTTGTCAAAATTAGCATATCATGGGTTTTCTTTCTTACCTTGAGAAAGTACAGACAAGAGGAAGGGAGGCACTATTGATGTGTCTGTATGCCCTAAGCATTATATCCACAGAAGGAACTACCCACAGAAAATAAAGTTGTCCCACATAGTGTATAAGCAATGGACTAGTTACCTACTGCTATGCAGTGAATTAACACAAACAGTGGCTTAAAACAACACATGTTTATTGTTTCACAGTGTCTGTGGGTCAGGAAAATGGACATGACTTAGCTGGGTCTTCTGATTAAGAGACATTCTCAAGACTGTAATTAAGATGTTGCTTAAGAGTAGGGTTTCATCTGAAAGTATGAATGGGGAAGGATCTGCTCATGAATTACATGAGTTTTTGGGAGAATTCAGTTTTCATGGGATGTAAGACTAAGGCAATTTTCTCATAAACTACTGGAATTAAGTTCAAATTCTTCATTGACTATTGGTTGGAAACCATCTTCAGTTCCTTTCATCACAGACCAATTGCATCCCAATCCTGAAAAGTCTGGCCTTATAAGAATTCACAAAAAGAGAGAATTCAAATTTAATACAATTTATCTTGGCATGCTTTAAATGATAATTAGTAGGGGAAAAAGTGCTTTGGGGGCCAAAAAAATCTTTGATATTTAATAATCACATCACCTTGGGGGACTTACTCAGCCTTTCTATGTTCCATTCTCTGGTCTGTAAGGTGGGACTAATGAAAGTGATGTTGGAAGACATCGAGGGATGCAATATGTTTAACTCCCAGTGTAAAATATCAAGAACTGGTGAGTATTGGTTATTACTGTTGTTATTTAAGACTCAGATAAATAAAATAAATTTGGGGTCTTCTCCAACCTCTTCAGATGGCTTGCTCCTTTCACAAAGTTCTATTATAGCACAGATTAAACTATATTTGTCTGTCTTTTTTATGAAACTACTACCATAAGCTAGATAGTTGTCAACTTTTTCTCCCATAACCCAATAAAGAGTTTGATAAAAGTCAGAGATATTTAATCAATGTTTATTTAATTTTGACTGTGGTGAGAAGAAAGGTTTAGAACCAGGGAAACACTGGATCTCCTATAACATTTGATTTGAGATATTAAAATATTAAAAACAATTCTTTGTGGTAATTAAACACAGAAGAAACCAGATGGAGTGATCTTTCAAGAACTCTCAAGATTTTCTTTTCCTTGAAGCTTTTTGTTCAGATATTCTTGAAGTGGAGACATATTTTTTGCATCTTGCAAAACTGGCTTTACAGAAAGCCCTGTTCATGAAAATAACAAGAGCTGATATTTATGTTATTCTAAAGATAATTTCCCCAATTGTTTTAGTGGATTTTTAAAATTATAGGCATTTTAAGAATTTTTTTTTTTTATCTTTTTCTAGGCAACATCTATCAGCTCTTTAAATTCCTGAAAATGCTTTCCATGTTCTGGATTGAGAGCAACTTATTTCTCCCCATTCCTGTGTGAACACATTATAGATTCAATATGCAGTTTAAGTTAAAAGCACTCACCATTAAGTGCTCTTTGCTAATTTTATTTTAGACGGTAGTAAATTGCAAGGCCCCATGCAGACCATTATATAGCCAAAATGCATTTTACGATAATAGATGACATTTATTTTAAAAACAAGTGTTGAAAATGCAGTTGTGATAGTAATATACTGAATTAAAAATTCCAACCATTTCCCCCATTTCAAGAGGTTTAGGGTAAAACTTTCTAACACATGACTAAATAAGCAAAATGCTAATTTTTAACAAATAAATAGGTCATGATGTATGCATAGAGATTAAAACATTTTGAAATAAATCCTTGAGTCACACACTAACCAGTTATACACAGTAGACTGCTAAAACCCAATTGGGGAAAAAAAATCTCTCTATATATAGCATATTAATGAAATCATTTCTTGTTTCCAGTGTTGTGGTCCTTCCAACTTGTTTCTGGATGTGAAATGTCTTGGAGCTTCTGGGTGACTCAGTCAGTCAAGTGTCTAACTTTGGTTCAGGTCATGATCTGGGGTCCTGGGATGGAGCCCAGTGTCTGGGTCCCTGCTCAGCTTCTTCCTTTCCCTTGGTCCCTCCTCCCATTCATGCTCTCTTTCTATCAAATAAATAAAATAAAAATATTTTTAAAAACATAAAATATCTCTCATCTGCTCTTCTGCTATGTATCCTACCTCTGATTTCAGTTTTTCTTCTCAAACAAAACAAGAACATCTGTAACAAAACATAACCAGATAACCACATATAATCTCTTGATTTGCAGATTCCTTCACATATAAGCATTCAGTATTTTCAGCACTGTGAGTTTCATTAAAAGCTAAATATATATATATAGATAGATAGATAGATAGATAGATAGATAGATATAGATATTTCTTTAAGTGTTTCCCTAGTTTTGTTTATAGACTGTATTTGATATTGAATGTTCTTGAAATTCCTCATTTCCCCCTTTCCTTTCAAATGAAAACAGAAGTATCAATGACACAATGACTAATTCCTTAATTCAAGGCAAGATAAATATTCCCATAAACGTATATTTATTGGTAATCCAAATGATATTCTAAATCTTTTAATAAATATTGCAAAGAATTACAATTATGATAAGCTGCAAATATCTACATGATGAAATGGTTGTGTCACTTTAAAAAAAATCAAATCAAATAAAAATTCTGTAGGTTTAATACTCACCATTATCAATTTTGCAAATAAATGAGAAGTATCAGCTTCCTATAATTGGGTCAGAGGTGACTGGGACCAACCCAGTTGTGAATAACCAAGAAAGACTGGATATTTCTGAAAATCTGCTTGAGAGCATCAGAAAGGAAACCAGGAGGTGAATGTTTATGAGAAAGAGCAAACTTAAATGTGAAACTGACTTTTACAGCCTCTTACATTCTAATGGCACAGGTGAATTCCAGAAAAGCAGTTGAAATACTGAGAAGCCAGGCAGAAATTTTGATAGCCTGGTGGGACCACAGAGGAGGCAGAGAGAAACTGGGATACTCTGAACTGTGGTTTTGGACCGGGAGAGGCTGTATCTGGGACTAACAAGTTACATGCAGAGCAGCTCACACAGGAGTGAAATGCAACTATGAATCATGCCAGCTCTAGGATAGATTGTGTTAATACTGGACTTCTTAAGCGTGCAGCCAGCTGTCATAAAAAAAAGACGGACTTTCTTTAGAATAAGGGAGCCACATGCTGGGCTTCAGATTATCTCTAAAATATCTATATACTAGGCACACCCTTTAACAACAGTAATATGAAGAGACAGGGGGAGGGGAACATGGAAAAATCAAGAAAATCAAAAGACCATATATAGCCACAAGATAGTCTTAGAAGTTAAATCACAAACTCAAATAATTAGTTTCCTAACAGATTAGATGTGGGTTAGATAGAAATTAGACATACTGGGTGTTATACACAGCTAGGGAATCATTGAACACTATATATATATAAAAAAAACTAATGTTGTATTATATAGTGGCTAGCTGAACATAACTTAAAAAAAAAGAAATTATACATGGTTGAAAGTTAAATATATAGCAGAGAGTGGAATACAATTCAAATGAAAATATTTAGACTAAATTGTGGAGACAAAAATAAATAAAAGAAAGGTCATAAAAGATGCATGGAATGGAGAGGGGGGTTTCTAATGTATATGATATTATCTTCCAGAAGGAGAAGCAAGAAGGAGAATAAGAAATATTAAGGAATTTCTGCTCCGAAATTTTCTAAAACTTATGAAGAACATCAAAATTATTTCACATTCCTGAAGCAGTAGCAAAATATTTGAACAGAATATTGAAACAAAATAAATATAAGAACAAGAAATCCCCACTTAACCATATTATAGTAAAATTGCTTTAAAAAAAAAAAATATATTACCTTGAAAGGAACAAAAGTATGAAAGGCAATCACCCTTTAGGGACAAAAAAAAAAAAAAAGAGGCAGAGAACAGTGAAATGTTAAATATAATTAAGTGGTAATAAATAACCACTAACCTGAAAATCTATATTCATGGAAAACATCTTAAAAGTAAATAAATAAATAAATAAATAAATAAATAAATAATGAAAATATTTTCAGGCAAACAGGCACCAAAATAATTGGTTGCCATCTGGCCTAAACCATAAAAACAATACAAAACAAACAAACAAACAAAAGGGTTCAGAGTCAAAATGGTCCTAAGGGGAAGGAGATGCAGGAAGATACTCAGTACAAGGAAAGAGGAAGCATGTGGGCACATCTAAACGAATAGGGAGGGACCTCACAGTAAATTTATAAGGATAATAAAAGCAATTGTGATCTTCCAAATTTCCCTGTAGAATTAAAATACAGATGCACATATAATTTAGGGGTTTCATGGAATTCAAGTATTCTAAATTTCTTATATTTCTTGCAAAGTGGTATTTTTTTATTAAACTAATAAATAGATGATGTATGTAGTAATTTTTCAGGTAATTACTAAAAGGAAAACGGAAAGTACATTAATACCTTTAGGAAAGAAGTGGAATAACAAAACCATTGAATCTAAAAATAGACCTACATTTAAAGAAATTCAAGCCTGTGGAACAGCTAGAAAACAGACAGATGCAGTTTTAACTCAAATACCTCATACAGAAACAAAAATAAATGTATTAAGTGCTCCAATGTAAAACAAATGGTTTAATTCTAATACCCTCCCACACAAACCGATAGCTTACAAGAACAATGCATTCAATAGGAATACAGACAGCTTGAATCAAAGGTAGTGCATGTACTTTGCTAGACCAGAAAAGACTTTATAAAGTTTTTTTTTTCAGACAATTGGAAAAAATATTAATGTGTAATATATAGCAGAAAATTTAAAGAACTAGTTTATTTAGATGTGGCTCATGGCACTCAGGTTATGTAAGAAAAGGTTTTGCTTTTTAAAGATACATCCTAGTATAAAGGATATAATTTGAGGTCTGAATTTTAGTTTCTCAAATATAAGACTAGAGAAAAAAATAAGTTAAGAAAAGTATTTCATGGGGCACCTGGGTGGCTCAGTGGGTTAAGCCTCTGCCTCCGGCTCAGGTCATGGTCTCATGGTCCTGGGATCGAGCCCCGAATTGAGCTCTCTGCTCTGCAGGGAGACTGCTTCCCTTCCTCTCTCTCTTGGCCTGCCTTTCTGCCTACTTGTGATCTCTGTCTGTCAAATAAATAAATAAAATCTTAAAGAAAAGAAAAGTATCTCAAAACCTTGATAATTATGAAAGCTGGTTAATGCAAGTGATGGAATTCATTAAACTGGTACGTTATTATTGTTTATGCCTAAACTACTCATGTTAATTTTTTAGATGGTACACCATAATAAAAACATGAAAAAAAGAAAAAAAAAAAAAAAGAAAAAAGAAAAAAGTGAACATAGGGCAGGTGCCCAAATAGACTTACAGTTAAAAAATACACATATAAAACACTCTAAGAAGGATCCATGAGTGTAAAAATTTTGTAAAATGCTAAAATTCAGGAACTTCTCAGATTCTCATTGAAGTAACTTCTAGAGAATGTGCCTAAGGAAAAAGACAACTGAATCTAAACAGAAAAACAAAATTTAAAAAGGAAATATAACCACATAAATTGGTAAATTCAAGAAGCTAATGGGGCGCCTGGGTGGCTCAGTGGGTTAAGCCGCTGCCTTTGGCTCGGGTCATGATCCCAGGGTCCTGGGATCGAGCCCTGAGTCGGGCTCTCTGCTCAGCCGGGAGCCTGCTTCCTTCTCTCTCTCTCTGCCTGCCTCTCTGCCTGCTTGTGATCTCTCTCTGTCAAATAAATAAATAAATCTTAAAAAAAAAAAAGAAGCTAATAATAGAAAATATAAAAAAAAGAGTAAAAAGGGAGAGAAAGTATAAAAATGTACAAAATGAAAACAGAACAGAAAGCATTTAATAAGTAAACAAAAATGTACCAGAGACCAGCATGGACAAAACTGTTACTGTTAAATATTTGAACTGGTAATACAGGTACAAGGTATATTAAGAAGTATATCTACGCCCATTCCCATTTTCAGGGAACCCACAAACAAATACAGGCTTAATTTGTTATTTGCATAAATGATAGTATTCTTACTCTATCTGGTCTTGTCTTTTCTCTCTCTCTTCCTTCCTTCCTCCTTTCCTTCTGCCACCCTCTCCACTTCCTTCCTCCCTCCCTCCCTTTCTCTCTTTCTCACTTCTTTCTTTAAGATTTATTCATCCCTCTGAGAGAGAGGCACAAGAGAACAAGCACGAGTGGGGGGAGGGGCAGAGGGAGAAGGAGAAAATCTCAAGTCAACTCCATGTTGAGCAGGGGGCTCCATCTCAGAACCCTGAGATCAGGATGGGAAAATCAAGAGTCACACACTTAACCAACTGAGGCACCTAGGTGCTCCTGGTCTATGCTTTTCTTAATGAGAAAAATTACAAAGACTTTTCTTACCTAAATTTAAAAAAAAAGTTTCCACCTTATTTAAAGCTGTGTTCTATTACATCATGTATGTATGTTATATTTCATTTAACTAGCTCCCAATTGAAAAAAAAAAAAAAGTTTCTCCATCCACCTTGTTGTTCTTACAAGTAAGTAGATACCTACAGGGTACATTCCTGGCATACGATTGTTTAGAGGAAAGGCATCAGCATTTTAGGATTTTGATTAGTTAGAACAATTTTCACTACTTACAGCACCATCAGCACTGCGAGTGTTCCTATCTACTCTCAACACCATTAACGACCAACATTTCAATATTACCAACGTGATTATGAAAATTATATCAGCAGTGTTCTCTTATGAGTCGGGATGCAAACATTTTCACATGTTCAGAAACCACTTGTGTTTTTCTGGGCACTGTTTGTATTTTTTGTCCATTTTTTTCTACTGGGTATTGATCTTGTCTTATTTCTTTGTGAATGCTTATTATGTATTAAAGAAATTGGGCTGTAATTTAGCTCAACTCCTCAGGAGTGACTGTTCTTTCTTTTCTCAGTTTGTCATTTGAGTTTTAATATTTTATGGTTTTGTATGTAATGCACAAATTTCTGCTTTAGTTTATGCATAGTTCAATTCATACCTTTTTCTCTTACAAATTTAGGATTTATGTTAGGAAAATTTTGCCACTTCAAACACTTTTTAAATCTAATACTCTTTAGAACAATTATGACTTCTTTTTCAAAAAAATCATTTATTTATTTATTTATTTATTTATTTATTTATTTTTGTGGACATATAATATATTTTTATCCCCCAGGGTACAGGTATGTGAACAGCCAGGTTTACACACTGCACAGCACTCACCATAGCACATACCCTCCCCAATGTCCACAACCCCACCGCCCTTCCCCCACCCCCTCCCCTCAGCAACCCTCAGTTTGTTTTGTGAGATTAAGAGTTACTTATGGTTTGTCTCCCTCCCAATCCCATCTTGTTTCTTTTATTCTTCTCCTACCCCCTTAACCCCCCATGTTGCATCTCCATTTCCTCATATCAGGGAGATCATATGAAAGTTGTCTTTCTCTGCTTGACTTATTTCGCTAAGCATGATACTTTCTAGTTCCATCCACATTGTCGCAAATGGCAAGATTTCATTTCTTTTGATGGCTGCATAGAATTCCATTGTGTATATATACCACATCTTCTTTATCCATTCATCTGTTGATGGACCTATAGGTTCTTTCCATAGTTTAGCTATTGTGGACATTGCTGCTATAAACTCTATGGTCAATTAATCTTCTACAAAGCAGGAAAGAATGTCCAATGGAAAAAAGACAGCCTCTTCAATAAATGGTGTTGGGAAAATTGGACAGTCACATGCAGAAAAATGAAATTGGATCATTTCCTTACACCACACATGAAAATAGACTCAAAATGGATGAAGGACCTCAATGTGAGAAAGGAATCCATCAAAATCCTTGAGAAGAATACAGGCCCAACCTCTTTGACCTCAGGCGCAGCAACATCTTCCTAGGAACATCACCAAAGGCAAGGGAAGCAAGGGCAAAAATGAACTATTGGGATTTTATCAAGATCAAAAGCTTTTGCACAGCAAAGGAAACAGTTAACAAAACCAAAAGACAACTGACAGAATGGGAGAAGATACTTGCAAAAGACATATCAGATAAAGGGCTAGTGTCCAAAATCTATAAAGAACTTAGCAAACTCAACACCCAAAGAACAAATAATCCAATCAAGAAATGGGCAGAGGACATGAACAGACAATTCTGCAAAGAAGATATCCAGATGGCCAACAGACACATGAAAAAGTGCTCCATATCACTCGGCATCAGGGAAATACAAATTAAAACCACAATGAGATATCACCTCACACCAGTCAGAATGGCTAAAATTAACAAGTCAGGAAATGACAGATACTAGCGAGGATGTGGAGAAAGGGGAGCCCTCCTACACTGTTGGTGGGAATGCAAGCTGGTGCAACCACTCTGGAAAGCAGTATGGAGGTTCCTCAGAATGTTGAAAATAGAACTACCCTATGACGCAGCAATTGCACTACTGGGTATTTACTCTAAAGATACAAACGTAGTGATCTGAAGGGGCACGTGCACCCAAATGTTTATAGCAGCAATGTCCACAATATATATATTATTTTATATAATTTAAATTTTTATATAATTTTTATATTATTTTATATAATATAATTATATAATTATATATGATATATAAAATTATATAATTATATAAATTATATAAATTATATATTTTTTATATAATTTAAATTATTTTATATAATTAAAATTTTTTCATGAGGGGTGAGGTAAAGAATCCAATTTAAAACTTTCAGATGGTTACTCAGTTGTTGTTTTTTTGTTGTTGTTTTTGTTTTTTTTACTATTTTTTAAAATTCTTTTCAGCATAACAGTATTCAATGTTTTTGCACAACACCCAGTGCTCCATGCAATCCATGCCCTCTCTAATACCCACCACCTGGTTCCCCCAACCTCCCACCCCCCGCCCCTTCAAAACCCTCAGATTGTTTTTCAGAGTCCCTAGTCTCTCATGGTTCATCTCCCCTTCCAATTTCTCTCAACTCCCTTCTCCTCTCCATCTTCCCTTGTCCTCCATGCTATATGTTATGCTCCACAAATAAGTGAAACCATATGATAATTGACTCTCTCTGCTTGTCTTATTTCACTCAGCATAATCTCTTCCAGTCCCATCCATGTTGCTACAAAAGTTGGGTATTTATCCTTTCTGATGGAAGCATAATACTCCATAGTGTATAAGGACCACATCTTCCTTATCCATTCATTCATTGAAGGGCATCTTTGTTCTTTCCACCGTTTGGTGATGGTGGCCATTGCTGTTATAAACATTGGGGTACAGATGGCCCTTCTTGTCTTTCCATCTGTATCTTTGGGGTAAATACCCAGTAGTGCAATTGCAGGGTCATAGGAAAGCTCTATTTTTAATTTCTTGAGGAATCTCCACACTGTTCTTCAAAGTGGTCGCACTAACTTGCATTCCCACCAACAGTGGCAGAGGGTTCCCCTTTCTCCACATCCTCTCCAACACATTTCAGACCAATATCACTGATGAATATGGATGCTAAGATTCTCAACAAGATCCTAGCAAACAGGATCCAACAGCACATTAAAAAGATTATCCACTATGACCAGGTGGGATTCATCCCTGGGCTACAAGGATGGTTCAACATATGCAAATCAATCAGTGTGATAGAACAAATCAATAAAAGAAGAGAGAAGAACCATATGGTCCTCTCAATTGATGCAGAAAAAGCATTTGACAAAACCCAGCATCCATTCCTGATTAAAACACTTCAAACTATAGGGATAGAGGGAACATTCCTGAACTTCATAAAATCTATCTATGAAAAACTCAGCAAATATCATCCTCAATGGGAAAAAGCTTGCAGCCTTCCCATTGATATCAGGAACACGACAAGGATGTCCACTCTCATCACTCTCGTTCAACATAGTATTAGAAGTCATAGGAACAGGGGAGCCTGGGTGGCTCAGTGGGTTAAGTTGCTGCCTTTGGCTCAGGTCATGATCTCAGGGTCCTGGGATCGAGCCCCGCATGGGGCTCTCTGCTCGGCAGGGAGCCTGCTTCCTCCTCTCTCTCTCTGCCTGCCTCTCTGCCTGCTTGTGATCTCTCTCTGTCAAATAAATAAATAAAATCTTAAAAAAAAAAAAAAGAATTCGTAGGAACAGCAGTCAGACAACAAAGAGAAATAAAAGGTATCCAAATTGGCAATGAAGAAGTCAAACTCTCTCCGCAGATGACATGATTCTTTATATGGAAAACCCAAAAGACTCCACCCCCAAACTACTAGAACTCATACAGCAATTCAGCAACGTGGCAGGATACAAAGTCAATGTACAGAAATCAGTGGCTTTCTTATATACCAACAATGAAAATACAGAAAGGGAAATTAGACAATCGATTCCATTTACTATAGCACCAAGAACCATAAGATACCTGGGAATAAACCTAACCAAAGAGGTAAAGGAACTCTACTTGAGGAACTACAGAACACTCATGAAAGAAATTGAAGAAGACACAAAAAGATGGAAGACCATTCCATGCTCTTGGATAAGAAGAATAAACATTGTTAAAATGTTTATACTGCCTAGAGCAATCTATACTTTTAATACCATTCCAATCAAAATTCCACTGCTATTTTTCAAAGAGCTGGAGCAAATAATCCACAAATTTGTATGGAATCAGAAGAGACCCCGAATTGCTAAGGAAATGTTGAAAAACAAAAATAAAACTGGGGCATCCTGTTACCTGATTTCAAGCTTTACTACAAAGCTGTGATCACCAAGACATCATGGTACTGGCATAAAAACAGACACTTAGACCAGTGGAACAGAGTAGAGAGCCTAGATACGGACTCTCAACTCTATGGGAAAATAATCTTCAACAAAACAGGAAAAAATATACAGTGGAAAAAAGACAGTCTCTTCAATAAATGGTGCTGGGAAAACTGGACAGCTATATGTAGAAAAATGAAACTTGACCATTCTCTTACACCGTACACAAAGATAAACTCAAAATGGATAAAATATCTCAACGTGAGACAGGAATCCATCAGAATCCTAGAGGAGAACATAGGCAGTAAACTCTTTGATATCAGCCACAGCAACTTCTTTCAAGATATGTCTCCAAAGGCAAAGGAAACAAAAGTGAAAATGAACTTTTGGGACTTCATCAAGATCAAAAGCTTCTGCACAGCAAAGGAAACAGTCAACAAAACAAAGAGGCAACCCACGGAATGGGAGAAGATATTTGCAAATGACAGTACAGACAAAAGGTTGATATGCAGGATCTATAAAGAACTCAAACTCAACACACACAAAACAGACAATCATATTAAAAAAAATGGGCAGAAGATATGAACAGACACTTCTCCAATTAAGACATACAAATGGCTATCAGACACATGAAAAAATGTTCATCATCACTAGCCATCAGGGAGATTCAAATTAAAACCACATTGAGATACCACCTTACACCAGTTAGAATGGACAAAATTACCCAGTTGTTTTGACAACAATTTTTAGTAATCTATCCTATCCTTTCATCACTGATTTGAAATGACACTATTTTTGTATACTAAATTTTCATATTAGATCTGTGCCTGAACTTTTTCTACCATTTCATTGATCTGTGTCTATCTATATGACAGCAATACACCATTATTTCTGTAGCTTTATGCTAAATTGTAAATACTAGATACTCCCTCATTACTCCTTAAATATTCTTCCTGACTATTCATAGTTGTTTATTATTTCCACTTGAACTTGGGAAGAGATTTATTTCATTCCTACAAAATGTTGATAGTATTCCTATCAAGGTACAAAAATGTATAATTGTTGAATGAAAATTAACATCTTTAGGATGCTGTATTCTTATATTCAAAAGCAGTTTGCCTTTTCATTCTGATGAACAATTTTGTGTGTCCTTAACAGACACTTAAATATTTATTTACATAGACTATACACAACTCTTTGCTACTATTATAAGTGGAGACTTTTTAATATTCATGTATTATATTTATTATATTATCAGAATTTATATTTCCTATATTATATTGTGTTGATTTTTTTTTACTCTCTACAGCTAAGATATAAAAAAGTTTAAAACTAAAAAAAAGTCCTTATTTTATACTTTGATATTTAAAGTTTATATTATGGACTCTTGCAGTAACTTAGGTGTGATTTGGTTACAGAACACATGTTCTAGTGATAGATCACTGTGTTTAGGCAAAATGGTCAAGAGAAGGAAGAAAGATGCAGATGAAGAAGATTTGCCAAGAAGGGAGATTGCTGGGACTGGAGATAATGCACACTGGTGGGCCTGATAGGTAGCCTGATAAGGGCTATTAATGTTAACCATACACACCCATTCAATCCCATGTACATACACACACAAACCCGTTACAGATTCTGGCATCATTTTCCTTGTAAGGAAAACTTAAGAAGAGCTATTCTAGAATGAATTGGGCTTGTTTTTCAGATGTAGTGGACGCTGCTAGAATTCTACTTGTATTCACTGTCCATTTCACTATGCTCATGCTCACTTACAACTGATGGTATTTGCATGTGCTCCTGAGACCTCCATTTTTTCACTTAAATTGCAGGAAGCCAATCTGCATCCAGATGAGCATTTGAATAAATTGATGACCAACAGAAGCAGTCATTAGCCATTGCCTGTTATGAGTTGATGTGCAGATATTTCAGCTTCTTCATCCCTTGGGAAGAAATAATTCTTAGGTACACCAATTTGCAAAGTTCCCTAGCAAAATTACATTTCACGGGCCCACTTGATAGCTGGATTAATGATATGCCTTTTATTAGTCACCTTAGGCTGACATAAGAAAATACCACGGATGTGGTGGCTTGAATAATAGTTGTTTTCTCCGAGTTCTGGAGACAAGAAATGCTGGGGACAAATAGTTATTTGTTTTCTTTCAGTTCTGGAGACAAGGGTTGGTTTCTGGTGGGATCTCATTCCCATGGCTTGCTGATGACCAGTTTCTTGCTGTGTTCTTATGTGGCCTTTTCTCTACACATGAACAGATTGAGAGAGAAATCTCTGGTGTCTCTTCCTCCTCTTATAACGATGCCATCCTATCAGATCAGGGCCCTACACTTACAACATTATTTAACCTTAATTACATCTTTAGAGGCCCTATCTTCAAATACAGTCATGTTAGAGGTAAGACTTTGCCTTATGAATTTTGGAGATGCATGTTCAATCCATAATTCACCCATTAATAGCTGTTTTCCCTTTCTCTGTATTGCACCCTGATCTCCAAGACTCCTCACAAAAAACAAACAAACAAAAAAACCCAAAAAACTACTTCCACTAAAAACATTTTCTAAGAATGTTTATGGAAGAACTAAACTAAGACACTGGTCATAAATGATTAAAATGATTTTTAGGGTCAAGGTGAGGTTCTGGTCATAGGAAAAATGTAAGAATCAAGAACTCACATGTGAGTTATTGGACACAAGATTTCTTGTTTTAATATGTCCTATTTTCTATCTGTAGGTATATCTGTCTATTTTTCTATCTATCATCTTTCTATCTTTATAGGGTTACTTTTGCAAACATCAAAGCCACACAGAATTTTCCAGGATAGTTCTCTTCAAAAAGATTCTTTGTAAATAAATTATAGGCAGGAGGCTAAAGCTTCCAACTGTTATTAAGGCTCCATTCAGAGTAAAATTTGATTTTTTTTTTTTTTTAGGGGGTTTTGATGACAGCACCTCAGCAGGGTTTCAAGGCACTGGTTATTGCAGAGCCAAATCATTATTCAGGAGTCAGATTGATTTCGAAGGCACACCAAGAATCCTCAACTTTGAGAGGTGGCATATCTCTCTCCAATTAGGGGAAGTAAGAAGTGCTTATTTCCCTCATGGCCATGCAGAGATGGAATTACTCCAGGAGTAGAAGAAGAGAAAAGTTGAAAGTCCAATGTACTGATGGTGAATTTCTGAGAAAACATTCTTCATGAATCTTACATATGAAGCGGAACAGTGACACGTCTGATTAGTGCCTTATGACTAGAAGTGAAATGAAAGATGGAGTTCACATGAATCTTTTTAAGGCACCCTGAGGTCATGAGGCCCCTAACTTTTCATGGTGAACTTGA
This sequence comes from Mustela erminea, assembly GCF_009829155.1. Taxonomy (NCBI): domain Eukaryota; kingdom Metazoa; phylum Chordata; class Mammalia; order Carnivora; family Mustelidae; genus Mustela; species Mustela erminea. The sequence continues at coordinate 105,718,277 of NC_045615.1, forward strand.
ATGGGAAAACTGTTGCTAAATCTCTGAAGACAAAAATTTAAGCGATGTATTTTTGCTAATTAGTGGCCTGACTGCATCCTGCCATCTTCTTGGGCTTCAATTTCCTTGATGTAATTGGGACTAATTCTGCAAGCAACTGGAAGAGATAACCTATGAGGTACTCAAAGAAGAAGAGAATGATTAAAAAACAAAACAAAACAAACAAACAAACAAAAAACTCTTTTAGGGTGCCTTAGTGGCTCAGTTGGTTAAGCAGCTGTCTTCAACTCAGGTCATGATCCTGGGGTCCGGATCAAGTTCCATATGGGGCTCCTTGCTCAGGGGGGAGTCTGCTCCCTCTAACCCTCCCATGTCTCGTGCTCTCTCTCACATTCTCTCTCTCTCTCTCTCAAATAAATAAATAAATCTCTAAAAAAATTATTTTTAATTATTTTAATGGAAGCCACAGGAAATGACATAGTATTAAAATAATTAATGATATTATCTATATGTATTACCATTTAATGCTTGAAAACTAGTTTTTGAGAAAGATAAATACTTTCTGTGGTAATGTTCCCACAATGATTATCAACTTACTCATGAGAAAACTGCAGGCAAACCCATGATGAGGCACATTTTACAAAATAACTGAGCAGGGCTCTTCAAAATGCCTTAAGTTCATGAAAGACTGAGGAACTATGACAGAAAGAGGAAGCTCGGGAAATACAATAAGAAATCCCATTAAGATTCTGTATTAAATCCTCAAATAGAGGGGTATCTGGGTGGCTCAGTCAGTTAAGTGTCCGAGTCTTGATTTCAGCTCAGGTGATGATCTCAGGGTCCTGAGATCAAGCCCTGGGGGTAGGCTCTATGCAAGGTATGGAGCCTGCTTAAGATTCTCTCTCTTTCTTTCCCTCTTCCCTTCCCTTTGCCCTTCCCCTTCTCTTTCTGTCTCAAATAAATAAATAACAAATTATCAAACAGAAAAAGAACATTAATGGAAAAGCTGTTGAAATCAGAAAATAAAATATATATTTTAGTTTGGTTTTTGGTTTTTGTTTTTGTTTTTTTGCAATATAAAGACAAAAGTGAACAGATTTAACTATCAAAGGTGATCAAAGAGTCAGTTTAGCACTGTTCCTACAGTATTAGGATCTTGGGAGACTACTAATCGGCTACATACTTAACATATACTTTTGAGCAGTTTGTTTTCATTATTTGAACTCATGACTTCCTGGTTGATATATTTTCAGTATGAGAATTTATTCCTCAAAACTACTTGGCAATATCTTGGTATCTAATAGTAATCTTTGAATTACTACCAACAAAAGCAAGAAAATAATTTATACCCTGCATTATTTTATCCATACATATTTCACATTATACAATCCTAGACAGATACATGTACAAATCAAAAAAGTAACTCACTTGGATAGTCTTCATTGATTACCTTGCATCACGCTTATGTGGGCATAACATCACCATCATCATCATCATAATCATCCTCACACTCAATATCATTAGAGCTCCAAAATTTCACAAGTTCGAGGTGCCACATGAAACTGCATTTTACCTCTCTGGGCTTCAGTTTCCCCTCTCAGAAAATTAATGAATTTTATTAAAAGTTCCCTGTGTCATTTCTAACATTCCAAAATTATTTACTGTTAAAGAATGATTAGCATCTCCAAGCATGGGTGCAGAGATGTATTAATTTGAGCTACTGCTTTAATGCATCTATAAAATATGTAGTAGAAAAGAGAAATAAGGGCAGCAAGAAATGGATCACCTGAGAAATATTGATGATCCCTTTGAAAAGTCTTCATTTTAATTAGAATGTCCTGTTTCAATCTATAATAAATTTAACCTCAGAAATTTAAGCTTTAAAGTGTTCTTGGTTAAGATGGTCCTATTCAAGATGGTGAAAACAGATGAAAATCTCAACTTTTGTGAAGATTCTTTTGTATGAATACAAATTAGAAAAAAGATAAGAGACAAAAATAACAAGTAAAGACAATCATTTCACTGTTTTGCTTTTTTTTTTTAATTTTTAAGAAAATAGTAAGCATAAGTAAAAAATACAGTTTTAGTTCTCCTTACATTTTTCATAGCCCATCACAGCCTTTTCACTGAATATCTAACAACTGAAGATAAAAAATTTTGAATTAACGTGTCAGGACCCACTTTTAAAGCAGTTATGTTTCTGTTCTATATTAGGAACACAGCTGCCTTTTTCTCATGGAAATGAGGTTTTCATGTTGTAAAAAAAAATGTCTGGCAACTTTAAAGGAAGAAATATAGAATATTTATGAGTGAATGTTGCTTTTAGAATGGAAATACTTTTATTAGAAGAGAACACACTTTTCAGATATCTGTTCTAAAAATAAAAATTCTGATTTTCAAATCACAAAGATGTGTCTCCATGTGCTGGCCAGAGAGATAGAGACAAATTACAGTTCATTCTGTTTACTGTCTATGTCTGAACCATGTAAACATGATCATGATTATAAATAACTTAATTTGTGTTTGCACACAGGATATGCATGATTTTGAATATTCATTTCAGGCATGCTATAATAAACTATTAGTTTTGCTGAGTGGGTGTTTATCAAGATCATTCTGTTCAGCTGAAGGAAAGATTTTTCATAAAAATGAAAACTTGTCATTTAAGAAAGCACTGAAAAAGTTAGGAGATGTGCAAAAGGATAAAAATAAATAAGGCAAATACTGATCTAAGTAAAGGAGAGAAAACAGGGAAGTGGGAAAAAAAAAGAAGTATCCTGAAAGTTATATCCAAGCTGATTCCAAGACACACAAAATGCTTGTGGTTGATACACATATTATTTTTTAATTATACTGTTACTGAGTGAAATTTGGTTAGCGTAATGGGAGAAACATATATTGAAATCAAGGAACTGATTTTGAACAAAGTTATGTTGTTAATGAGCTTTGCACTTTGTGATTAATCAGAAGTTGAGTCTTTTGATATTCATTCATTCCCAAGAATCCTGAAATCCTCTCAATTTTCATGACACGAGGTTAGGGCTGAATAAAACATAATGACATATTGGTGTAGAATAAGCATTCAAAAAGAGCCAAAACATAGTGACAAAAAATAGTGACATTTTTGCATTCATCAAAAAATAACTGACCATCTCCCCTATTTCAGGCACCAGACTACATACAGCAGTACATACAATAAGCCTTGTGTCCTCATAGAGTGTGCATTCTGGCCAGGAGGTCACAGACAATGCACACACTAATAAAAAGATGTGTCATCTTATAGCTTTCATGAAGTAAAATCAAATAGGGCAAGGTGAAACACCAACATAAGAAATGGTCCCACCATTTACTGAATGGTTATGATGCAAAATCACTTCCACATATGTTGATCTAATCCCAATGGTCTCAAAAATCAGTGTAATTTCCATTTTACAGAGGACAGACTGGAATTACATAAGATGTTTTAACTTCATCAAAGTTTTACACTGCAGAGATGTTAAGTGGAAATTCATACTGGTATCCAGGTTACAAAGACTTTTTTTTTTCAACATTGCACAGTTCCATTGACCTCACAAGTACCAGGAATAATTTTCTTTCATAGAAAATAATTCCCTGACCCTTAGCCTCATTTGGCTTATCATGGCAGGAGGCATTCCAGCAGATATGTGCCAGAAAGCTAAGATGTATTTTTAAAAACACATTCATAAGTCATAAGTCAATACATCTATACAAGGAAAATAGCGCATGTCCAGAATGGTCAATCTATGCTACAGTCAACAAACATTTTGAACTTCCCTACCCTAGTACCAGGCACTGCTCCAGACAACTGAGGTGACTTTGTGCATAAACTAACCACTGTTCCTGCTTTTACTCCACATGCCATCTAGAAGTGGATAATCACAAGTGGTAGTCAAGAAAAAAATATATAGCTTGATAGAAACTCAGATAGTGGAAATGTGTGTAATAGAACAATATGGGAAGCATACCTTACCTAAATTTGGGGATCAAGATCACAGGAGTGAAAGTCAACTCAATCTTTCTGTGTATAAATAGGTACCTTTAAGTCCATCATTCTGTATTGATTAGCTATCCATAACTTTTTTTTTTAATTTTTATTTTTTATAAACATATATTTTTATCCCCAGGGGTACAGATCTGTGAATCACCAGGTTTACACACTTCACAGCACTCACCAAAGCACATACCCTCCCCTATGTCCATAATCCCACCCCCTTCTCCCAACCTCCCTCCCCCCAGCAACCCTCAGTTTGTTTTGTGAGATTAAGAGTCACTTATGGTTTGTCTCCCTCCCAGTTCCATCTTGTTTCATTGATTCTTCTTCTACCCACTTAAGCCCCCATGTTGCATCACCACTTCATCATATCAGGGAGATCATATGATAGCTGTCTTTCTCTGCTTGACTTATTTCGCTAAGCATGATACGCTCTAGTTCCATCCATAACTTTTAAGCAATTCTTATAAAATGTTCAAGATAATTTAACAAATACTGCATCAAGTCCAGCAACAACTCTTAACTGGTTCTTTCTGGCTGTGGCTTTAGGTAAATAATTTATTTTCTCTAAATCACAGATTCTTCCTGTGTTTTATGAGGCTAGTAATACATGTACATACTTCTTTTTAGCATTGCTGGGAGAACATAATGGGGAAATGGGTGTTAATAAACCTGGTATGTCATGATATTTATGTATGAATATAATTCATCACAAAGGCTATCAAGCACCATTTGATCAATTTAATGTATCTATGAATGAAGAACAAATTAGTGTTATATCATCACATAATATATATCAATTGCATGGTATTGAATCATTCCAGAATAGACATTCAGTGGATGGATTAGGGAGTTGGCTTCAAACATAGAGGCACAAGTGGCCACGATCTGAGAACCACTGAAAACATTTATGAAGGCAAACAGGTTTTGTGTGCGCCATGTGCCCTGGGTATTTCTTTTCTTCATGTAACTTTCCAGGGCCATCCCGTTTTATTTCACGGAAGTTCTGATGCCTCACTGAGGACAATGTCATAGTTAATTAGAAATGCAAGCTTTTACTTTTTCCTATTTTCTATGTCATGTTTATTAAACTTCCACACTTACCTTCTTTTGAGGTATGGATTCTTAATCACAGTTAAAAATATACTATGAATTATTAATATAAATAGTGTAGAAGCATTAATCAGACAACCTAATATTTACTGCATACTTATTAAATACCATACTGTCTCAGTCAGTTTGGCAAAATATGCATCTGATAAAAGATCTTTCCTGATTCATAAGTGATCATCCTCTCTTGGGCATCCTTACATGATGGACAAAGGTTGGAGATCTCTCTGTGGTCTCTTTTATGTGGGCACTAATCCCATTCATGAGGCATCCACCTTCTTGACCTAATTACCTCCAAAGGACCCACTTCCAAATATGATTATATTGGTGGTGAGGATTTCAACATATGAAATTTGGGAAAACACAAACATTCCATCCATAAAACATAACCTCAGTTTTTTAGTTTAGGTTCCTCTGGAAGCAGATCCCAAGGTAAGGATTTGAGTGCAAGAAGTTTATTGGGAGATGATCTTAGGAAATGTATCTATGGGAATGGAAAATTGAAACAAAGAAAGAGGAAAAAAATATATATATATATACGCACACATATAGGTTATCTTGTCAGCAAATTAACTCTCTGTGGACTAATTTTTCTGGCAAATCTGGAAGGTAATACAAATAATGTACTTTATGATTATTTCAACCAAGGGAGAGAGCATTGAGGCATTTAAATAACAGCTCCCAACTGTTACAGTTGAAGTTTGTTTTTGTGGAAGAAAACATGCAACATGCTTATTTCCAGGCAGAGAAAGCCTTAGTAGTCAGTTAAACCATTGGGAGAAGGATAGCAGGTGATGGCAGTTGGATGTTAAACCATCATTCCTGGAAATGTGAGGAAACTGAATTTATTGCTGAAATTCCCTTTATATATACTATATGATAACTTTTTGTAACTTCAAGAAGTCAGTATTATTATCACCCCTTCTTTACAAATGAGGAAACTGAGATTCAGAGAAGTTAGTTGATTTTTTTTCAAAGTCACACAGCTGGTTGGCAGGGAGCCAAATCTCAACATCATCTTATGCCAGGACTCTGACTGTGATCTTTCATCTATATTAGTTACTTGGCGAGGTAGTGGGGAGTGCAAAAGTTGACTCTCTCTGCAAAACTTCATTGGGCTAACTGGGAGAAGTTTTAAATCACAATCTGTTAATAGCCAGCACTGGTTCAACCCACTGAGCCACCCAGGAGCCCCTTTTTATTTTCTTTTTAAAGATTATTTATTTATTTATTTGACAGATAGATCACAAGTAGGCAGAGAGGCAGGCAAAGAGAGGAAGGGAAATAGGCTCCCTGCTGAGCAGAGAGCCTGATGCGGGGCTAGATCCCAGGACCCTGCGATCATGACCTGAGCTGAAGGCAGAGGCTTTCCAGTACTAGATTAAAACAAACAAACAAAACAAACAAACAAAAACAAAAAACAACAAAAACATGGTACTAGAAATAATCAGATCCCTGAACTAAAATAATATAAAGTTCTACTTGTTCTTTTTGCTCTTTGTAATGTTCTTTAATATTTGTTGCATTGTTTTAATGTTACAGTCATTTTTTTTTCCCTGCATGCGTGTGGGACATTGTAGTGGGGCATGACTAATACGTAAAAGTTGGGAAATTTTTATTGTTAAAGCGTGAGTTAAAACTTCCCATCATTTATCCCTAGGATGTTCATGAATATTGTGAGTTCAATCTCTTTAGTTTCAACAAGTTGGACTGGAACTCAATATCATATCTCAGGGAAGCCATTACATTTAAGAAGAAGGAAGAATCCAAATAGCAATAGAATATAGATGTATGGAGGAAACAGAAAGTCATTCCAGGTAATAAAATTTAATGTGAGGATATTTGTGGGAGCAGGACACTGCAAAGTACTTTCTAAGGATATGAGCAAAACAGTTTTATAGAAAGGAATTTATGAGAGATATGGGATTTAAGGTCAAAATGCTATATTGAGGCCAGACTGTGGGGCCTTTTCAATGCCAGGCTTAGAAGTTTGAATTTTACCTCATCCCTTAAGACCTAGAGAAGACCTTTGCTTCTATAAATAAAAGGGCAGTTTTTACTTCCCCACAGTCAACAAAGCAGAATTATTGCTTCTGTTTTTCTAGCCCTAATACTGTCTTTTTTGTGTATTTTCCCTTATTTCATAAAATAATCCAATTCAATACAAACAAATAGAAATTAGAAAATGAACAAAATAAGAAAATAAAAGCCTTACATAAATCTACCTCCCAAATAGTCACAGTTAAGTATACTCTTCAGATAAAGACACATATGCATATAACACACAAACACAAATGCACACATGCACAGGCTCACACTCACATATGTACATGCACAGACATACAGAGTCTTAGTTTACAAGGCACTTCTTTATAATTCTCCATTTCTTCACTTGACATAACATGTATGTATTTATGTTCCTAGACTTGTCAATTGAAATCATATATACATATATATGCATGCACACACATACATATATGCACACACATATGTGTATGTGCATATATGTATAATGTACGTATATACATATGCATATATGTGCACATATACACATACATATACATATAGACGTATGCATACGTCTATATGTATATGTATGTGTATATGTGCACATATATGCATATGTATATGTGTGTCTGTGTGTATAAATGCTTAGAAACAATAAAAACTTTATAATCTCACCATAGTTAGAAGTATAATATTTATATTCATGGTAGAAGCTAAAATTTCCCCAACACTTATTCCATCTCACTGCCAGAGTAAACTAGTGTTTACAAAGTGATACAATCATGCCTTCTTATGAAAAATATGCTTTATATATAAATAAAAAATGTTATATGTATACATTAAAAACACATTAAAAACATATTCAGGGTGTCTGGATGGCTCAGTCAGTTAAGCATCTGATTTTGACTCAGGTCATGATCTTAGGGTCCTGGGACTGAGCCCTGACTCGGGCTCCTTGTTCAGTGGGAAGCCTGTTTCTTCCTTCTACTATCCCCCTGCTCTCTCTCTCTCTCTTAAGTAAATAAACAAAATCTTTAAAAATAAGTAAGTAAGTAAGAAAATAAATAAATAAATATTCACATTCACATCTTTATATACACATCCATATATATGCTTATGCATTTTAATGAAATTGTAATCATTCCATACTATCAAGACTGAAACGTGCATCTTTTATTTAACACATCATGGAAAAATTATAGCAAATTTTTCTTGATGGATCAAAAGTATGGAGGCACTCAACCACTTTCCTATTATTGAAACTCTCCTTAGTGTGGTTTTGAGTTGTAGTTATTTTATGTATCTGTAACATCTTTTAACTATAAATATAATCTGAATATATGTTTTTTAAATTGCTCAAACCTCCAGTTTAAGTTGTGTCTCTAACACTAAAATTTCTGGATAATATTACAATTACCAAGTGCCCAAAAAGTTCTATAACCCAACACTCATCTATTTATCCATTACTGCATTAAAAAAAAAAAAAAATGAGTACCTAGTATGTGCCGCAAATGGCACACGTTGTTAAGGATTCAAACATATTTTAAAAACTAACTTCTGCTCTTAGAGATTTAAGAGCAAGTTGAGAAAAGCTTCAAATGCTTATATAAAGACTTAGTTTCTTTGATGATTTTTTTTTATTTCTAAAATGCACAAGGTTTACTATTATATGTTGGAGTGTTGATCATTTTTATTGGTGTTGAAAGGGGTCCTCTCTACCTCTTGGACTTGAATGCCTGTTTCCTTCCTCAGATTAGGTAAATTCTTAGCTGTGATTTGATCAAATGGTTTGCTCAGCTAGAGTCTGTCTTCTGTTCCTCTTCTCTCTACTTCCTCAGGGAAAGTAAATAATTCTATTAGAAATTTCTATTAACAATTTCTATTAGAACAAATAGAAAACAATTCTAATATTGTTTCACTTTAGGGTATTGCTGATTTCTCAAAGCCTCCCCTCCTGGTTCATTAGTCGTTCCTCCCTTTTTTGCTCAGTTTCCTTCCTTTCCATCAGCTTGTCTTCTATTTCACTTACTCTCTCTCTTCTGACTCATTTACCCTAGCTCTTAGAACATACAGTTTAGACTGCATCTCAGATAAAGAGAAAATCCTGAAAACAGCTCAAGTTAAAAGGTTCTTAACCTACAGGGGTAAAAATATTAGGCTAGCAGCAGACCTATCCACAAGGACCAGGTAGGCCAGAAAGTGGTGGCATGATATATTCAGGGAATTAATGAGAAAAAATATACAGCCAAGAATAGTTTATCCAGCAAGGGTTTTATTCAAAATAGAAAGGAAGATAAAGAGCTTCCAGGACAAAGAGAAACTAAAAGAATTTGTGGTCACTAAACCAGCTCTGCAAGAAATATTAAAGGGGATCTTGTAAACAAAGAGCCTAAAAGTAACATCTATCATAAAGAAATACAGACAATCTACAGAAATGGGGACTTAACAGGTAATACAGTGGCACACAATTCATATTTTTTTAATAGTCACTTAAATGTAAATAGGCTAAATTATTCAATGAAAAGTCACAGAGTATCAGAATGGATAAAAAAGCAAGACTCATCCATGTGCTGTGTACAATAGACTCATTTTAGATCTAAAGATACCTCCATATTGAAAGTAAAGAGGTGGGGTGCCTGGGTGGCTCAGTGGGTTAAGCCGCTACCTTCAGCTCAGGTCATGATCTCAGGGTCCTGGGATAGAGTCATGCATTGAGCTCTCTGCTCAGCAGGGAGCCTGCTTCCCTCTCTCTCTCTCTCTGCCTGCCTCTGCCTCCATCTACTTGTGATCTCTCTGTCAAATAAATAAATAAAATATTAAAAAAAAGAAAGTAAAGAGGTGGAGAACCATTTACTATGCTTATAGAAAATCAAAATAAGGAGGCATGACAATCTTTATATCAGACAAATCAGATTTTAAGCCAAAGACTGTAGTAAGGGATGAAGAAGGACACTATCATACTTAAAGTGTCTATCCAACAAGAAGATCTAACAGTTATTAATATTTATGCTTCTAACTTGGAGCAGCTAATTATATAAACCAATTAATGAGTTGGTATTAAAGAAACACACTAGTAATAATACAATAATAATACTTCAACACCCCACTCACAGCACTGGACATACCATCTAAGCAGAAGATCAAAAAGGAAACAAGGTTACTGAATGACACAGTGGATCAGATGGACTTCATAGATATAGAAAGCATTCTACCCCAAAACAACAGAATACACATTCTTCTCAAGTAGAACATTCTCCAAAATAGATGATTTACTGGGTCACAAGTCAGGTTTCAACTGATACCAAAAGATTAAGATCATTCCCTGTATATTTTTATTTTAACTTCTTACAGTTTAAATAGCATCCTATTAAAGAATGAATGAGTCAGCCAGGAAATTAAAGAAGAATTAAATAAAAATTTCATGAAAACAAATGGTGAGTGCTGTGAAGTGTGTAAACCTGGTGATTCACAGACCTGTACCCCTGGGGATAAAAACATATGTTTATAAAAAATAAAAAATTAAAAATATGAAAAAAAAATTCTCCAGCTGGGCCACAAGAGAGAAAAAAAAAAAATGAAAATGAAAATGAAAGCACAACTGTTCAAAATCTCTGTACTACAACAGATGTCCTAAGAGAGACCATACTAATCCAAGCCTTTCTTAAAACATTAGAAAAGTCTCCAAAAAAGTATCAAAAGAGTCTCAAAAAAAAGTCTCAAAAGTCTCAAAAAAAAAAAAAAAGTCACCTAAAAGAATTGGAGAAATAATAGCAAATCAATCATAAACCAAGAAGAAGAAGAGAAATAAGAAAAATCAATGAACTAGAAACCAAAAGAATAGTAGAACAGATCAATTAAACTAGAAGCTTGTTCTTTGAAATAAGATTGAAAAACCCATATCCAGACTTATCAAAAAGAAAAGAGGAAGGGTCCACATTAATAAAATTACGAATGAGGGAAGCCTGCATGGCTCAGTTGGTTAAGCAGCTGCCTTCAGCTCAGGTCATGATCCCAGCACCATGGGATCGAGTCCCACATCGGGCTCTTTGCTCGGCAGGGAGCCTGCTTCTCCCTCTGCCTCTGCCTGCCATTCTGTCTGTTTGTGCTCACTCTCTCTGCCTCTCTCTTTGACAAATAAATAAATAAATAAATCTTTTTAAAAATATAGATAAAATAAAATTACGAATGAAAGAGGAGAGATCATGACAAACACTAGGAAAATACAATTTTAAGAACATATTTTGAGCAACCATATACCAACAAATTAGGCAATCTGGAAGAAATAGTTGCATTCCTGGAAATTAATAAAATACCAAAACTGAACCAGAAAGAAATAGAAAACTTAAACAGACCCATAACCAGCAAGGAAATTAAAGAAGTAATAAAAAATCTCCCAGCAAAAAGGAATCCCTAGGCAGATGGCTTTCAGGGGAATTCTACCAAACTTTTAAAGAAGTAATACCTATAGTTCTTAAACTGTTTCCAAAACAATAGAAATGTAAGGAAAACTTCTAAACTTATTTTATGAGGCCAGCATTACCTTAACCCTAAACCAGATAAAGACTCTATCAAAAAGGATAACTACATACCGATATCCCTCCTTAACATGGATGCCAAAATTCTCATCAAGATACTTACCAACAGGATCCAACGGTACATTAAAATGATTATTCACCACAACCAAGGGGGATTTATTCCTGGGTTTCAGTGGTAGTTCAACATTCACAAATCAATCAATGTGATACAACACATTAATAATAGAAGAGACAAGAACCATATGATCCTCTCAATAAATGCAGGAAAAGTATTTGACAAAGTACAGCATCCTTTCTTGATTAAAACTCTCCACAATGTTGGGATAGAAGGAGTGTACCTCAATATCATAAAAGCTACCTGTGAAAAGCCCACAGTGAGTGTCATTCTCAATAGGGAAAAACTGAGAGCTTTTCCCCTAAGGTCAGGAATATGACAGGGGTGTCACTCTAACCACTGCTGTTCAACATAGTACTCAAAATCCTAGTTCAGCAATCAGACGACAAAAAGAAACAAAAGACATTCAAATTGGCAAGGAAGAAGTTAAACTCTCACTCTTTGCAGATGACATGATACCTATGTGGAAGATCCAAAAGTCTACCTCCAAATTTGTAGAACTCACATAGGAATTCAGCAATGTGGCAGGATATAAAATCAAGGCACGGAAATCAGTTGGATTCCTGTACACCAACAATGAGACAGAAGAAAGAGAAATTAAGGGATCAAACCCATTTACAGTTGCACCCAAAACCACAAGATACCTAGGAATAAACCTAACCAAAGGGGTAAAGAATCTGTACTCTAAAACTACAGAACACTTATTAAAGAAATTGAGAAAGACACAAAGATATGGAAAAACATTCAAACAAATATTGTTCAAATGTCTATGCTTCCCAGAGCCATCTATACATTCAATGAAATCCCTATCAAAATATCACCAACGTTTTTCACAGAGCTGCAACAAATCATACTAAAATTGATATGGAACCATAAAAGACCCCAAGTAACCAGAGAATGTTGAAAAAGAAAACCATTGAAAAAGAAAACCAAAGATGGTGTCATTACAATGCCATATTTCAAGCTCTATTACAAAGCTATAATCATAAAGATAGTATGATACTGGTGCAAAAACAGACACATAGATTAATGGAACAGAATAGAGAACCCAGAAATGGACCCGCAACTCTGGATCAACCAATCTTTGACAACACAGGAAAGAATATCCAATGGGAAAAAGTCTCTTCAACAAATAGTGTTGGGGAAATTGGACAGCCACATGTAGGATAATGAAACCATATCATTTTCTTTCATTATACCCAAAGATAAACTCATAATGGATGAAAGATCTAAATGTGAGACAGGAATCCATCAAAATCCTAGAGAAAAACACAGGCAGCAACCTGTCCAACCTCAGCCACAACAAATTCTTTCTAGACATGTCTCCCAAGGCAAGGAAAACAAAAGCAAAAATGAACTATTGGGAATTCATCAAGATAAAAAGCTTCTGCCCAGCAAAGGAAACATTCATTATAACTCAAGGCAACCTACTGAATGGCAGAAGATATTTGAAATTACATATAAGATAAAGGACTTGTATTCAAGATCTATAAAAGGCTTATCAAACTCAACACTCAAGAAAACACAAATAATCCAGTCAAGAATTGGACAGAGGACATCATAGACATTTCTTCAAAAAAGACAGCCAAATGGCCAATAGACACATGAAAACATGTTCCACATCACGTGGAATCAGGGAAATATAAATCAAAACCAGAATGAGATACACCTCACACTAGTCAGAATGGCTAAAATTAATAAGACAAGAAACAACAAATGTTGGCAAGGATATGGAGAAAGGGAACCCTCTTACACTGTTTTTGGGAATGCAAGTAGGTAAAGTCACTCTGGAAAACAGTATGGAGGTTCCTCAAGATGTTCAAAATAGAGCTACCCTATGAACCAGCAAATGGACTACTAGGTATCTACTCCAAAGATACAAAAGTAGTGATTTGAAAGGGCAATTGCACCCCATTATTAATAGCAGCAATGTCTACAATGACCAAACTGCAGAAAGAGCCCAGATGTCCATCAATAGATGAATGGATAAAGAAGATGTGAGATATATATATACACACACACATACATATGTATACATATATATTCATATATATACATATGTATGTATATATATGCATATATATATTTCAGCTATCAGGAAGGGTAATACTTAGACCGTTTTCATCAACATGGATGGAACTGAAGGGTTATTGTGCTGAATGAAATAAGTCAATCAGAGAAAGACAATTATCATATGGTTTCACTCATATATGGAATATGAGAAACAGCACAGGGGTTCATAAGGGAAGGGAGGGAAAATGGAATGGGGAGTCATCAGAGAGGGAGAAAAACCATGAGAGATTCTTTACTATAGTAAACAATCTGAAGGTTGCTGGAAAGGAGTTAAGTGAGGGAATGGAGTAATTGGGTGATAGTCATCAAGGAGACCACTTCTAAATTATGAAAACTACATCTGAAACTAAGGATATACTATATGTTGGCTAATTGAATTTATTTATTTTTTAAATATTTTATTTATTCATTTGAAAGATAGAGGGTGAGTGAGGGAAAGAGATTGAGAGCATGAGCAGGGGATAGGGAGGGGCAGAGAGAGAGGGAAAAGCCGACTCCCTGCTAAGGAGGGAACCCCACATGGGGCTTGATCCCAGGACTCTGGGATCATGATCTGAGCTAAAGGGAGAAGCTTAACTGACTGAGCCACCAAGGCACCCAACAGTTAACAGAATTAAATTAAAAATAAAAAAGACTTAGTTTTGTCCTTGATGCAACTTAGACTCATTTCTCCCTATGTTTTAGACATGGTTTTTGGAGGACTGCTGGTGGGTACACATGTTATATATGTTCTGTTTGATTGACAGACTCAGGGGTTCTTTGTGGAAAAAAAAATTATCCCCAAACAGTGGTATGTAAGGAATATAATAATTGGTTTAGGACAAATAAGGATCTCAGTGGAAGGTAAATCTAAAGACAGGAAAAATCTATCCCATGTAGATTTATCATGAATTATTTTTACAAAACTCTTATTTTTTTAAAATTTTTATAAATATATAATGTATTATTAGCTCCAGGGGTACAGGTCTGTGTACTTCACAGCACTCACCATAGCACATACAAAACTCTTATTTTTTAAATTCCACTATCACTACCTTTTTAGTTGTAGAACTTTTTTTTTTTTAAGGATTTTATTTATTTGACAGACAGAGATCACACGTAGGCAGAGAGCCAGGCAGAGAGAGGAGAAAGCAGGCTCCCTGCTGAGCAAAGAGCCAGATGCAGGGCTCAATCCCAGGACCCTGGGATCATGACCTGAGGCAAAGGCGGAGGCTTTAACCCACTGAGCCACCCAGGCGCCCCAGCTATAGAACTTTTGACAAGGTATTTGACCTCCTTGTGTCTCAGTTTATCTATAAATATATGGTTTTACAGTTACATGCCTCATGGAAATGTTATACAGATTAAATGAGAAAATATATGCCAAGTACCAATCATAGTGCCTCACTAAAATGAAAAATAAATATGCAAATTGGCTCAATAAATTGTAGCTACTATTTTATCAGCATTTTATTAGCATTTTATTCATTTTGTCTTAAGGATTCATACATGATTTTTAACTCAAATAAGAAAAAAAAAATAAAGAGAGTTGAATTATGATAACATCCAGGGACCCTGAGGATCAGACAGAATCTGTAGTGGTTAATATGATCCCTTCCTTGACAGCTGTATCAGAAGTTCGAAAGGATACCCCCAGGTTCAGTGATTTGTTAGGAGGACTTACAGAAATCAGTACATAATTATACTCATGACTATAATCATATTCTTACAGCAAAAGGAATACAAGGCAAATTTAGTGAGGGGAAAGCCGCACGTGGAAAAAAGTCCAGAGGAAATGAGGTGCCATTTTCCAAGGGTCTTCTCTAGGTGGAGTCTCTTGACACACAATTCCTCAAGCATTGAGTTATGACAACTCATGTGAAATATTGCCTACCAGGGAAGGACATTATGGGGTCATGACCATTGTTTTTACCTGTGTCTTACCATGCAGATGCCCCCTGCCTCACGGATCCGCAAATGGAAAGCACGTAGTATTTGTGCAAACAGTTTAGGCATGCTGAGGATGGTTTTTGTTGTTGTTGTTGTTGTTGTTTTTTCAGTTTTGTGAGTGATAGAAAATCTAAGTTCCCAGACACCACCAGTTAAAGGTCAATTTTGTAAGAAGGACTTTCGAGGGATACCAGACTCTAATAAGCTAAGTTCCCTTGGTCCTGCATAGCAATGAAAAGTCATATACTCACAGTAAAGATACCACTGCATGTGACAGGAAAGCCAGAATGAAGGTAGCAAAGTTTGTAACAGCCATGTGATATATGACATATTACATGTGAATTTACAATAAACTTACTCCCGAAACTTACTCCATTCCACTGCCAGGGCATAACCTCTACATCAGGGAATTAACCCAGATGCTAGATATTAGAGCTTCTATGTTTGGGTGTGTTTAAACCCTAACAACAGTTTCTTCTTGGAGGTTGGCAGTAACAGGGCATCTTCCTTGCTCTTTTCATTTTCTATTTGGCCTCTGAGACAGACAGCTTCAACTTAGAAATAATCACTAGAGATGGCATGTGTGTACCAAAGCAATGGCAGTGATGTTTTTGATAGGCATTTATGCTGATCAGAGACAGTCATGCTTAAACAGAATAGGAAAGAAGGCAAATTGTGGTTACAGTTGGCCAGTCAAGAATAAGACTGATGTGAATCAACTCATTAGAAACTCTAAGACCAGGTAAAAGAGATTTAAGGAGAACTGGAGTTTCTGTAAAACTGGTGAAACTCATTTCTGTGTTCTTCTTTTTCTCTGGCTTTGTAAATTTATTTGCAAATTGTATTGGGCATGTGAGTCAGAAAAACACACATTGGAAACATGACTCAGCAGAACTCCCTGCCTTCATGCTACTAGAGGTAGATCTTGAACTTGTCCTAAGTTGCTAAATGATCTTTTCTGGTGTCATTCAAATCATATAAAATTCTCAAGAGAACAAAGCTGTTCAAGAGAACAAAGGATGATCACTGAATCTTTCCTCTAGAGAATTCTTATCTATGTAAATAGAAGGATTACTGAATCAAATCCAAATAAAATGAAATCAATATCCGTCTCATTTCACCATGTTAACTCCATGAAAAAAATACTTATTTGTTCTCATCTAAAAACAGGCATAGGAGGAGTTTAGCAAGACTTGGTCTCCAATGGTCCAACTGGTCCCTCACTGATCCCTAATTCCAATCACTCTAAGTCAATTCAGTTATTAGAGATTACTCAAGCACCTTTATCAGAGATATTACATACCCCAACATTCAAAGACAACATTTATTTAATTGCCTACTCCAGGTAGTGCCCCAAATCCATAATTTCTGATATAAATTATGTTTATTTCCCCTGAAAAATTGGGACAGTTTCTCTTATAGCTCCTGGTACTTCTTCCCCCCCTCTAGGATTTTTTCATTGTGAAATGACAGCTGCTTAGATATCTCATTGTCAGTTTCCTTCAGCATCCAGAGATGTGAATCTTGGCTGTGCTATATAAATCAGTGCATGTGTGCAGACTTATAAGTGGCATTCAGAACCATCACAACCAACGACACCCCCTATCAATGGCTACCAATGAATTTAATCAGCATGAACTCTGTGATAACTTTGTTTCATCTCAGTGTGATGTTCTATCACTCGTGGGAATCCTCTTATGTCACTAATTTACCATCATAGGCACGTGGTGTGTTTGGACCTAGTATCTGTTGCTAGGGTGAGAGGACCAGGAAAGGAAGGTATAATTCACATGTGACAAGCTGAAATAGGTTGTCCATAGATATTTTACAAGGACACTGTCAAACATAATTGGAAAAAATGTGGCAGAGCTGTTGACTCTTAGGAAGTGACATCTGTAAAGAGGCTACTTGTCAATCTCAAGCAATATGGATTTGCTAAAGAAAGAAAAGACAAACCTTCATCTCAGAAAGCACACAGAGTTTTAAAGGGGGAAGGGCCAAGGAAGACAATCATTCTGACGTCAATCTCTATAGGAACATAAAACAAAAAGGTCTCAAGGTCACATTTACAAATGCATAGCCATTACCATTACTTCCACTTTGGGACTGATACAATAAGTATTTAGCAATTGACTTTCAAATGACATACAACCGTGCACCCACGCACAGACAAACACACACGCAAATTGGTGGTGTGTCATTTTGGACTGTCAATGGGAAAAATCCACACAGTATTGAAAAGTCTCCACAGAAAACCTGAGTACTTATACTTGCTTCTCTACTTACAGAAGGATCATGAGTGAATCATTTCACTACTCTACATCTTAGTTTTTTCACCTGTAAACTAAGGGAATTGGATGCAATATGCAAAGGCTACCCCAGGGGCGCCTGGGTGACTCAATGGGTTAAAGCCTCTGCCTTTGGCTCAGGTCATGATCTCAGGATCCTGGGATGGAGTCCCGCATCAGGCTCTCTGCTCAGCGGGGAGCCTGCTTCCCTTCCTTTCTCTCTGCCTGCCTCTCTGGCTACTTGTGATCTCTGTCTGTCAAATGAATAAATAAAATATTTTAAAAAAAGGTTACCCCAACATTTTTTCCAGCCCAAATATTTATTTTGTAAATATTTGAAGGCAAGACATCTATCAGCTATCTATCATCTATTGAGATTATAGATATAGATGTATGTCTGAATTTTAGGATATCACATTACTCTTACCTATATTTGTAGTCTCTTTTTAATTTAAATTCAATTTAATTAATATACAGTGTTTTATTAGTTTCATAGGTACAATTTAGTGATTCATCAGTTGTATGTCACACCCAGTGCTCATTCCATCATGCGCCCTCCTTAATACCCATCACCCAGTAACCCATCCCCCCACCCACCTCCCCTCCAGCAATCATCAGTTTGTTTCCTGTAGCTAAGAGTCCCTTATGGTTTGTCTCTCTCTCTCTGATTTCATCTTATTTTATTTTTTTCTTCATTTCCCCTATATCATCTGTTTTGTTTCTTAAATTCCACATGTAAGTGAAATCATATATATTTGTCTTTTTCTGACTGACTTGTTTCACTTAACATTATACCCTCTGGCTCAATCTATGTTGTTCCAAGTGGCAAGATTTCATATTTCTTTAATATTACTGAGCCATCAAAAATAATATCGTCTTTAAAAAAAAAGATTTTATTTTATTTATTAGATTGGGGAGACAGAGAGAAAGTGAGCACAAGCAGGGGAACAGCAGGCAGAGAAAGAAGCAGACTTCCCTCTGAGCAGGGAGCCTGTTGTGGGACTCCATCCCAAGACCTCGGGGTCACGACCTGAGCCGAAAGCAGACGAGTAACCCTCTGAGACACCCAGGTGTCCCGAATGTAGTCCCTTTTAAAAATAAGACATGATCATGAAATCTTCTTTGATCCAGAGAGGAGAAAAAAGGAAAGAGAGAAACAAGCAAAATAGAGGGAAAAATGTAACCGGTAAATCAGAAAGAGATTGAGTCAACATTTGAAAATTATTACTATGTAATTACCTGGCTCTGAGTAAGAGCTTCATAAATATTTCACACATATTTGTTGATTTCAGATGATCTTGAGAGCAACAGGAGATGTTAAATGTCCAAACAAAACAAGTTTGAAAGTTCATAAATGTGGGTTGTGTTAAATGCAGACTGGAACTTGCTTTAATTGTAGATGCATTATACCCTTAGAAAGAGTTTTGGGGCTCCCAAAAGTGGAATTAGCAAATAATGCCATCAAAACACATGCAACTCTCCATGACTGAATTATCATTAATGGGATGATAAACACAAGATGGCAGACTGAGCCTACTTCCTTATCTCACTACTCAAGAAGAAGCAGTCAAAATGTAAGCATATAATACCACTTTTAGATTTTCTTCTTCCTCCCCTTCTTTTCTTCCTCTTTACTTTTCCCTCCTTTCCTCCTTCTCCCTCTCCCACCTCCTCTTCCCCCCTCCTCCTCCCCCTCCCCTTCTCCTCCTCCTCCTCCTTCTTCTTCTTCTTCCATTATTATTACTAGGAACCACCCAAGTCTGTATAGCTCTTATCCTTAGCAAGTCTGAGGTTCATGGACACTCTTCCATGCTAATAGATTCTTCACTTGGTTTTAGATTTTCCATCTGTGCTAGTTATTTTATAGACATAGATATTTACATAACTTTAAATAGTACTATGATGAAGATCCTTTATTAAAAAGGTGAACTTGTCTCACTAATATGTTAATTGTGCCTGATTTAAACATCCAAGCTGATAGAGTTCACTATTTGCTTCAAACTAACTATACTCAAAACCCTTGTATAACAACCATGTCTCCATTAGCTATAAATGCTTAAGTTCACTTATCAGGTAACATTATGCTTCCTTCTCATCAGGGAATGAGGATGGAAGGAGAAGAAGGAGTAGAGAGATAAGGGGAAAGAAATAAGTATTGTAGACTTAAAAGTGAAATGTGGGCCTATCTCCAAGGGAAGGTTTATCATCAAATCAATGGTGAGAGTCAATGGATTGTTTACACAAAGGGCTTTTCATACAATACTTAATGTAATTTTATTTTATCTGTTTTATATATATATTAATTTTATTTATCTGTTTTATATATTTAACACTTATACAAAACTACTGTTTCTTAGTTATATTCATTTTATGGACCTCTATCAGTTTTACACAATGTCCATTAGAAAAAAAAAAAAAAAGACAATTAAGTACACCAATTGCCCAATGTGTAACATGAAACCTGAACATTCTTTCCTGGTGTGTGAATGAATGGAAAGTACAGGCTCATATACTCCACCCAACTTCCTAATTACTTTTCAGAAGGGCTACTTGCTCTCAATGCCATCTTTTAGAGGAACAGAGTCAATGATCTCCAACTTGAGGGCAAACTTCAGATCTAAACAGATACACATTCTCCATTCCTTAAGGAAATAAATATGAATCACTAGAGATCTGAGGAAAAACAAGCATGAAAGGTAAGATAGAGGGGAACGTGGGTGGCTCACTTGGTTAAGCATCTGCTTTGGCTCAGGTCATGTTCCGGGGGTCATGGGATTGAGCTCCAGGTTAGGTTCCCTGGTCAGCAGTGAGTTTGCTTCTCCCTCTATCCATCCCCCTACTTGTGCTCTCTCTCTTTCTCTCTCAAATAAGTAAAATATTTTTAAAAAGGTAAGGTAGAAATGAAAAAAAAAATTAAAACCAAAAGAAGAGCATAACGAATGGACAAAAACAATTGAGACACATACACTTCATTTTTAATATAAATGGATCATGCTATACATGGTTTGCAACTTTTTTGTTTGTTTGTTTTTATTTAACTCTTAGGAATGCAGAGTTAGACCATGCCATAGACTCCAAGGATTGCCTAGTGCTTTCTTCTTTGGCAGAAGGATATAGATCTTCTATGCTATTTATTCTCAGTCATTAATTCATGGGTTTCTGGACACCTTAGGGATTGAATCCTTTCAGGTCAGGTGTCCACATTTGATCCACCCAATAGTCATCACTTGATTAAGGATCAGAATTAGACTGATTCCGTCACTGGAGGGCTGGTATATATCATAAAGAGAAAAGGACTTATAGTGTTGTTTGTAAAGTCATATATTCTACTTTCTGTTTTAAAACATTTATTTAAAAAAATTCATAAATTATTTTTGTTTATATTTTCTATCTTTTCCCTTGCTCCATTATTTTGTCTGGGTAATAAACATTAGCAGCTTCTGTGTATCATTTTATGCCATGTCTTACGTTCATATAATCATAGACAAACACAAGTAAATGTACATGCTCAGTGAGGGTTTTTGTTAATAACTTTATAAAAATACTATATTATATATAAATATTACCAAATATCATCTATGAAGTAAGGGAAACCTCCCTCCAGTGCTGAAATGATTGTCAACTGAGAGGCTCCAGGGTGGCTCAGTAGGTTAAGTGTCTCTCTTCTGCTCAGGTCATGATCTCAGTGCTCTGGGATCAAGTCCCAAGACAGGATCCCTGCTCAGTGGGGAGTCTGCTTTTCCCTCCTTCTTGCCCCTCCCCACCAATTGTGCTCTCTCTCTCTCAAATAAATAAATAAAATCTTTAAAAAAATCATATGGTTCTTGTTCTTTCTTTTATCACCTCACACCAGTCAGAATGGCTAAAATCATCAAGTCAGGAAATGACAGATGCTGGCGAGGATGCGGAGAAAGGGGAACCCTCCTACACTGTTGGTGGGAATGCAAGCTGGTGCAGCCACTCTGGAAAACAGCATGGAGGTTCCTCAAAATGTTGAAAATAGAACTGCCCTATGACCCAGCAATTGCACTATTGGGTATTTACCCTAAGGATACAAACGTAGTGATCCAAAGGGGCACATGCACCCGAATGTTTATAGCAGCAATGTCCACAATAGCCAAACTATGGAAAGAACCTAGACGTCCATCAACAGATGAATGGATCAAGAAGATGTGGTATATATACACAATGGAATACTATGCAGCCATCAAAAGAAATGAAATCTTGCCATTTGCGACAACATGGATGGAACTAGAGCATATCATGCTTAGCGAAATAAGTCAAGCAGAGAAAGACAACTATCATATGATGTCCCTGATATGAGGAAGTGGTGATGCAACATGGGGGCTTAAGTGGGTAGGAGAAGAATAAATGAAACAAGATGGGATTGGGAGGGAGACAAACCATAAGTGACTCTTAATCTCACAAAACAAACTGAGGGTTGCTGGGGGGAGGGGGTTTGGGAGAAGGGGGTGGAATTACGGACATTGGGGAGGGTATGTGCTTTGGTGAGTGCTGTGAAGTGTGTAAACCTGGTGATTCACAGACCTGTACCCCTGGGGATAAAAATATATGTTTATAAAAAATAAAAAATTAATTAAAAAAAAAAAAGAAAAAAAAATCTTAAAAAAAAAAAAAAAAAGATTTCCAATTTCTCCAGTCTTGAGAAGGCAATTTGGGGAGTATTTATAATTTAAAAAAATCTGCATATCCATCAATATATCAACCCTCGCTCTAGGTATGTGTTCTAGAAAAATACTTATGTATGAATCTAAAAAGGAGAAAGAGTACAACTATGTCAATTGCAGCATGACTTCAATAGTAAAAATTGTTTTCACAGTAGAACTATCTTAAAAGTATTCAATTGCAAAATGGTTAAATAAATTATTAATATTTATAATATAAGACTCTTGTTATCCAGAGCCAAACTCTACATTAGGATCAGTAGGAACAATGCCTACAGTCCACACAAATGTTTTAATTTTAATTTCTTTGAAAATCACTAAAAAGCAAATATAATAATAATTATATAATTATTGAAGATTATATTATATTAATCTTATTCCAGTACAGTCATAAAAGATCTTAATAATAATATTGTTATCATTATCATTATTTTAATGTACCTGGGACCTGTAAAGACAGAATTTGAGAAAGCTCATAAAAGTCATACTTCAGCTCCGCATTCAGTTGTTAAAAGTAATGATATTTATGTACATATGCTGCAATGTTAAGATTTCTAAGGTAACTTGTTAAGTTCACATGTTTTGAACAATATGACTGATGTTTCATAAATTGTTTTTTTAAAGAACAAGTATTTTATGTGTAAGCTATATAAATATAGAAGACCCCTTGGTGAATGCTTATCTAGTTTAAAATAGAGGATATTTACTTTAAGAAAAATGGCTTGAGAGTATATGTGAGAGTATAAGAGAAATGGCTTGATACTTACTTTAAGAGAAATGGCTTTCTCTTTATACTATTAGATATTTCTAGCATTATTTTGCAATAGAAATGTGGGTTCAAAGTAACCTTTAATAACTTGTTCTCTAGAATGTACTGTCCTGATTACTTTTTTGCATAACAAATTGAATCAAAACTTAGTGGCTTAAAGCAAATTTTTTATGATCTTAAATTTGAAGGCCAGGAACTTGGGCAGAGTACAGCAGACATCTGGGGTTTTGACATCTTCGGTTTGATGAAGACCAACTATGCCTTGGTGGTGGGGACCTGGAATTATCTGACGTGTATTTTGCCCAGGCTGGGTTAGACTGAAGATTAGGTGTGTTGACTGCCGTACATACATGTTACTTCACATTGTCAGTTGAGAAAGCCAACTCAGGGCAGATGAACTATCTCAATAATAGCTAGGATTTTGAACAACAGACTTCCCATGGATAAAGCAAAAGCTCCATCACCTTATAGGATTAAGCTTTAAAGATTGCAATGTGTCACTTCTGCCATATCCAAAGCAACCATAAACCCCTACCTCCCTTCCCAAATCTTGCATTCACACTGTGAAAACCATGTGTGGTGTTGTCATGGACATTTTTGTAGATACAACTTTCCACAGTCTGCCCACTGGTCATGAATATATACATCAGTACAACATACAAAATATACTTATGCTCATTAAGGTTTGCATATTTTGTCCCATAATGGCATCAGCTGTAAGTCTAGGATCCCATCATCAAAAATCAGATCTATATCCATGTGAATCCTCTTCTGTGTGACAGCTCTTGTACGGTTTCTATCAATTTAAAATATGTAAATAGCAAAGGAAACAATTTAAAGAGTGAAAAGACAAACCACGGAATGGAAGAAAATATTTGCAAACCATGATTCTGATGAGAGGTTCATTTCTAAAACATATAAGGAACTTCTATAATTCAATACCAAAAAGACAACCCAATTTATTTTTTAAACACTTAACAAGATACATTTATTTAGCTTATTCAATGATTTCTTCTCTGAAAGCCCAATTAGGAGATGGTGGGCAGCCTGAGTCCTGACAGTCTATGATGGAACAAAAAAAAAATATAACCTAGTGAAGATGACCCAATTTGAAAAATGGACTTGAATGCCATTTACCAAAAGAAGACATGTAAATGGCCAACAGGTATATGAGAAAGTGTTTAACCACTGATCAGCAAGGAAATGCAAATCACAACCATAATGAGATATCACCTTATGCCTGTTAAGATGTCTTTATTTATAAAAACAAGAGATAATAAGCATTGGTAAGAAATTGGAACTTGTGCTCTATTGGTGGAAATGAAAAATAGTGCAGGTGCTATAGAAAATAATATAGAGGTCCCTCAAAAATTAAAATAAAACTATCATATGATCCAGAAGTCCCACATATCCAATATCCTCCACATATATCCAAAAGAATTAAAATCAGGATCTGGAAGAGATAGCTCACTCCTGTATTTACCCAAAATCTTTTTACAATAGCCAAGATATATAAACAACTAAAATGGCCATCAACTGATAAATAAAAAAACATGTATATGTGTGCAATGGAATATTAGTATCCAATTTTAAAGAAAAAGAAGGAAATTCTACCATTTGCACCTGAGAATGTGAAGATATTACGCTAAGTGAAATAAGATAGTCACACAAGGACAAAACTTCATAATTCCACTTATATAAGGTATTGAAAGTAGACTTACAAAAGCAGAAAATAGAATGGTGGTTTATAGGGGTTAGGCAAAGGGAGAAATGGGGATCTATTAATTAATGGGATAAAGTCATAGTTATATTAGGGTGACTGAGTTTAGAGGTCTACTGTAAAACATAGAACCTATAGCTAATGATACAGTGATGTCAATTTATTTATTTTATTTTTTAAAGATTTTATTTATTTATTTGACAGAGATCACAAGTAGGCAGAGAGGCAGGCAGAGAGAGAGGAGGAACCAGGCTCCCCACTGAGCAGAGACCTCAATGCGGGGCTCAATCCAGGACCCTGGAATCATGACCTGAGCCAAAGGCAGAGGCTTTAACCCATTGAGCCACCCAGGTTCCCACATGATGTGAATTTAAAATTTTGTTTAGGTGGTGGGTCTCATGTTAAATGTTATTAATATGCACACACACAACAAAGGGACCAAAGAAGACTTTGGAAGTGACAGATGTACTTAATTCCTTTGATTGTGGTGATTATATGGGTATGTGCACATATCCATATTAATCAAATTGCATATATTAAATACATGCAGTTTTTATATATTCCTTATACTTTTTTTTTAAAGATTTTATTTATTTATTTGACAGACAGAGAATCACAAGTAGGCAGAGAGGCAGGCAGAGAGAGAGGGGGGAAGCAGGCCCCCTACTGAGCAAAGAGCCCGAGGTGGGGCTCGATCCCAGGACCCCAGGACCATGACCCAAGCTGAAGGCAGAGGCTTTAACCCACTGAGCCACCCAGGTGCCCCTATTCCTTATACTTTAATAGAGCTCTAAATGATAAATGAATGAAACTGTTGAAATAGAAAAAAAAAAAAAAAAAAAAAAACCTCTATGGGACACCTGGTTGGCTTGGTTAAGCATTTGCCTTCAGCCCAGGTCATAATCCTGGATCCTGGGATTGATCCCTAAGTTGGTAGGTGGTGGTGGTGTGGGGGGAATCTCTGCTTGGCAGGGAGCCTGCTTCTCCTTCTCCCTCTCTGTTCATTCTCTCTCATTCTCTCTCTCTCTCTCTCAAATAATTAAATAAAATCTTTTAAAAATTTTTCTAAGCTAAAGAGACAGAAGATTGTCTTCCCCCTTGGCCGCACATACACACACACATTTTTACATAACTCAGCAGTGGGGCAGGCACAAGACAATTACTATAGCCATTTACATTCAAAGGGGTGCAAAATGGAAGTCTAGACAATCAGAAAATTTTAAACTCCAAGCAAGCACATGTCACCAGTTCTTGATTAGGGTCTGTGCTACTCTATCTTTGGCTCTTAGTCCTACTTACAGGGGCTTTGATTCAGCTTTCTGAAACAATTTTCTACTTCTTTGAGATATGAGTCATGTTTGTAACTGAGTGGCCTTTACAGCCTGCTTCCTGCCTATAAAAATGTGGGTTTTCAAAGAACTCTGTCTTTATACAGTTCAGCCCTACTAGTCCCTTTCTCTTAAAATGTTGTTGGGCTTCTTGTGTATCCTTTTATAATTAATTATTTTAGAGAAAAAATATACATCACGAATTTCCTTGGGATAAGCCCTTCTTTCCTTAGGTTCAGTTAAATAGAGACCATGTGCAAGCACACTACTCAGGTCATTAGAAGGCTTTTGATTATTTGAAAAAGTCTATAAGTCTCCAACTTAGGTACTTCTGAAGTCTTAAAAAGGATTTTTATAATAAAAATATTGGTTTCCTATTTAGCCTGAGACTATCCTTTACTTTATTTTTGCCCAGGGTCTTTTATCACTTGATTTTTTGTTTTTGTTTTGTTTTCTTTTGTTGTGTTTTTCCTTGTTGTTGTGGTTTTTGTTGTTGTTGTTCTAATCCAGCAAATCCTGTTGTCTTCAAAATCCTCATATTTTGCTTGAAAACTGCACAGTTTCTTGTTAGCGTATTTCTATAAAAAAATTAGCTATTGTGGACCAAATAAATCAGCTAGCTATTTCCCTATTCTGCCTGGAAGTTATTTTCAGCAAATCTGCTAGTTAGTTAAGAACATTTGGATTTCCCACATCACCACAGCAAACAATGTTATCAAACTCTATGCCATCACAAAACAAGAATTATTTTTCTTCTAGCCTTCCATGAGTATTCCCTCCCTGAGCTCTAGCTTTCCTGAGTCTCCTCAAGACCCTTTCAAATTCTGCTATCTGGTTGATAGAAAATGCCACATATTTAGGCTTCTGTTATGGCAGCATTTTCCTTTGAGGACCAAATTCTATTTTGATTATTCACTCCATAAAAATTTGACCCTAAATTTAGCAGCTTAGCCTTTAATTTTGTGGATTTTGGGGGTCAGGAGTTCAGATAGCTTATGGTTTGGTAGTCTGCTGACACTAAAGTGCAATGTTAGGGGCCAGAGCCAAAGGACTCAAAAGCTGGTGACCAGTGACCCCCAGCCAGAGAGAATACCATCTGAAGGAAGGTTTGTTCACTTACCTGCCTGGCGGCTGGTTTGGGAATGTCAAAGGCCAACATTGCTGTCCAGAGTACCTGCGTATGCCCACAAAGTGGTTTGATCTCTTTGTAGCATGGTGATTCAAGGGAGTGAACCCACTTCCACACTCCACACAGTTGCTAAAATGTGTGGTAAAGGTAAAGCTACATCATCTTTATTACCCAGGTGCAAAGTGATGAAGCATCATTTCTGGCTTTCTCTTTGTTGAGGTGCTCAAAAGGTCACCCTAATTTTAAAAAAGAGGCAAAGACCCCACTTTTAAAATAAAGTAATGGCAGAGTCACTTGAAAGAATAGGATTCAAGACAGAAAATGTCACTGTGATCATCTTTGGGAAATACACATTACCACAATTATAATAGTAGAAATATCAATACTAATCCACAAAAGATGAAGTTTGAGAAAATCCATAAAAGTCCTTGTAGAAACCAACCTTTTATTTATTTAAAAATCACCAATTATATCAAACCACAATCAAATCTCTCATTATCTTCTGTGTTAAGAGTTATAAGGTAAAAGCAAAATAGAATGTATTATGTATAAAAATGTATTATATTGATGTGGCTACATCCTGCTCACAGTCAACCCAGTTCTAGTATCATCTCTGGGAACTTTCTGCTGACTTCCTACCCATTCCCTGCTCCTCCCCAGCAGGGTTTTGTGATTCTTTTATATGCTCCCACAGCATATCTGATGGACTACCCTGGGGCATGCATCATTTGTAATTTGTGACCACAGATTATGTTGTCTCTTTCCCTCACTTTGTTGTCAGATTCTTGAGAACTGGATAGGGCTTATTTTTATTTATTTATTTATTTATTTATTTATTTATTTATTCATTCATTCATTCATTCATTCATTCATTCATTTATTTATTTAAATGAAGAGAGAGAAAGGGAAAAGGCGCATGGGGAGGGATAGAGGGAGAGAGAGATAGAGAAACTTTGGCAGACTCCTCACAGGGTTCGAAGTCCACACAAGGCTTGATCTCAGGACCCTGAGATCATGACCTGAGCCAAAACCCAGAGTCAGTGTTTAGCTGTCTACACCACACGGGTACCCCTGGGTTGTGCTTGTTTCTCATTGTATTCCCAGTTTTTATAATGTGCTTGGACTTCAACACAGGGTCATTCTCCTCTTCAAGGAATAAAACAATACACTTCTACATTTACACATTTTTGTAGTTTACACATATGATTCATTGGATACTTACATGCTAACAATGGATATACTCTTTTCACAGATGAGCAAACTGAAGCCTGGTTCAGTTTTGCAGCTTGTCCAATATAACTAGACACATTGATACCTGAGGAGGGAATAAAAT
The DNA here is from genome assembly GCF_009829155.1 of Mustela erminea. Lineage (NCBI taxonomy): Eukaryota > Metazoa > Chordata > Mammalia > Carnivora > Mustelidae > Mustela > Mustela erminea. Next base: position 105,747,289 of record NC_045615.1, read on the forward strand.
GCAAGATTCCTCAATTCTAACCAGGTTTTCTTCCCGTTCCCCCTTTTTCCCACTCTGAATGGGAAAGAGCAATATTAATATATTTCCCTTGAAGAAACTGCATATAGAATGTCAAAATAAATATATATCAACATTAATTCCTTCCAATTTACAGTGGCCTGAATCCCATATGAAAGTGAGGACATTTTGCTAAGATTCTATAAAGAATTAAGTTGCATTGGAAAGACTCCAATCTTATAAAATTGAAAACAAGATTATTTAAGTTCATATTTTAAGCAAGATATATTTACTTTTATACAATTCTTCAAGTATCTTAATGTTTTATATTAAACTATGCATGGGAAAAATAATCACTGATACATAAATTATCCAAATACTTTATCTAAATATATCTTCAGTGATTTTTAAGTTCAGCTGCTGAGTTCAGTTCCTAATTGCTTGAGAAATTAAATGAATGTTTTCATGATCATAGGTGCTTTCTCAGTGTTCCACTAATGATATGAATACCCAGAAATTAAGAGGAATAACATTACAGCCCTCTGTTTTTGTTGTTGTTGTTGTTTGTTGTTTGTTTTGTTTTGTTTTCCTTCCCTTTCCTGATCTAACTCCTTTAAATGTTTATCAGTGAAACAAAGGAAACTTTGGAGGGAGAAAAGAATGGAATGGCTTTCTCATTCAATCTCTTCCACTCTGTTTAGCTGTTACTATGATAATTTTTGACCTTTCCAAACGTCCATTGTCTCTTCTGGAAGATGAGCTAAGAAAACCTACCATCCAAATTTTGCATGAATGAGTATTATGGATGAAAACGTCCCTCCTTCCTCTACACACACAAAAATTCACATGTTGATTAGTAACATCCGAGGAACAAAGAAGATGACTATTTAAAGATAAGGAATTTAAAGAGGTGAGTTAGGTTAAATGAAGTCATTTAACTGGCTTCAGGGTAGGCCCCCATCCAACCTGACTGGTACCCTTACAAGAAGAGGAGATTAGGACCCAGACACACAGAGGGATGACCATTTGAGGACACAGGGAGAAGATGGCCATCTGCAAGCTAAAGAGAGAGGCTATAGAAGAAAATAACCCTGCTGACACCTTGAATTCAGACTTCTCCCCTTCAGACTGTGAGATAATAGATTTCTGTTGTTTAAGGTGCCCCATCTGGGCACTTTGCTCTAGCAAACTAACATAATGAGGTTATGATTTATCTCAATTCAGGTTTAATGGCACATAGGTAATGTGGAAGGTAAGTTTTCTTCCATACATTGTCTTCCTGAGTTTTCAGTCTTGGAATCCTATGAAAAGAAAGGCTATAACATTTTGTTCAGATTTGCATGCCAAATTTTCTTCATCTTTTTAAGGTCACAATATGACTTTTATGTGTATTCTTAAAATATTTCTTAAATTAAAACCTATCAGTTTCAGGTCCCTCTAGGATCTTTCCAGCCAAACAACACTCCTGCTTGCCTGTGTAAGATTGCTAATGAAATTGTTGATGAAATTTCTTACTCTAATGGGCAAATTTACCACTTGGTGAGTGTGCAGCTATCCTCAAAATGTTAATGGGTCTTATGTGTCTCCCTTTCCAGGGACACTATCATCTCATACACTGGCTACAGATGCACAATGAAGGAAAAACTCCTTTCATGCTGGTCACTTCACTTAGTTTTCTCATTTCTAGTGCATCCAAATAGGCATTTCCAAAAGCCAGGTGGCTTGTGCTGCCCTACACCAGAAGTGATTGCTTTCCCACTGCCTTACTTGACTAATGTGCTAATAGAAAACCAAGTTATGGATCTCCAGAACCAGGACTATAATAAAATCATAATGATATTGTTAGCAATCTGGCCCTAGTGCTGGTTCCTTCTCCTAGAGAAAAAGTGTCACAGAAATATAAAAACTCATCAATCACAAATATCACACAAGAACCAAGCCAACCAGCTTAAATTTACACACAGTGTTGCAGGTGAGACTGAATTTCACTAGTGGGAAGCAGTTTCTCTTAAAAAAGCCTAATTAGCACACTAATTGATGTTGCTGTCCCTTTCTGAGTAGATCCTTATAAGTATGTACTTATGCGATTTTTACAAGGTCATCCAAATAACAAAAGGTAAGACCAAGATTAAAGATCAGCTCTGATATCAAAATCATACTGGCTTTCTGGAGCTTACATTTTAAACTTTGGGTGTTCAGTACATCGCTGGACCCATGTTTTGTCATCTCAGAAGTTGTAAACAAACAAGAAAAACAGATGAAAAAAAATGCATAAATAGAGCAGAAAAATAACCTAGTTAGTCAGGTGAAGTTAACTGGTAAGCTCTTGAGTCTTAAATATCATCTCAGCTGTTATAGCTATTTCACTGATATCGACAGATGATGATAATGCAGCGTGAAAAACAAGGAGAGAGCAGGAGTCCAAGTTTCCAAGTAATAAATGGCATTATTATTCTGACTTTTTTATTTGATTATTTGATTTGCACTCTTGGGAAATGCACACTCTATCACTAACAGTGTAATTGTGTTTGTTGTTTCCAAACTCTTACATCTGATTTGTTATGTTAGTAGATTAGACTTCCTTAGATACTAGACTCATAACTGAACCACTTCCAAAATCAAACCTCTTTCAACAAGAACTACCAATAAAACAAATCTTGCTGTTATAATGTGGCTTTCTAAAAACATGATAAGTTTTAGGAAAAAAAAAATTGATACCCCTGTAGTAATTTTTATGAACAATTGTTAGCTCATGCAGTTATCTCAAATCCAAAATTTTTACTCATTAAATACTTTTTGAATGTCTGCTCTGTGCCAGAAAATATTCTATCTTCTGAGGTATGAACAAAAATCTTATGCCCTCACGGTCTAATTGAAAAAGTTAGACAATTATAAAGAAAAAAAAAATGCAGAATATTATGGATCAACATGAATCAGGGAAGGGGAACAGGGACATCCATGCCAATAAAGATGAGACAGTACTTTGGTTACTTTAATTAGGGTGGTCACACAAAAGCTCACCAGTAAAATGATATTTAGGCAGAGACTGAGGGAGTAAGAAACAAAGCTATATTGATACCTGAGCCAAGAATGTTGAAAGGATCACTCTGCTTCTTTGTTAGAAATAGACAACATGGTGCGCACCTGGGTGGCTCAGTGGGTTGAGCCTCTGCCCTTGGCTCGGGTCATGATCTCAGGGTCCTGGGATCGAGCCCCGCATCGGACTCTGCTCAGCGGGGAGCCCGCTTCCCTACCCCCTCTGCCTGCCTCTCTGCCTACTTGTGATCTCTCTGTCTCTCTATGTTAAATAAATAAAAAAATAAATCAATAAATCAATAAAATACTAAAAAAAAAAAATAGATTATACAGGGCAAATTGGCAGGAAGAATTCTAGTGTCACCCAGATACTTGGTGGTAGTGACTTGAACAAGGACAATAGTGAGTTGGCAAGAAGTGTTGGATTTTAAATAAATTGTGAAGGCAGAACCAACAAGCTTTCCTGACAGACTAAGTAATGGGTATAAAAGAGAGGTTCTCAGGAGGATGCCAAGTTTTTGATCAACTGGAAAAGTGAAGTTGTCATTAACTGAGATGGGAAAGACCGGGGAGGGGGTTTGTTGAAGGGGAGGCCAAAGAAAGAAACATACGTTCTCACAGTGTATTTTGAATGAAGATCTAGGTTTAGGAAGAGTTTTGTTGAATGGGATTAGTTTTAGAAACGTTTACTTGGAACATGTTGAAGGTCTCCTTAAAAAAAAAAAAAAGCCTTCTTTTTTTTTTTTAATTTAATTTTATTTTTTCAGTGTTCCAAGATTCATTGTTTATGTACTACACCAAGTGTTCCATCCAACACATGCCCTCCTTAATATCCACCACCAGGTGAAAGAAGGCTTTTTGCAGTAAATTGTGTTTAAGCTAAGATCTAAAGGATAAGTGGCATTTACAAAAGTGAAGAGAGGCAAGCTGTATTCTATGGAAAAGTCCAGTGCAGTACAAGCCCAGGAGCAGGATAAACCATGGCATATCATGACACAGTTGGCTGCACATCTTGTTTTGAAAAGGTAACTATATTTCAATTTAGTTAATATATTAAGGGATAGTTTGAGCCTGGATAAATTTTGCATTTGCATATGTGTGACTCTGAGAGACACTGTTGAATGAAGAAAATCATATCTGGCTAAACCGAGTGGTGTAGGAACACAGAAAATGAAACATGCAGCACCTCAAATGTCCACTGGTACTTCAGATGTCCTCTGAGTGTCAGAAACCCAACTTGCTTTCCACTCACTGTAACATCTTTCCCTCTAATTTAAGGTAGGCTTCCTGCCACCACTTGCAACTGCTCACAATCTGCAACCGTCTGATTCTCACTTCCATGAACACACCCTTGGTCTTTTTCAAGGTCAGGGTCTATTTTTTTCTGCAGAGTTTATGGGTGTCTTAACCACTTGGCAGGTGTAAAACTGTGTTCCCATTTTTACTAGGTTTCTGTCTTCATTCTATGCATGTCACAAATAAAATTTTAGAGTCTGCTATGCCCTTGATCCCGTAGGTCTTGTGGCTTATATTGAATAATTTTGCATAGCCTATGGCTTTTAGGAATGCACATACCACGTTCTGGCAGAACTGACTGTAATGAAGGAGGCCCGGGGGATTGGGGAGCATAGAATGGTATCAGACAAGGGTGGAGGGTGGCACAAGAGGAAAAGGTGGAAAGTGAGGTGGGGAACTGAGAAGAGAAGGGCTTCCACGTAAGACAACAAGAATGGTTTAGACTTCACTATGGAGTCAGTTATAAACTATGAAGGATGGCACAGTTGTATTTGGGAAAGACCACATGGAGTATGGTGATTAGATAGGAAGGAAGTGAGACTCTAGTCAAGAAACTCATTGAGGAGCTTATTTCTTCAATACAGGCTGGGCAAGATGGTGGTTTGGTCAGTGACTGCAGAGATGGACAGAAGTGGACAAAACTAAATCAAATTCTGCTTACTGGTACATTCCTAAGCCCATCAATCTGGAATATATCCACAATGATGTATGAGCAAGCAAAGTAGCCAAATAAAAGGGAAAACTTCCAGAATGCCATGCACTTACTTCTGTATATTTAAATATTTCCCTTTTTTTCCATTCTATTTTTGAACTTAATGCTGTTGAGAAATAATAAGACTGCAAATGAAAAATATAGTGATTATGGCAATAATAATAATAATAACAACAGATGAATAATTTATGAATGTATACCTTTTGAAACATTTTGGTACCTATTATTCATCTAGATAATAGGGACAATAACAATACACAGTTATAAGTTTATTACCTGCTAAAACAACTTTGGAGTGCTTATACAGGACTGGCATATGGTAAGTATTATTCGAAATATACTTACTATTATTTCAAAATGTTTCATATACATTGCATCAGTCCTTCTTCATAATAGCCTCCAAAAGGAGTATTATAATTTCAATGTTTTGAATGAGGAAGTGGAAGGTCAAAAAATTAATCAATTTGTTCAAAGCCACTGCTAAGTGACAAGGTAGGCCCTCCAGCAGTGTTCAGACGTCAATACCACCTACCACACCTGCTCTATCCCAGGGTATAGAGGGATAGAAACATGAGCCATGCAGAGCACGTGAAGCGTATCACTCACATGACCTCACAACCACTCTGCATCCCTCCTAAATTCCCTCTCAGGCCTCCATCTCCCTGGGCAACCTGACTGCAAGCATCCAGTGAGATCTGCAGCCCCAAACTCCATTATACCAACTCTAGGCTTCATAAAGTTAAGACCTGTGAAGTTCTTCCAGGAAAAGGCCTTTATCCCTTAGCCAGAAACACTGTTCCATGTTAATTAGCACAAAGTGGAATCAGTTCTGGAATTAAGAAGCTGGAATGGTTGGATTTCAGCCCACATCTGATAAACTCCAATCACATCATTCTCACTAATCAAACCCCCACCTAGTTCAGAGAATCAAAGATAACCTTTTTTTTGTTTTTTTTCTTTTTTTTCCGTTCACATTCAACAAAGAAGTAAATGGGAAATGTTGACAATGCCATCACCTTTTCTTTTGTCTCTGAATGGAAAGTGTCCATAAACCTTAGAGAAAGGTCTCAAAGCAGAGATTCAGTATTCAAAGCTTCAATCCTAAGGCGGTCTCATTCAAGGAAAAATGACCTTTTGGGAAACTCTCAAGCCTTCTCACCTATTTCATATCCCAAATAATTTCCTCTCCATTCTTCCTAGGGTGCGGCAGGGTATTTTGATTCTGAAGACTTTTTACATAAGCAAGTCTGAGTGTAGAAAATAGTTTCATAAGAGCCTAGAGATGGAACACTGGGAAAGTCACTCCAGCCCGTTATATGGTAAGGGTTGGTTCTCAGGCAAGATGGCTACATCTTGAGTGCATCATTTGTCCCTGTGCTTCTCTCCATAATTCTAAGGAATGTTTGCAGACTAATTTCTTATTTTGCCACAGCATTTTGTTATTTGTTGATTATGCTCAGGTAAGTTAATTACTAGTAAGAAGATAATGAAAAACTCAAAGCTTGCAGTTAAGTGGAGAGGAGCATTCAAGCATAATAGAGGTTTTAAGTGTTTTCATTTCCTTACATTTTTGAAGACCCTGAAGAGCTATCACCTTCCCTTCCACCTAATGCCTTTGAAATCAGGAATTAATGCAATAGAAAAATCATCAGTCTAAAAGCTGCTTTTTGCCAGGGTGCCAAAGGACACTTTTTCAGTAATTCAGGGATGAAGCTCAGCAAAGTTTTATTTCTTTGATGTGTTTTCTTGATTTATTACTGAAGTTTATGACACTAGGCCTGAGGGGATTCAAGCAGAATTTAACATATACAAATAACTATCTTTTCAGCCAGAAAAATCCTGAAATCATAGAAAAATAAGTTTGCTGTGCCCTGCATGACAAATAGAGAGCAGATGATTAGGGAAAAGGGGCTGACCTCTGTGCCATTCAGGTCTTGTTCAAAGAATGGCAGACTTGAGTCTGCAGTGGGATCCAGAAAATAGGTCAGAGAGTCTAAGAAGCCCTGTGTTAATGCAGCTTAGATATGAGTATGATGTGGGACATGGGGGCATACATAGGGCCCTATCAGCCTTACTCTAATGGGTGACAGGGAGACATTAGGATATTTTAAATCATGAGGTTTAGGGGAGAGCGATTATGTTTAAGACTTTAAAAATCACTTTGGGTCTTTTAAGATAAATGCAGGAAGAAGGAAATGAATCAATAGGGAGAACTGGTTAAAAAAAAAAAAAAAAAAGCCTAAACAGATAAGCTTGTAAGGTATGATGGCTTCCTAGGGCTTCTGCAACAAATTGTACCTCAAACCGTGTGGCTTAAACAACAGATATTTATAGTCTCACAGTTCAGAAGCCAAAAGTTTGAGATTAAGGCTACAGGAAGGCTATGCTCTCTCAGAAGTACTAGAGGAGAGTGTGCTCCTGGCTCTCCCCTGGTTTCCGGTGGTTTGTTCGCAATGTTTGTGTTCTTTGGCTTGTGGAGGCATCACTCTGACTTCTGCCTTCCTGTTGTCTCTGTCCAAATTTCCCCTTTGTATAAGAACACTGGCCATGTTAGATAAAAGGCCTGCCCCACCCCAGTATGCCATCACCTTAATGAATTACATTTGCAACAACCCTATTTCTAAATTAGGCCATATTCTAAGGGACTAGGGTTCAAACTTCGACAGTCACTTTACAGAAATAAGTCCTGTTACTTTTCTGTGTTTCACCCTCCCTCCCACCCTCCCCTTCCTACTTTCTTTTTCCTTTATTAACTAGTTCTCTTTCCTTGCCAGGCACTGTTCTGGGTGGTCAGCAGTACAAAGCCCTGTCCTCATGTTGCTGAGGAGTGTAGGGATAATTAACCTTCTTTCCCTGGAAAGAAGAGGAGGGTCACGCAGTGAAGGCACCTTCTCCGAAGTCTTGCTTTTAAAAGATACTGGATGTGGAATTCCATTAAAGTGTCGTTTTCCCGAAGTCCCTTCTTGCCTCCTGCAAGTATACTACCAGATACCTCCCCAGAGCCTCTCCTGGAAAAGCTGAGCTTCAAGTAAGAGGTTTGGTAGAGAAGGGCATGGGATACACGTTTAGGTTAGCAGGGAAGTGTTACAGGCTTTATGGGCTTCTGTTTGGGGTGCCTGGGTCGTTCAGTCAGTTAAGCATCTGACTCTTGGTCTCAGCTTAAGTCTTGATGTCAGAGTCATGAGTTCAAGCCCCACACTGGGCATGGGGACTACTTGAAGGGGGAAAAAAAAAAAAAAAGAGTTCTCCCTGTGTTCTTTTCTTTCCCTTTCATTTGCAGAAGGAGACCCTTTGATTTCAGGGAGGTCAGGAGACCTGAGTTATTTTCTTTTTTTTCTTTTTTTTTTTTAAAGATTTTATTTATTTATTTGACAGAGAGAAATCACAAGTAGATGGAGAGGCAGGCAGAGAGAGAGAGAGGGAAGCAGGCTCCCTGCTGAGCAGAGAGCCCAATGCGGGCCTCGATCCCAGGACCCTGAGATCATGACCTGAGCCGAAGGCAGCGGCTTAACCCACTGAGCCACCCAGGCGCCCTATTTTCTAAGGGGAAGAATATGAGGTGGATGTTTACAGTTGGCTCCAGATATAAGAAAGAGGATAAATAAGAACTTTGATTTCCCTTCCTGGTAGTCAGCTCCTCATCCTTGGAACAGAGAATCAGGGATTCTGTAGGCTTAAATTTCAAAAGGACTAGAAGGATCCACAACAATTTGTGGGGAGTGGGAATGTGGTATACCCAGGTAATTTGTAACTTTAATCTATAAGTGTAATTTATAACTTTAATCTAAAGTTGTGTCCCATTCATCCCATCTTTGCTCTTTTATTTTTTATTTTTTAATTTTTATTTATTTTTTATTGTGATATGTTAGTCGCCATACAGTACATCATTAGTTTTTGATGTAGCATTCCATGATTCATTGTTTGCATATAACACCCAATGCTCCATGCAATCCATGCCCTCCTTAATACCCACCAACAGGCTCACCTAACCCCTCACCCTCTCTCTTCCAAAACCCTCTCTTTGTTTCCCAGAGTCCATAGTCTCTCATGGTTCCTCTCCCACTCTAATTTCCCCTCTTCATTTTTTCCTTTCTCCTAATGTCTTTGCTTTTTTAGAGTTATTTTACCTTCTGATGCACTGCCTCTCCCAATATGCCCACCTTATCCCTAGAATGAGATGCAGGCGCAAAAGAATGTTCTCATGTTCATCCCATCCCTGTGCCTCTGGTTTGTTGTATTTTAACTACATTCTAGCGTCTGGTCTCTCTTTTAGGATGAATTCTTAGTCATGAAGGTTTTACTCTTCTCATATGAATAGAAACCAAGTTATCTCAATGGCTCTCCAGCATGGTTTTAGATTATCTGGAAGTTAAATTTAGACTGAAACTGAAGAAGAAGAAAAAAAAAAAAAAAACAACACTGTATAATTTGAGAAATGAGCAGGTGTTTTAAAGTCAGACTAATTTGGGATTGAATCCTGGTCCATCTGCTTGTTAACTGTGAGCATGTTTTAAAATGGAGAAAATATCAGACAAGGTATTTGTGGGAAAAAAAAAAAAAAAACAATGTGATCATATGTATTAGGTGCCCAGGAAGGGGACTAGACCAGCCAATAATATTTAATATGATGTTGTTTTTATTATTTAGCCAAATTAATAAGTTTAATGCACTTTTCTTGATGTGACACACATTGGTATTACCAGTACTGGTTTCCAATTTACTTCCATATGGGGTGAGGGGTTCCAGAGGATGACGATGCAATGGGGACTTCAGTGCATATAGGAACTTTTCCAGAAACTGACTTTCCCGTAATGAACACAGAATGGATGACTCTGAATTAGTCCACCAATTTTAATGTATAGGTCATACACTTATAAAGAAATTCACATCTACATTTCATGAAAATAATATATATATATATATGTATATGTATGTAATATAGATAGATAGATAGATAGATAGATAGATAGATAAAATAATCCAGGAGACTGAGCAGAAAATTCTGAAATAGTCCTGAAGAAAAATTGCAATTATGAACATAGATCTGACAATTCTAAACTAAATGAACATTAGGTAATAAAAAACCTTTACTCAATAATACATTATGTGTACAAAACTTGTCCTTATAAATAGCATTTCACATGAAATGAACCCTTCATGCTCCTCAAATACTCTTAAAAGTAGGCATGTAACTGCCACTATTTTATAGTGTAGAAAAGTAAAGTTCACAAAACTTAAAGAGTTGGACCAAAATCATCCAAGTATTAGGTTAGGACAAGAACAAAAGTATTTTGGTTCAAGTTCTCTATTTGCAGTACTAAATTAATAAAACTTACTAAGCAGATGTGATTAAAATGTTAAATCAATTACACTGGACTATTTAGACCTTGAAGATATGAACCATATCCGGTTTGTCCAGTATTTTATTCCCAGCTCCCAGCACAAGCACATACATTTCTAATAAATATTTATTCAATTGATTAAATAAAAAGATTGTTTCTGAGTCAGCTTATGCTTCAAAAGTTATCAAAATTGCCTATAAGCAATGAGCACATTTGTAACACTGATTTTTAGGTAGCCACAATTCTAGAGTTCATCAATTTGAACTCATGAGGGAAATGTGTATGTGCATGTAAATGTGTGTGTATGTGTGTCTGTCAATGGAAACTGAAGGGGTTGTAATACTGAGGAACTAGTGTGAGGGACAAGGCATCAAGGAAAATATTACAAAATATAAATTTAATGCAAATCAAATATTATTACCACAACGTAATCTTAAAATCATTTGGAGAATTTTACTATTCCAGATATCACCTGTATTTGAAATCAGATAATATTAGAGCAGAAGCGTGTCACCTTTAGAGATCATTTATTCAAGGGGTTAGCAAAATACGTCCTACAGGTCAAATTTGCCCACTCCCTACTTTTGTAAATTGGAATACAGCCATGTTCTATTCTCCTATATGGTGTCTATGGCTCTTTTCACATTAAAATGGTAGAACTGAGTAGCTGCAACAGAAAATATATGCCCACAAAGCCTAAAATATTTGTGACATTGTGGATGGAAGTGGAGGGTATTTTTCTAAGTGAAATAAATCAGGAAAAGACAAATACCATATGATTTCACTAATATGTGGAATCTAAAACAAACAAATAAACATTAAAAAAAAAAGCAAAATACAGAACGGACCCATAGATACAGATAAAAATTTGGTGGTTGCCAGAAGAGCCAAGGGTGGAGATGGGCAGAATGGGTGGGGGGGGATAGGAGTTACAGGCCTCCAGTTATTAATGAATAAATCCCAGGGATGAAAGGGACAGGAAGAAAGTATAGTAAGTGGTATTGTAATAACATTGCATGGTGACAGGTGGCAGCTACTTTTGGGGTGAGTACAACATAACATGTAAGGTTGGCCAGTCACTACGTTGTACACCTGAAAATAGTGTGGCAATTACACTTCAATTAAAAAAAAAAAAAAGTTTGCTAACAACTGATTTAGTCTACACCTCTTACTTTGCAGATTGAAAATGCTGCAGTCCTGATGGATGACAGGACCTGTCCAAGATTACACAGTCTTAAAGGCAGGTTGGGACTAGAGTACAGTTCTCTTGACTGCCAGTCCGTAGCATCTTCCTTTATCACAGTGTATCCCAGTGTCCTATTCTGAAGAGCTACTCTGATTCACAAACAATTTAGTTCTATTTTGTTATAAAGTACACTTACTTTATGTCCTATATATATGGTTTGTATTGTCTATGCAAAGCCCAGCATCTTCCAGCAGCTTTGTAACAGCTGCCACCAAAAAGCACCTGGGACCAGTAAATGCCCAGGGGAAGTTGCAACATCACTAACCGGGCTTACAAAAGCTGAGTTGAAAACTGTCATAAAACCATAGAAAATTGATCTTAAAAAGTGATGCCTCATCAATAACTCAAAGGCCAATTTTATTAAGATCCCAGTTAGATATTCTCTTTCAGAAGGTCCTCCATAAACATAAAAATTAGACATGCATTGCTCAACAGTGGGATTTGGAAAATGGAGAAAGAATGGATCTGGACACCCCACCAAAGTAGTAGATATGGTGGTATAAGGACACCAGCACGTTACAGCGAGTATCTGAGCCATGTTTCCCTTATGAGGTGGAGAGTGAGAATTGGCTTGGCCAATGAAGTTTAATGAGGCCAAGATGGCAGAATGCCTACTGAAACTCTGGGAAATGTACAAATCATGGAAGCATGCCAAATTGCAAACAGGGTGAAAAGGAGCCCCAAAAAACTGAAGAAAGAAGTATGTCATCCTAAATGTGGAAGAGAATCAAGGAAAACAATTCAGTATTAATGGAAGAAGCCAGTATCCAGGGTTAGAAAGTGAAGCCGGGTAAGGAATTAGAGGGCTGTGGTCCTGAGCATGATGGCAGCTTCAGGTGCCTGCCCCAGCATAGTATTTGTGCTGGTTGACTGCACCTAAAAGGCCAGCCAGGTGGATGAAAATAAGGAATAACTCTTTCACCAGAGGATGTTCCAGATTTTCTTGTTAATTAACAAATCAATGGATTGCTTCATAAGTGAGTATTTCTGGTTTACATCACTATAAATCTGGGTGGGTGTCAGGGACTTTTCATTTATTTATTTATTTTTTATTTTTTTATGAACATATATTTTTATCCCCAGGGGTACAGGTCTGTGAATCGCCAGGTTTACACACTTCACAGTACACACCAAAGCACATACCCTCCCCAATGTCCATAGCCCCACCCCCATTCTCCCAGCCCCCCTCCCCCCAGCAACCCTCAGTTTGTTTTGTGAGATTAAAAGTCACTTATGGTTTGTCTCTCTCCCAATCCCATCTTGTTTCATTGATTCTTCTCCTACCCACTTAAGCCTCCATGTTGCATCACCACTTCCTCATATCAGGGAGATCATATGATAGTTGTCTTTCTCTGCTTGACTTATTTCGCTAAGCATGATATGCTCTAGTTCCATCCATGTTGTCACAAATGGCAAGAGTTCATTTCTTTTGATGGCTGCATAGTATTTCATTGTGTATATATACCACATCTTCTTGATTCATTCATCTGTGGATGGACATCTAGGTTCTTTCCATAGTTTGGCTATTGTGGACATTGCTGCTATAAACATTCGGATGCACGTGCCCCTTCGGATCACTACTTTTGTATCTTTAGGGTAAATACCCAGTAGTGTAATTGCTGGGTCATAGGGTAGTTCTATTTTCAACATTTTGAGGAACCTCCATGCTGTTTTCCAGAGTGGTTGCACCAGCTTGCATTCCCACCAACAGTGTAGGAGGGTTCCCCTTTCTCCGCATCCTCGCCAGCATCTGTCATTTCCTGACTTGTTGATTTTAGCCATTCTGACTGGTGTGAGGTGATATCTCATTGTGGTTTTGATTTGTATTTCTCTGATGCCGAGTGATATGGAGCACTTTTTCATGTATCTGTTGGCCATCTGGATGTCCTCTTTGCAGAAATGTCTGTTCATGTCCTCTGCCCATTTCTTGATTGGATTATTTGTTCTTTGGGTGTTGAGTTTGCTAAGTTCTTTACAGATTTTGGACACTAGTCCTTTATCTGATATGTCGTTTGCAAATATCTTCTCCCATTCTGTCAGTTGTCTTTTCATTTTGTTAACTGTTTCTTGCTGTGCAAAAGCTTTTGATCTTGATGAAATCCCAATAGTTCATTTTTGCCCTTGCTTCCCTTGCCTTTGGTGATGTTCCTAGGAAGACATTGCTGAGGCTGAGGTCGAAGAAGTTGATGCCTGTGTTCTCTTCAAGGTTTTTGATGGATTCCTTTCTCACATTGAGGTCCTTCATCCATTTTGAGTCTATTTTCGTGTGTGGTGTAAGGAAATGGTCCAATTTCATTTTTCTGCATGTGGCTGTCCAATTTTCCCAACACCATTTATTGAAGAGGCTGTCTTTTTTCCATTGGACATTCTTTCCTGCTTTGTTGAAGATTAGTTGACCATAGAGTTGAGGGTTTATTTCTGGGCTCTCTATTCTGTTCCATTGATTTATGTGTCTGTTTTTGTGCCAGTACCATGCTGTCTTGATGATGACCACTTTGTAATAGAGCTTGAAGTCCGGAATTGTGATGCCACCAACTTTGGCTTTCTTTTTCAATATCCCTTTGGCTATTCGAGGTCTTTTCTGGTTCCATATAAATTTTAGAATTATTTGTTCCATTTCTTTGAAAAAGATGGATGGGACTTTGATAGGAATTGCATTAAATGTGTAGATTGCTTTAGGTAGCATAGACATTTTCACAATATTTATTCTTCCAATCCAGGAGCATGGACCATTTTTCCATTTCTTTGTGTCTTCCTCAATTTCTCTCATGAGTACTTTATAGTTTTCTGAGTATAGATTCTGTGCATCTTTGGTTAGGTTTATTCCTAGGTATCTTATGGTTTTGGGTGCAATTGTAAATGGGATTGACTCCTTAATTTCTCTTTCTTCTGTCTTGTTGTTGGTTTAGAGAAATGCAACTGATTTCTGTGCATTGATTTTATATCCTGATACTTTACTGAATTCCTGTACAAGTTCTAGCAGTTTTGGAGTGGAGTCTTTTGGGTTTTCCACATATAGTATCATATCATCTGCGAAGAGTGATAATTTGACTTCTTTGTTGATTTGGATACCTTTAATTTCCTTTTGTTTTCTGATTGCTGAGGCTAGGACTTCTAGTACTATGTTGAATAACAGTGGTGATAATGGACATCCCTGCCGTGTTCCTGACCTTAGCAGAAAAGCTTTTAGTTTTTCTCCATTAAGAATTATATTTGCGGTGGGTTTTTCATAGATGGCTTTGATGATATTGAGGTATGTGCCCTCTATCGTAAGGGACTTTTTGATAATCCAGTATTACTTGTGTTGGAGAATTTACCTTCTCCCAAACCATGTCAAAATGCTATGATTATCAAACTAGGACCTCCACTTCCCATCGATGGGGGGGGGCAGCTATAATAGTCACAGTTGTAAGTTGCAGGTATCTGATTCAACCCTTTCCAATTTAGTGGGGAAAAATAATTTATTATTAGGTGGCATAAAGAATCAGAGTGTAACAGAGTCATTTATGCATGAGGATGAATGGCCAGAAACAAAGCCCAAAGATGGCAGCAACACAGCTTGGACATGTGTTATGTCAACATCTACCCTTGTCATGGATACATTCAAATGACACCTGCTCCCTACCATTGCTCTATTTTAGATGTATCTTCCATGGATGAGTCTGATGGAGTGAATGTAGTACTCGTGCTTATTCTCTGGATGCAAGGGAGGCAGGAAAAAGCTATTACAGAGTATTATCTTGCAGAGGCTTTGTTCATTATCTGGCAAATTATTAGAAACATAGAAAAGTCTTCAAAGAATTAGGGTATTCATAAAACAGAGCAATCATTCACTACCCTAAGCCAATTGCAGGGACAGGGTTCCATCTCCTTTGCACCTAACATTAGATGCAAGTCATAGCATATGGGCTGGATTGGGTGAATGAAACTTGGAGAAGTGGTATAGATGTTGAAAGATGGTAAATCACTCGCTTAGATCAGAAATCATAAATACCACACATAGTCTTGTCCTGCTGACTGCATCACTTTAACATGTGACAGGATTAATGAAAGATAGAGCTCATACACAGGAAACACAAGCTAAGAGATATTGTAAGAGACAAGAGTGTGATGGCATTAGAAACACCTGTATTTTGTTGTGTCTGAAGCCATACAATTCCTGGATTTTATAATTTCCTCAACTGGCATTCTCATTTTCTTCCTTAAACTAAAAAACCTAATGCAATGCTCGTTGTTTAGATCTGTGTCCTTACTAAGTGAAATGCTGGATTGGGAGTACCTGGAAAAGGAATATTCTTTTCAGGGGAAAAAAAAAAAAAAAGAATAGTGTTTTGGTGTACCTCTGACATGTGACTATTTCAGGGAGAAGAGCAACAAGATACATAAGATACTCACTCTTTTCTTATAAGGACATTATATCACCTCCTACCTGTCAATTCTTCAAGAGTTTTAAAGTTGGTGGCTCAGAACTGTTTGACTGGAACATGATTTCTAGTGAGTTTAGTTATGCACATACACACGCACAGCAGCACCTGGATGGTTTTCTCCCTCTATGTGCCTAGAGCACATTGGATCTAATAAGACAAGATCCCATGTAAGGTGGTTAGCAGCATATCTATGCCAAATTTCTTAACCTCTCTCTTTCTTCTACTCTACACTCATGCTTTCATATCCTCCATTATGCCTCTTTATAACTAGTTAGGCTAATGCTACCTTTTGCACGTATAAAGAGAGAGGGAAGGAAATAGACAGACAGAAAGGGACCTATCAGGAGGTCCATACCTTAAGATACTTCCTCTGGCTCAAGTTATCAGAGAACTCTGCATTGGGATGTTAGGCAAAGGCTCTGGAAAATTTAAAAAAAAAAAAAAAAAAGTAATTTGCTTTTCTTTTCCTCTTCTCCCTTTGTGGATGTTGTTAAATTAAACCAGGGCTGGATGGAAGTTAAAGTGATAAAGGCAGATTTTACTCAGGCCTATTGTAATAGGAAAAAAAAAAAAAAGAAAACCCATTATAGAACTGGGCTTCATTCTGAACAGAACAAGGACAGTGAGGATCTGTAGTGAAAAGCTGGTAAGGACAGTGGATGGAGAATTATCAAGAAAGGACATGAGCTTGGGGTGGGGGTTGGTCTCGAGTTCTTTTTGCAAAACCAACCTAATAGGATCCTTGCTGAGTCAGGCCAGGACATTCTGATACAAAGGGTGGGAGATTCATGGTAAACTGACTTAGAATTCTTGCTAAAATTGGATTTTACAAGGAAGTATACAGATGGACCTAGAAGAAGTTTAAGGGGACTGACTAAAGTTTGGTCAGGCAAAGAATTTTGTCAATATTTTTTTTAGAAACTGACAGAGAAGAGCAGTGGCCATATTGATAAAGCAGAGTTTGGGGAATATTGATCCCCTTTTATCACAGGAACATTTTTATAATCTCATGAATGCAGTGGTAACTGGAAAAGTATGCCCTAGACATTGTGCAAAATATTTTCATCCTTATTATTCATTTAGTTCCTATGAAAATCCTATTAGGTAGATTGTTATTTCAAATCTACAAGAGAGACAAATGTGAATCAAGAGATTGTGCTACCTAATGCAAAAAAAAAAAAAAAAAAACAAAAAAAAACTTATCAATGGGAACACATGGTTTGAAATCAAGTTTGTCTGAATGAAAGTTTCCATTTGCTGCCTTACACCTGGTGCCTAGGCTGTGACTCGGATGTAAAGTGAATCGACTTTCCTTATTTATTTATTTATTTATTTATATTTTTAAAAATATTATTTATTTATTTGATAGAGAAAGAAATAGAGTGAGAGAGAGGGAGAGAGCATGCATAAGCAGGGGGCACAGCAGAGGGAAAGGGAGCAGCATACTCTTCATAGAGCGGGGAGCCCAGTGCTGGCTCCATCCCTGGACCCTGGGATCATGACCTGAGCTGAAGACAGATGCTTAACCATCTGAGTCACCAGGCACCCTTAAAGTGAATCCACTTTCACAAAAGAAGAAAGGTGTTGACAATTCTCTGTTTAAAGTGGCCTAACATACATAAGATAACTGATAAAAATAAGTAAGGCTATTGGGTGTAGGAAAGATTATACTAGATCTGTGTCACTGTAGAAGGAAGATCTAGGGTCCAAGTGGTAGAAGTTCTCTAATCTTCATGCTTCCTGCAGGAAAACATGAGTAAACCACCACTGACTGGCATATCTCCCCACTTTGTCCTCTGGTTGCTGA
Organism: Mustela erminea; assembly: GCF_009829155.1. Lineage (NCBI taxonomy): Eukaryota > Metazoa > Chordata > Mammalia > Carnivora > Mustelidae > Mustela > Mustela erminea. The sequence goes on from NC_045615.1 coordinate 105,765,152, forward strand.
GGCAGGAAGAAGGATTCATCAAGCTGATGAGATAGTGAGTTTGGAAAGGGAACTAAGAGTATGCAGTAACATTTCCCACTAGGTCCCCCAAGTTAGTTAGTGTTCTTCAGAAAAACAGGACCAGTTAGACATGTGCATACAGAATTTGCTGCCATGACTGTGACAAGTGGGAGGCTTGGTGAACTGAAAATCTGATGATGTAGGATGGCAGGCTGAAGACTCAAGAGGGAGTGCAGTCTAAGCCCAAAGGCAAGTGTGCTGGTTAACCAGAAAAGACCCTGCTGTAGATGAAGTCTAAAGGCAAGTCACTAGAAAATAATTCATTTTTATTTTATTTTATTTTATTTATTTATTTGAGAGAAAGAGAGAAAGATGGCAAGAAAAAAAATTAGAGAGGAAAGACACAAGCAGAGAGTAGAGGGAGAAATAGTCTCCATGCGGAGCAGGGAACCCAAAGCAGGGCTTGATCCCAGGATCTTGGGATCTTGTCCTGAACCTAGGAGCCACTCAACCAACTGAGCCACCTAGGAGCCAGAATAGTTCCTTTTTGCTTAGGGAAGTCAATCTTTTTTTTTTCTTTTTTTTTTCTTTTCCCCTACTGGAGTCTTCAACTGATTGGATGAGGTCCATTCATGTTATAGAGGGCAATTTGTTTTACTCAAAATCTATTCAAAATACTCTCACAGACGCATCCAGAATAATGTTTGGCTAAATATCTGGTTACCATGGGCCAGCCAAGTAGGTACGTAAAATTAACAATCACACTCTTTCATGCCTCTTTTTAAGGTAGGATCTCAAGCATGTAAGGTTCTGATTTTTCTAGCATTCCCAGGAGCTGGGTGGGTAAGTTTAACTGAGAGGTAGAGAATGTATTGAAAACATGTTGGCAGCGGGTCTAAGACTATGTTCCCATCAGCTTTGTTAGTAATAAAGATAACATTTTATACCTTTTGCTGATTCCTCATGATTGGGTCCTAATTTGAATAGACCAACACAGGATGATATTATAAATGGGGCCCGGTTTCAGGTTCTTAAGAATTAGAGACCAAAATTATGCACATAACATTATATACATAAAATTGAGACAGACTGAGATTTTTGACTTGGCCAGGATGAAATGCTTTAGGATCTAAGCTTTAGTAAGCTCAGATTGCTTTTTTTTTTTTTTTTTTTTTTTTTTAATGTGGATCACAGCTATCTCTAGTTGCTGTTAGTTACAGACAAGGAACTATTTTTAAAAAGGTGAGGGCCTGAATGATGCCCTGTTGGCTCTTATTAAGCACATCCCAGGGGCCTTAGCATGCAGGGCATGGAAGCTAACCTTGACCTGACTTACATAGTGGGGGTAAGTCAGGGAGCAGGTAATAGGGAAAAGAATTGGACCCAATTAAGATTCCTCAGTGAAGAGATGCTTTAGGCATTAGTAGATGAGATGATTTTGCTCCCTTCCTGCTTTTTTTGCAAAAGCCCCAGGCAGTGACTTAACACTGCGGTTGCAGTTAGGTTCAACATAAGCTATAGAGTATGAAGTCTGGTTTTTGCATTCATAGAGAACCAGGACCCATACTCAGAAATATGACATTAGATTACAAATATGCAGTCTCAATTGTCATATGGTTTCACTTGTGGAACACAAGAAATAACACGGAGGACATTGGGAGATGGATAAGAGAAGTGAGTTGGGGGAAATCGGACAGGGAGACGAACCATGAGAGACTGTGGACTCTGAGAAACAAACCGGGTTTTGGAGGAGTGGGAGGTGAGGGGTTGGGTAAGCCTGGTAGTGGGTATTAAGGAGGCCACGTATTGCATGGAGCACTGAGTGTGGTGCATAAACAATGAATCTTGGAACACTGAAAAAATAAAATAAATTTAAAATAAATTAAACAAATATGCAACCTCATGGACAAAAAAAATAAATAGTGGATTTTACTAATGAATAAATAAAAAGGAATAAACTCTTTACTATGCATGGGCTCTGTCACATTATTGGACTGAGGAAAAGAGGAACTTGACGAAACAATTGCCAGCTCAAAAATTAAGAAAAATTAAATAAAAAAACATGAACCTGTAGCATGTACTCCATCTCTAGGAATTGGATTTTCTTATATTGAATTGGTTTAAAACTATGTTTTTGCCTTTCTATCCCAATAGAAGCAGTGGAGAATGGCAGACACTCTAGAGAAAGCAATGCATCTGTGGAGGAAGGGGTGTTTTCATAAAGTAGAACTGGATCAGGGAGGCCAGACTAGACGATATGACAGGGAAAAGGGGATCCACCTGGGTTGATTGTCCTTGAAAGAAGTTTAAGAAACAGGCAGGTGTCTTTGTAGATCAGAGAGGGTGATATCTCCACCCCCAATCATACATAAGAAGGCCGCTTTATTCCAGAGTAAAGAGTGCAGAGACCTCCCCAAGGGAAACCAGATGCAGGACATATCTAAGGCCATGAAGAGCTATTTCATAATAAAAGGGAAAACTTCCAGAAAAGATCAGAACAGCTGTGTAGAGTGGTAGCAGACAATTAGCACTGATTTGAGAAAAAAAGATCATGGAAAAGGACATTGGCTACTCAAAGCCAATGTGGAGTGTATTATAAGCAGCTCAGTTGTAGTTAGGGATGCAGCTATCCCACTGCCATGAGCGAGCCTCATAGGGATTGAAAGACTATAAGGAAGGCACAGGAAACAAAAGCCTCTCCAAGGGAACCAAGCAGAACAATGATACAGCAAGACCAGGCCTGGTTTCATTTTTTATGTGAAAGGAGAATGCCACCAGGGTGGATTCATCCTACTTAGGAAGGTAAAAGAGGAGCAGATTGTTGTAGACAATGGATGCCTTTTGTCAAACCCACAAATCATTTACTTTGTACCTCTTTATGATGAAAAACTACAGAGGATGTTGTGGGACCTACTCCATCTTTCCTTTCATCTCTCTTTCTTTTGATAGAGCTAGGAAAGATGGTGCTCAGATTCAGTAAATTGCATTAGCTTACTAGAGAAGGAAGACAACACTGAGAGTTAAACTGACTAAACTTCTGAACCTTCCTTAAAGAAGAATGGGAAAAGAAAATTACATAGAAATAGGACATCAGGGTCCTGTCTTATTCTGCTGAAAAAGATGTAGCAGAAATGTTGCTTGAAGTCAGGAATGCTCAAAAACTGAAGGAAGACAGGGTCTTGAGTTCACTGCAAAGATATTGATCCTCACTGTAGTAAGCTAAAAAATTACTGAAACTAATATGCTCACTTCAGTGCCTAAGGCCTCAGGAATAGGAATCATCCCTACAGAGAGTGATTCTCCAACACAAATAAATACAACAACAAGGAGGAAATTGTTGCCAGAAGGCGATTTATCCTAGCCCTAGGAGACTCAGTGGCAAAAGGTCAAGGCAGGAGGCACGGTGGGATGAGGCTAAAAATGGCTGCTCCTGAGAGAGTCTGGACCATAAAGAAGCCCACACTCAGTGCAAAGCTATGGTACCATAACTCCAGAGCTCACAGACAAAGTGACTTTAGAAGCTTTAAATATGAAGGGAAGGAAAGACAATGTGGTAGTTGGCACTGCCAGCAACCTTTGGAGGGACACAGGGAGTATCTGTGGTGCCACCCTTTGAGAGTGGGCATGGGTGGCAATTACACTCCTCCCAATAGTTATTTCCCTTCATAGAGTTTAAGTTCACAGGCATTACTTTCTGGCTTGGCACAGACAGGCTAACTGGTATCCTGATGAGACAAAAAGCAAGATTTTTCCCATTTTCACATCTCTGGAACACTGAATTTCCAATGGGCTTCTTGACTGGTCAGTATCTTGGCTCTGTATTGCACCAAGTGCTGGATTTTGAGACTAAATTTTACTTGAAACAACTGCTCATTGGGTCTGTGTTTCTGTGTATTCCCCTTTTATATAGTAGATGCAAACAGTTGAGTTATTCACACTTCTTAGCTCATGTCACACTATTTTTATAGATACCAGGAATGACTCTAGCTTTTATTTTATTTCTGTAACTTTCCTCTCTAGCTCTAGGCTAAACTCTTGTATTCTGCCCCGCTCCCCCCCCGCCGACATCTACGAAAGTGCATTTAGTGTCTGCCTCCAGTTATTCACTGGTCTTTCCTGCAAATACGAAGTAGAGAGGCTTGCCCTGGCTACTTTATTTAAAATGTCATTCTATACCCCCACCTTGAACATATTTTCTAACTTTTTCTTGACTTTGTATGTTTTCTTTTCTTGGAATGGGTTAACATCAAACCCACATATATTTTATTTATATATTTATGCATTTATATATTTATTTGTGCCTCTCTTAACTGAAGGTAAGTTTTGTAAGGGAGGAATTTCTGTTTTCTTCAATGCTGTATACCTAACTTCTGATATGGTACCTGTCACATGGTAGGCCCACAATAAATATTTGTGCATTGAGTGAATGAATAAATGAAAATCATTCTAAGAATTCTCTGGCCAAATATTATTCTGTTTTAGCTTGTGTTTTGTCAGTGTAGAATGCATGGGGCGGGCCATGAGGAAGTCTACTCTTAAATCTAAACTCTTAAAAGTGAGGTTCCGGAGAAAGTAGTTGTTGAATTAATTCACTTTTGGACCCTGGGAGGCAGCTATACCCATGTTGGATCAAAATATGATTGGACTAGAATAAAAATTATTAATTTAACCTAGAGAAAGGGCATGAGATGTTCAAGCGTTACATCCCCTCTGAGGATTTGATAGTTGAAGGGTGTTTATATGCTAACCTGGGGATACTTTATGCTGAGGAAACTGTATTAAATGAATATCTTTAAGCTGCCATATGAAGTTATTGCTTAACCACTGAAGCACTATATGTCAGGAAGAGTGGCTATGCATGATAGAACAAGGACTACATTTTAATCTTTAGGACTAACAGGGCTTTAGGATTAATTTAAATCACTCTTCTGTGCTATTTAGCTTTGGTGGAGGGAGTAAAAGTTAAATTGTCTACAATAGTATTTCCAGAGGAGAAAACAAAGGAATAATACTTGGAATTGGGAGAAAGGACTCATGAATGAAGACCAAAGACTATCTTGTTCTAACCTTTTGAGGAGGACAGATACATGTCTGGTCAGCCATAGAATTAACTGATGGGACCAACAGTTTACAGAGAAAACGTGAAATATTAATAACTTATAAAGGAGCATTTGCCACCCCCCTTCCTACTATTTCCACAGAACAAAGGAATTGTCTGCTCTGCAGGAAGTCTAACAGGCTTTTGTTTCTCCTCTTTAAGGGTTCTCTTGCCACTTTTCTTGTAAGTGATTTATCTTCTTAGTAGGGTTGGAAATAGAGATAGAGCACTTGTAGCTCTGTTCATCTCTCTCACTTTATTTTTGAGTATCTCATTCCTAAGTGACACATCCATGGGATAAACATGCTTGAGAAATTGTAGTTTTATGGGCAAGATTATATTCCAGAAGGGAAACCTATTAGGGGATTTTGTTGTGGTCATGCATCAAGCAGCATTCTCTAATTCTACTTAACGGTCACAAAGCTAATAGCTTTATTCCCAATTTTTTCTCCTATGTCTCAGTTGGTTCCAAACTCCAGAAAGAAAGAGTAGTATTGATTGGCTTTCTAAAACCTTAGCATATACAAGAATAGATTTTGACCTACTAAAAATAAGCCTTTCTCTAACTATTTGGGAGAAAAGGAGAATCGCTTCATAAGGTATTGAGATTCCCTGTCGCGAGAGGCTAAGCTACTACCCATCCAGACGTTGTTAAATGAGTCTCTTCCCTAGGAAAAGATTTGACTTATTAAAAGATTAATAATGGTTCCAGCATTGATGCAGAACTTTAGTGTTTACAAAGGGGTATAAGATTCGTTTTCCTTAATATGAGATCATATGTATTTATTTTTATATTTATGTACCCAATTCACTTGAGATGATGTATTATTCTAATTTAGATGTTCAAGTGAGTCATCTTCAAAGTAGACCCTTGGGAGTTTACATGATTTTATGAAGCAGTAAAAATGAAAAAGTTTTAAAACTGTAAATTAATATTAGGCATTAGTTATTATTATCAACAGTAGTAATCATAGAAGGTTAAATATGCTATCATTACTCAAAACTTTGGAGTATCCTCATAGGGCCTATAGCATACTTTGATATGCTTCTTACATGAAAAATTACTAACTTGGGGAACTGACTCCATTTTTATTTTAATTTTAAGTCTTCTTGAAAAGTAATCTCTGGCCAAATGTTATAAATAAGGTGAGTAATCAAAGAAGGTAATATTATTTCTAATACATCAAGAAAGTTTTTTTTTTAACTTATTCACTTGATTTTGTTATTTTAGGGGCCAGCACTTTGTCTCATAAGGCTCTACTAGAAGCACTGTAAAGTGAATTTGAAATAGTTTTATAGGGTATAATAGTGATAAAAAGCAAGACCTACTTTGAATTTTGTCTTCACTATTTATTGTATTTGGACCATTGCAAGTCATTTAAGATACCTCTAAGCCTTGACTTCAAGATAAAATGAGTCTAATGATACCTATGATCCAGACTTTATAATAAAAACTGCGTAAATTTATATACAGAAAGTACCTGGAACAGATTAATTGCTCAATAAATGGCACAAATTAATACATGCATAACCAGGCACTCTCTCTGCCTCCTAGGGGATCTCTCAGCAAATCACACTTTATTTTGATGAATATATTCTAGTTTCTTGATTACTGAATCAAAATCCATACAAAATAATCATTTCCTAGACACAGAAACAAATAACTTACATTTAGGTAGCTGGCTTAGAATACTGTGTCCTTAAAAATCAAGCAGGGAATTCACTGGAGGATAGGTATCTAAATTTTTCAAAGGAGGTTGATTCTAGCATAATAATACAGGATCAACTTTCCCTGGAGCTATACTTTTTGCTTACTGGTTCTCTCTTGTAGCCTTTCCCCATGGGATTCTCCTCTCATTTTGCCTCCCAGCTTGATTTTAACTCTGGCCAGACTCCAAACTTGAAGCTAATAGTCCCTGGCAACACACCAAAACTTTTCTTACCAGATGATTCTGGTCATCCCTTAACTTTGACTTCACTACTATTCTTTTGGGAGTAATGGACTGGAGACCATCTTTCCTGTGCATTTCAAGTTTCTACACATAGTACTAAAAGAATATGGCAATTGGGGCCTCGACCCTATCGTCCCATGGTCTTTAGTAGCATTCAGTGTCTAACTCTGCTTTTCACCATTTTGTACTGAAAACACATATAAGAAGAATGTATCTAGAAAATAATGGAGCACTAGAATGGTTAGAGAAGTATTTATTATCATAAATTTGTAGTAGAAAGCCCCCTATGAAAGATGGAGACATTTGGCATCAGAGAACCCATGGCCCATGGAGGGCCATCTTGCTGAGTAGGAAAATCATAGTATCTATAGCAGGAGGATGCAAGTTTATTTCATTTTACACAAAAATCAATCAAATTAAAACAAGTCATTAACCATTAAATCCTTTTATACATCAAGATCTTCCCCCTGTATCAAGTCTTATTATACAAACTTGTTAATGAAGGAAAATCATTTATGATGTAAAGAATAAACTTTAAAAATATATATGTATATATATGTATATATATTTATTTATTTTGGGGGGGGCAGAGGGAGAGGGAGAAAGAGTCTGAAGTAGACTCTGCAAAGCACAGAGCTCTACATGGGGCTCAATCTCATGACCCTGAGATCACCACCTGAGCTGAAATGAAGAGTCAAACACTTAACCAATTGTTCCACCCAGATGTCCCAAGAATAATTTTCTACTGAACTTGTTTAACTAAAATATTTATGTGATGATTCATTGCAAAAGGAACATTTCATAGCTGATAACAATAATAGTAATGCTTCCCCAGACAAAGTATTCTATCCTGGGCATTCAAGTCAATTTTTGGCAACAGCTAATTAGCCAACTATAAAAGAATTTTACAAAAAAAAGAATATTTCATTTATCAGTTTTGTATCCTAGACTTGTGGGTTCTTTGGTGGCAATTACCAGCAGATAGAATGAACTTGACAATATTGTTTAGTTGGCTAGCTGATACGTTGGATGGGTGAATAGATGGACAGATGAAAGTGAAAGAGTATGGTGTGGGGCCTAGAGAAATAATTTTACTGTTAGAGAAATCGAAGTTAGCATCTTGGCTGATCCATTTTTTAGCTGCCCTGGATGTCAGGGTTCTCTTCTGTAAAATATAGGTAATAAATGTGCTTACATCTAACATTGTTGTGAATATAAAATAAGATAATGCACATGAAATATTTATTATAGTGCTCTCACATGACAGTTGTTCAATGAATGTGGTCAACCTATCACTCTAATTTTCATAATCATCACCATCATCTTCATCACCACCATCATCATCCTTACCATCATCTTCATCAGCAGCAGCAGCCTTATTATCATATCATGTCATAGCCTTGTTATCATCCTCTTTAAGGTTTTCTTTCAGAATTAACAGTACTACAGTAAAAATAATAATACTGGCTCTGCACTCCTGCATCCGTTTTCTATACAACCACAGTCAAGTAACTTAATTATTTTTGGGGTTTAAAGTTTTTGTCTTAATTTGTTTGGACTGATGGAACAAAAATATTATTGACTGAGTGGATTACATATTAAAAATTTAGTTTTCATGTTCTGGAGGCTTGAAAGTCCATGATCAAGGTGCCAACATATTCACTGTCTGGTGAGGACCAACTTCATGGTTCATAGAAAGCCATCTTATTGCTGGACCTCACATGGCAAAAGGGATGAGGGAGCTCTCTGGGGTTTCTTTTATAAGGATACTAATTTCATCATGGGGGCTCCATCCTCATGACCTAATCAGCTCCCAAATGCCATTGCATTGGAGATTAATCTTCAACTTGAATTTTGGAGAGACACAAACATTTAGCCCATTTCAGTCCCCATTTAAAAAAAAAAATAGAACTGATGTTAATGGTTCACACTCAACATACTATTTCAAACCACTCTTTGACATAACTGGTAACTGAATATAGATGAAGTCCACTTATTCATCTCTAGCTCTGATTTCCTCTTGAAGATTTAGCCTTTTCTAAATATAACTTTCTCTTTAATATTGTCATTTAAATAATGCTCTAAAAACTCAAATTTGACATGCTTAAAATGGGTATATACTCTCCCTAAATAATACCCCATTTCCATACTTTTTTCCCCTTATTCCCTACTTTAGTTAATAGGATCCACATTTACCAAGGAAATTAAGACAAAACCCCTCAAGATAGCATCTATTTCTCTCTTCCTCATGCCCCATACCCTATCAGTCAAGGAATTATGCTTATATTACTTTCGGAATTTCTACATTTACACTATCAGTGCCCAAGGCTCTAGTCCAGAATGTAACTCTTTATAGATTAAAAAACTTAATATCTCTTTCCTAAATATAGCTTTAGCATACAAGTGCCAGAAAAATGAGCTGCCGCCACAATCAACATTCTGGGTTAAAAAATCGTATACACTAGCCTTGATGTTCCATCATGAGTCTTTAATTCCAGGAAGGCTGAGCACTTGTCTCTGTTGCTTACCATAAACCACCAGTGATAAGCTCAGTGCCCAGAAGTATATACACATGGTTAGGTTTGACAAAGAGTAAAGCTGGTATAAGGCATGGACAAACCAAAACCTGGGAAGTCCAGTAAAATAAGAAGGCTAGGCCTGAAGAAACCTTATAATTTGAAGGTGATTGCTATAGAATCGTTCCTTTGACACTTGAGACATACAGTTTACTGAAGAAGATACTATTAATGTCACTCACTCATCTGAATACATCAAACCATGGGATTTTTAGTACAAAGAGCTGTCTCTCCTTCCTCTTTGTGCCCCACAGAAAGCAACACAGAAAGCAAAGTGTTGGGCACCGGATAAATACTAAACAAATTTGATGTACTGAACAGAAATTATAAGTTATTTCTTTAAACAAAAAGTACATGGTAACTATAATTTATCTGAAACATCATGATTACATTTCATGGGGCATTCAATACTTCAAACTGGTAATTTATTTGTCATGCAAATCAGTGAATGCATATTGTTTCAATAATACACTTTAAAAAGTCAAATCACCAAGGTAACTTGAAGGAATGTGATTATCAGCAGAGGCCTGAAATATGATTCCTTTTAGCACCTTCAAACAAGTCAGGGACTAGAATGTGTCATATCAGATGGGGAGATAATACATATAAACACAGAGGTGAGAGAGAGAGAGAGGCAGGGGGAGAAAGAGGAAGGGAATGAGAGGGAGGGAGTAAGAGAGGGAGAGAGGGAGGGAAAACTAGTATTTCTTATGTTTTTAGGCAACATAAAAGAAAAGAAAATGTAAAAATGTATTTTTAGAGTTGGCGTACTCCTTTGGGATAAAGAATTCCTCCTATAATAAGCTAACTCATTGCATATTTCCAATATATGTGTCTGGTTGTAGAGAAATTTAAACAAAAAAGAATGAATTTTAGAAGATATCCCTTTTAATTATTTTTTGATCAGCGAAAAAAGACTAACTCACACAAAACATCACTTCAGAGGGTAAGTGGCATTCTGCAGCCCTTGTGAGGTTGCTGAGGCTTGCTTTCTCCCATTCTGCTGTGCTACCCAGAACAGGACCAGTGGGAACCAGAGACTCAGGTTAAAAGCCAGGAAAAAAAAAAAAAAAAAAAAAAAAGTATAGTGGGTATATAAATTGAAAACTCTTGACTGAATCTGACCAGAAAATAAACTGGCCATGTCCTTCTTTCTATGGTCTGGGAATTAATTAATGAAAACCCCAAACAGGAAGCCTAAAAGAAATTAAACTTCTTTAACACAGCTTCTCATTTAGAGAGAAGACATTGAATTGGATGAGAAACTTCCAGTGGGTTAGATATTTCCATGAGCTCCAATACGCCAGGAACAATGGAGAACACAGAGTACCTGTGCCCATAAAAAGTCCAAGATGAACAAACTTCCAGGAGTTAAACTCAAGACCTCTCGTGTTGCCATTTTACTGACAGCAACAATGGTAAATTAAAACTGACTCTACTAGATTCAGTGAAATCACATAGTTTGCTGGACCTGACCATTCTGCAATCCCCTCTAATGTCCCCGTAGGAAGTATAAGCAATACAAGACCCACACTACAGATCCACCAAGATCTAATTCCCCAAGATCTAAAACAAGATTCATAGGTCATTCCATTAAACAAGCAAACCCAAAGAAAAATACTTTCAGTATATTTTGATAACAGTTAAAAACAAACCTGGTGTTTTTAAAATGTAAATGAAAAACAAAGTACAAAGTGGACTACATTACAAAAAGTAAATTCACTTAATTGATTTATTCAACAACCAGCAAATATTTTATTGACTGACTGACATGACCCTTGTACATTTCTGGACCATGGCTATATAGAGATAACTAGACAAATATCTCTCTTCTAATGGGGCTCATGGTCTATTGGAGAAAAAAACAAATAGGTAAAATATATGACTCACCAATGGGTGATAAGGGAGGGGAAGGGAAATAAACTGGAGTAAATAAAAGTGAATATTGACAAGGTGGCATGCTCTAGTGAGCAATTAAAGTCATATTCCAGGCACAAGGGGGTGCCAAGGCACCCTGGGCTGGATCTGGGAAAAGTGCAGGACCCAAGATACTGACTGGGTCTGGGAAAAGTGCAGGATATAAGCCTTGGGGAACCATAGTTAGAAAGGGGAGGTGAGGTTTCAATGGGACCATAGATCTTATCAGGATGATGTAGGCTTCTGAGGTCACTTATTTCCTCACAGTTATGACACAGAACTGAAAAAATAAATAAATAAATAAATAAATAAAAGAACATAGGCAGTTACCTCTTTGATATCAGCCACAGCAACTTCTTTCAAGATATGTCTCCAAAGGCAAAGGAAACAAAAGTGAAAATGAATTTTTGGGACTTCATCAAGATCAAAAGCTTCTGCTCAGCAAAGGAAACAGTCAACAAAACAAAGAGGTAACCCACGGAATGGGAGAAGATATTTGCAAATGACAGTACAGACAAAAGGCTGATATCCAGGATCTATAAAGAACTCCTCAAACTCAACACACACAACACAAATAATCATATCAAAAAAGAGGCAGAAGATGTGAACAGACGCATCTCCAATGAAGACATAAAAATGGCTATCAGACACATGAAAAAATGTTCATCATCACTAGCCATCAGGGAGATTCAAATTAAAACCACATTGAGATACCACCTTACACCAGTTAGAATAGCCAAAATTAGCAAGACAGGAAACAACATGTGTTGGAGAGGATGTGGAGAAAGGGGAACCCTCTTACACTGTTGGTGGGAATGCAAGTTGGTGCAGCCACTTTGGAGAACAGTGTGGAGATTCCTCAAGAAATTAAAAATAGAACTTCCCTATGACCCTGCAATTGCACTACTGGGTATTTACCCTAAAGATATAGATGTAGTGAAAAGAAGGGCCATCTATACCCCAATGCTTATAGCAGCAATGGCCATGGTCGCCAAACTGTGGAAAGAACCAAGATGCCCTTCAACGGACAAATGGGTAAGGAAGATGTGGTCCATACACACTATGGAGTATTATGCCTCCATCAGGAAGGATGAATACCCAACTTTTAATACCTAATTAAATATAAAGTGTTGTCAATTCGGTTCACACCTGTACCCCCCTCCTGGTGTTGAGTGATTGAGAAGACGATGGTGTCTCTAATATTTCTGCTTTCCCTATGTGCTTAGTACTCTGCTAAGTTGTTTATTCACAGCATGATATGTAAATTTGGGTTAACTAAAAAGCTTTGGCCTTCAAAATTTCCAAAATAACTTCATCCAAAAATATGTTTATTTTTATTTTATTATAAAAATCAATTCAGAGTCATCAAATAAAATTTGTAAAACTGAAATATATGAATATAAGAGGAGAATTCTCCCACATTCTAAATTCTACAGTGGTAATATATTTATTTAGATTCATTTTTTTCTGAACAATTTTAACATTATTATAATCATACATTATATACAGTAGTTGTCCTGTAGTTTCCCTTAGTAAGGGAGATGTTTATAATATAATTTATAACACTGTTTTCATAGAAATTTAGTTTAAATCTTGTATAATCCAGTTGAGTATGTATACTATACTTTTTTTAATTATTCTAATTTTGTTGGTCATATAAGTTGTTTCAAGTTTGTTAGTATTATAAATAACTATGTTACATGTTTTTGAATGTAATGATATATCCATATTTAGTATTATTTATTTCAGGTGGATTTTCAGATATGTAATTGCTGCATCTAAATTCAATAAGCTTTTATTATTCTATTAATACATATTTCCAAAAGGCTTTTCAAAAATGTTGTACCAATTTTCTCACCGCACTTTATTTTACATCACCTTTGCCACTGTCAGGGATGATGATGAGGATGATGCTAAGGAGGAAGAGGGTGATAATAATGATTTATTGTTTATTTTTAGTGATTATTTACTGATTTTACTGATTATTCTTGATTTTACAACTAAATGTAAGATTGTTAGCACCAGAATATAAGACAATTGCCACAGAAAATTTGCTTTATTTACCAGTGTTTGGTTTATTTTAACACTAGTAAAATTAGTTTGATTTATGAAAGGGACAGAATAGGAGGAAGAGAAGAAGGAAAAGAAAAAGTAGGAGAAAAAGAGAAGAATAAATAAAAATAAGGAGAGTGTCTTTTGTTATCTTTCTCTATCTTTCCAAATATTGATTATTCTTAGGCATTGTTACAAGTTTACCTTTTATATATTATTTTTATTGGGAAATGATTATTAAATAATACCTTTAGTGTATTTTATTATGACCATGAAATTTAGAAACTTGATGTATTATAATCTCTTAACTACACAAGAGAATATAAGGAATTCTTTAACAATAACTTTGTCTATAAAATGACACTAAATAGAACTTAAGAAAGCAATTTCATTGTTAAATAATACCTTTCACTCTCCAAGTATCTAAACTATTGCCTCACAATTATTCTGATAATAAAGGTTGATTACCTGAACATGAATGCTATTAACATTATAGGCTCCTAATGTCATTCACATCCAAGTCTAGCTGCTATAACTCTTATGAGGAAACGAGACTTATACTGTATTACTTTGCATCTAGATTCAGAGACTCAAGGACTCAAAGGAACTCCCATAAATGATCTGGCTATGCCCTTCATAATTTTCTGTCCCAATCCTGACACATTCCCATTTTATAGATCTGAGTAGTAGAATAACTTGTCCAAATATGAGTATCCTTGCCTTTCACACTTGTACCTCTTTGATGTAAACTCTGTTGACTGAGGAATTGTTATTCTCTATTTTTGTTTTGATCTTATTAGTTCATGCTTTCTTCTATTTTTTAAACTTTTTTAAATTATGTTATGTTAGTCACCATACAATATATAATTAGTTTTTGATATCATATTCCACGATCATTGTTTTCGTATAACACCCAGTGCTCAATGTAATCCATGCCTTACTTAATACCCATCACTAGGCTCACCCATCCACCCACCCTCCCTTCTAAAACCCTCCATTTGTTTCCCAGAGTCCATAGTCTCTCACGGTTCATCTCCCATTCCAATTTCCCCCCCTTCAATTTTTCCCTTTCTTCTCCTAGGGTCCTTTATGCTGTTCCTTGTGTTCTGGAAATAAATGCCACCATATGATAACTGACTTTCTCTTCTGACTTATTTCACTTTGCATAATCTCCTCCAGTCTCATCCACATTGATGCAAAAGTTGGGTATTCATCCTTTCTGATGGCTGAGTAATATCCCATTGTGTATATGGACCATATATTCTTTATTCATTCATCTGTTGAAGGGCATCTGGGCTCTTTCCACAATTTGGCTATTGTGGACATTGCTGCTATGGATATTGGGGTACATATGGCCCTTCTTTTCACTACATCTGTATCTTTGGACTCAATACCCAGTAGTGCAATTGCCAGGTCATAGGATAGCTCTTTTTTAATTTTTTGAGGAACTTCCAAACTGTTTTCCAAACTGGCTACACCAACTTGCGTTCCCATCAATGGTGTAAAAGGGTTCCCCTTTCTACACAACTTCTCTAACACTGTTGTGTCTTGCCTTGTCAATTTTTTGCCATTCTAACTGGGGTAAAGTGGTTATCTCAGTGTGGTTTTGATTTTAATTTCCGTGATGATAAACATGTTTTTCATGTGTCTCTTAGCCATTTGTATGTCTTTTTTTTAATTAATTTTATATTTTTTTCAGTGTTCCAAGATTTATTGTGTATACACCATACCAGTCCTCCATGCAATATGTGCCCTCCTTAATACCCACCACCAGGCGCACCCATTTCCCAACATCTTCCTTTCCCAAACCCTCAGTCTTTGTCTCAGAGTCCACAGTCACTCATGCGTCATCTCCCCCTCCGCTTTCCCCCCCAATTCACTTTTCCTTTCCTTCTCCTAATGTCCTCTATGTTATTTCTTATGCTCCACAAGTATATGAAACCACATGATAATTGACTTCTTTAAAGAAGTGTCTGTTCATGTCTTCTGCCTATTTTTGGCCTTGATTATTTGTTTTTTGGGGTGTTGAGTTTGAGAAGTTCTTTATAGATCTTGGATATCAAACCTTTGTCTATAGTGTCATTTGGAAATATCTTCTCCCATTCTGCGAATTGCCTTATTGATATAGATAGATAGATAGATAGATAGATAATCTAAATCAATATCATATATATATATATATATATATATATATATATATATATTTCTTCTCTTTAATTTAAATGATGAATATCATCCTTGGAAAGTTCTAACTATCCTTTGAAATGTTACAAGAAATACATGAGAAGATAATTGAGAAGAGACAAAAAAATAGGGGAGAAATGGTGGAAAATATAAACATGTGTCATAATCTGTTTGATCTTGAATTCCTGGCATGTTTGGTCCTGGATAACAATGGCCAAAATGGAACTGGAAAAATAAATACCACACCTGGGAAAACTGACTTGAAGAGGGGCTAAAATTTGAAGAAGATCACCTACAAGGTAAATGATGAGGACTAGGAGTTGGGAGCACAAGCTTTTTGTTTACTTTGACTTGATGTTGATTTGATTGCACAGCGGTTCCCAGGCTGTCCTTTGGAATGGGGCTCTAGTCTGTGGCTGGAGGATATGCAGGTGTGGTCTTGGACCGGGGATTGGCAGGTGTGGTCTTGGATGGGAGGATTGGCAAGAATCACATGAAAGTTATGTCCTCAAGTTTTCAGAGACTCAGGGTGGAATTCTCATTCCAAAGGGAGCTTGTCTGCTAATAAAAATGTGACATGGAATTGGTCAGTGGAATTGGGCAAAGTGAGTTAGTAAGGTAATATAGTAGCAGCGGTTGATTTTAGAAGTGAGGACAGAGTTGAGTATGTGTACAATCTCCAGTACTGTATGGCATAAGCAGGGAGATTAACTCTCAACATGAAGGTTTGCAAATGCAAAATGGTGTATGAGAAGGACCAGTATTAGAGTATTGTAAAAACCTCCATTTTTTGTTATGTTTTAAGAATTAAATCACTGGATACTTTAAGAGTGCTGCAAATAAAAGAGTTTAAGAGGCTAAAGTTTGTAGTTATTTTTATAGCATGGTATTCATTATGGACTGAAGTATGTCCTTCAAAAATTCCTATATAGAAGCTCTAACCCCAGTATCATGATATTTGGATAATGAGCCTTTGGGAGATAATTAGGTTTATACCCATTCATGAGGGTGGGGGACTGCCATGATGGGTTTACTGTTCTTATAAAAGAGACAACAGAGAGCTTGCTTCCTCTCTCTCTTTACTACCTTCCACTGCACAAAAATACAAGAAGAAGCAATGTGGGTACATAGCAAGATGGCAGCTACCTACAGGAAAAAAAAAAGAATATTCAAAAAAAAAAAAAAAATCCTCCCATGTTGGTGGTAACTTGCCATCAGACATTCCACTCTCTAGAGCTGTCAGAAACTTATTTCTGTTGCGTAAACCGCCCAATCTATGGTATTTTGTTATGGTATCCAAGCCAACTCATATAGTACTAAATTATAATATATATTTGACAAATCAAATAACTCAATAATTAGGAGATTAATATTTTTCACAAGGTAAAAATAACCATATAGCTAGTTTTTTAATGTTTAAAATGTTTAAAAATATTTATGTAAATTCTAGTTAGTTAGCATACAGTGAAATATTGGCTTCAAGAGTAGAATTCAGTGATTTTTTTCACTTACATAGAACACCTGTTGCTCATCACAAGTGACCTTAATACCTATCACCCATCTAGCCCATCCAAATTTTATTACCACCATCACAGAAACTTCTTTCATATTCTCTTTAAGTACCTCAATATTATTCTCCTGACTTCTACTTCCACTGATTACCTTTGACTGTTTTTTTTAAAGTTCATGTAAAGTGAGTTTAAATGTCTGGTTGATTTTGGTCAATATCTGGTCTGTTAGATTCAGCTAAGTCAACATATTTAGTTGTAGTTTTTGTCCACTCATTTGTTTGTTTGTTTCATTTTTGTAGCTGCATAGTGCTCCAAAGAATAATACATCACAATTATTTACACATTCTACTTTTGATGTGCATTTAAGTTGTTTCCAGAGTTACTATTATTTATTGCTCTTCAATATTACCAATAGCAGTAAACATAAAAACACTATCCTATTGGATATATACCTACCAGCAGAACTGATGAGTAGAAGAGCATGACGTATGTTCAGCTTTAGTAGAATTGGCCAGATAGTTTTCACAAAGTCATTTCACCAGTAATTATAAAATTAGCTATAGCTTTTTGTGCTTCTTTTTTTCTTTTTTGGAAAGAGCTTATATTATACTGAAGAAGTTATATTTCAAAAAGACTGAAGAGAAAATGGAATAATAGTATGAACATATATTAATCTCCTTGGCCCAAACCACTTTTGCCCCATATTCGTTTGGGTGCTAGGACTTGGACAGGCATGATGCAGGAAAAAAAATATCAAATAAAGGAAAATTATCAACAAATTGAGTATTAGGGACTCACAAGGATTACAGTATAAGTAAAATGGCAAATTGTTGGGGTTGGGGGATGGGAAAACCTGACAAGAAATGGTAGTGGATTGAGTCAATGGTAGTTAATGAGGAAGCACTGAATATTTTTGAGTAGGTGAGTTACATGATCATAGCTTTTTTTTTTTTAACTTAATATGAAATGGCTGTTTATATGAATTGGGTTTGAGACAGAAAGAGACAAAGAAATCTGTGCTATCTGCTTAGTATTTCTTAGATGCTAACTCTGTTCCAGTCACTGTGATAGGAAATTTACACCTGCCATTTAAAATCTTTAACAATACCATGGGCGAATATTATCCTTTATGTTTAGCCTTAACAAAGTAAAGTGTTCAGAAGCAGCTAGTTTCCATCACTGACAGAGTTAACTAGTTAAGATCTTATGAACAATGTCTAAAGGAGAGAGAATTAAGAACCTACTTGCTGGGTCATGTTGAAAAAGACTATGGATAAAGAAGTGATAGACAGAGCAGACATGAAAAAGAGCAGGATTGTCAGAATGGATTAGAAAATGGTTTTCTAGGGGTACCTGGGAGACTCAGTTGCTTAAGTGTCTGCCTTCAGCTCAGGTTATGATTTCAGGACCCTGGGAATGAGCCCTGCATCAGGCTCCTTGTGCTCTCCAGAGAGCCTTCTTCTCCCTCTCCCTCTGCCAAGTGCTCTGCCTACTTATGCTCTCTCTATCTATCTCTATGTCAAATAAGTAAAATCTTTAAAAAAAAAGAAAAAAGGAAAAAGGAAAAGAAAGACAACAAGGAAAAAAATGGTTTCCTAGGCCCCCCGTCCAGAGATCTTTCCATTTTACCTTCTTACACTTGGCAACTCCTGGGTCAGTTCCAATCTTATTGCTTTCTGATTTTGGAGTTGCAATGGATTTATGTCAGTTGACTAGCAATTATTCAGGATGCATTTGGCTACTGAAATTTTCCTGTGGTCTGCAGGATTATGTTTTGCTTATTATAAGAAGCAATACATCAACACGGATGAACCAAGAAGGAAAATAAAATCAGATTAAAAGTGGTCAATGTAATAGCCAAGTTGTCCCATTAAAAAAAAAATAAGTTTTATTTCTAGGGGATTTTTAATTCAGTTTTTTTTCAATACTTATAAGGGAAAAGTATTTTGATAGAATACCAAAAGACCAAAATTTATTTCTTGCAGTCTATTAATAGGTTTGCTGGTAGTACCTGCAGCTTCAGATAAAAGTTAAAATTTAAGACAAATAGTTAATACAATCCCTAGAAAATGAATAATCAAGGGGTGATGTGTTTGTATCAGAAAAATGAAAATTTCACTTCCCTCATTATTGTTTGGATAGAGTTTCAGAAACCCCCAAAATTGTGGCTGGCCATAGTGTTCACAATTCAAGTAGCATTTCTTCTTTCTTTGTCCTCTAATCTTTCCAGTAAGCTTCGCAGGTTATTAGGCACATATAATTCTTCCTCTTTTGAAGATGAAGAAAGTGAGTCTCAGAGGAGTTAAAAAAGTTGTCTCTCACCATATGTAAAATTGATGATGGGGATGTATTTCAGAACCTGCCATGAAGGGCTTTGCCATTAAATTTACTCTCAACCAATCAGAAATTTTGTGTCCCTTGATGAGCTCTGTAAACTCTGGTATTCTATAATAGTAGGATTTGCTACAGATGGGAATGTTGGTGCCCATCCTAGGATGAGGTCAATACAGAAGTTGTGAATAAGGCAGAAAAAACGTGAGCTAAAGTAAGTTCTGAATTTTAATCCATGATCTCCTTTCATGTGATTTTATCTAAAACACAGGGGGATATGGTTTTGGCAAGCAAACAATGGCCTCCAAACATTTGGTCCTAATCCTGGAAACCAGTGAATGTTATCTTATATGACAAAATAAAGTTTGTAGTTACAATTAAGAATCTAGAGAAGGTGAGGTTATCATGAATTATCCATGAAGACTTTTGATTCTAACCACAATTATCTTTATAGGAGGGAAGGAGATTTGGCTACAAGAGAAAAGTGGGATTAAGATCTGATCACAGAAGCAAGATGTTACACTGCAGTTTCTGAAGATGGAGCCAATGAATGCAAAGAATGCAGGCTTCAATCTGGAAAAGACAAACTCCTGTAGGGTTAAGAGGGAACGTGGCCCTACTAACATCTTCATTTCAACTCAGTGAAGCTGATTTTGAACTTCTGACCTTTAGAAGTACAAGAGAACATATGAGTATTGTTTTAAGCCACCAAGTTTATGACAATTTGTTATAGCAACCATAATTCAATGGCTTTGCAAGTTTATTAGTAGAATAAAATGATCTCCTGTAAGTAAGTCCCAAGCAGGGATCAGCACCAGTCATGGTAAACTAAGACCTCAAATTTCAGTCTAGCTGTCTCCTTCTCAGATGTCTAGAACATAAAAGAAACTGAAGAGAAATAAATTATTTTTATCATTATCTTCTCCCATAAAGTTTTCTCGATTGTCTACTCTTGAGAACTCAGAGATGTCATAAACAAACCTTAAGAGATTTGTAAAATCTCTTTCAAGATATCTTAAGTGAAACTCAATCTATCTTGCCCATCCCACACTTCCCTTCTTTTGACCTTACACTGAACCTATTAAACCTACCAAAGGAATAGAGTACCTCCCAGACCTTGTAGAACTCCCACAGAAGCCTGAATTAGAGAAGACAGTGTTAGACTAGGAGCAGAACTTGGGGCTATTACATTCTTCCCTTATCCTGTCCCAGAACATTAGCCTAGTCTATTGCCTTGTCTCTATTCTTGATCTGGATCAGACACAACTTTCCCAAGAATGGTATGGCAGAAGATAGGAAGGAAAGAAGTTGGGAAAAATTATGTGACCACCTAGAGAGTAGGAAACACCTAGCATAATGTAGATGTTCTATAAGTGATAATACTCATATCTCATATTCCTCTTTCATATCTACTTTCAATGTAATACTCCTTGAGAACCAGATAAATATTGCAAAGTTTAATTACCTTGAATTAGACTCTTTATGCTGCTGAAATTGTGCCTCCCCCATGCTAATGTGGCTAAAACTTGATTCCATAACTCCAAAAATGATGTCTTTTCATGAGTGGATGCATTTCTTGGTATTACCATGCTAATGTATTCCAGTTTTAGAACATAACTTGTCAAGTATATTAACCCTGCTACTAGACCCTACCGGATAAAATGAGCCACACTGTTGCTTTCCAAGCAAATTACCTGTGAGTTCAACAAGTCTTTCGCTCTTGGGCATTGATAAACTTCCTCCCTTGTCAGGATCAGCCCCCACAACACAATCACATTTTCCAGCTCCTTTCTTGTTACAAAGCTTCCTAGACCTTCTATTTAAGTAGAACCACCAAGGTTCTTTGTGTTTCATAATGTGTGTTCTTCATTTTGCCAATTTAAATACATATTTCCTACCTTAATTTGGAATTTAAAATTTGTACCTTAACAAAATTTGCCTTAGCATGGGATTTGAGGGAACATTGACTTTAATTTCAGTCTCTCTACTTGCTAGCTATTCAATACTGATCATATCCACCAATACTGCAAATTCAAAATTTACCCTTGGTGTAATGTGAATAATAACAGCAGCTTAATTTCTTTGGTGGATACGGTTAGAAATATGTGGGACATTGTCTATGTCAGTCCTTCAAACAGTCTTACCCACTATAATAGGTAATCATCTTCTTCCTCCTTCATTGCCAGAGAAAAGCCCAAAGGAAGTTCTCCCCCTGCTAGATCTTATTTCTGGAATAACAACATGATAAAAATCAGTCAAGTGCACTTTCTCTATACTTTCCTTTGCCTCATGGAAGCACATTTTTTTTTTTTAAGTTTTATCCATTGTTTAGCACTCAAACGAGAGAAAGAAGACAAAACTTTCTTGAAAATGATTAATCTTACAAGCAGTGTCAGTCATCTCACAATTGCAAATCTTAATTATCAGGTGTTTGGTGTGGCGATATTTAAAAATGACCCCCCAAACCCTTGACATTCTTCTTTTTGAGATGTGAATTCTATGTCCCCTTCCCTTGAATCTGATCTTTCTGACCTGACCAATAGATCATAAACAATGAAGATGGTCAGTTCGGGGTCCAGGCCTTAAGAAAAGGTCAGTTTCCACTTACTAATTTTGGAGGACCCAGTCTTAGAAAATAGCTGCCATGCTTAAAGGAAACCACAAGCACAGATGTTTCACTAGCACTTGCAGTTAACAACATCAACCATCAGACATGTGAATGAGTGGTCCCCAGCCATAGAGTAATCCCTCACCTTGAGGTGCCCAAGCTAACAGTGAAGGAGCAAAGATGAACTGTTCTTTCCAAGCCCTGCTTAAACTGCAAATACATGAGAAAAATAAACGATTATAATTATTTTAAGCCATTACATTTTGGGTGTTTCTTTACATAGCGATAAAAATTTGGAACAAAATTTTTTTTGAAAAAAAAAGGAAGGGTTGAAAAAAAAGGAAGGGTTTCCTGCTACAATAATTACCTATGCTGCTTTAGAAGACAGTAGAAGCACTATTTAATGATTGCATATATTTATGGAAAATAACCAAATCATGTTAAAAATATACTGTTGGGGTCAAATATGAGGGAGTTTCAAAGTAAGGAAAATCGTAAGAAAAGATAGAGGCAGAGTTCAGAACCAAGGGGTCAGCAAGTCAAAGGAAACCAGGAGACATGGAAGAAGGTTAATATGTTGATTTGCAGTATCACCGGAGCAAATACCAGAAATTGTTTAATTTTGCCCATGGTATCTCTTTCATATGTTCCTAATGCCTAATGCTTTATGTTGGTAAGACAAGTCAGATTCATTCAAAAAACATACTCAGAAAACTTTAATTTTCCAGGTTTATTATGTCATGCATACTCCAAGAATATCCATCATGCTAGGCCCAAATCTGTGACTTTGCAGGAAGCAACTGCTCTTTACAACACAAGCTACATTTTTCAATAACACAGCAGGGATCTTGACCTATGAAAGTGTGCCCCGGAGCAAAATAGATTTACAGTAAAAGGACAAGATGTTGCACTCAACAAAACAATGGCTACAGTTTCCAAAGTTATGAGCTGGACCATGGTGATAAAAATGGACTCACATGAAATATTCGTTGAGTAGATGAGGGATCAGAAGGCAGAGTTAAAAATGTTTTGAAAGACTTGAGCCTGAATTTTTTGTTAAAAGTTCAGGTTTCTAAGACCCATTTTGAGAGGTTCCAAGTCTGGATTTACTATCTACACATATGTTTTTGCCAATCACCCAAGGCAATGCTGACAGACAACAATATTTGAGAGCCAAAAATCTTAATTTTAAATTTCTGTGGGTTGCAGGATTGAGATATTCAGTGTGTGTTTATATTGATAATTAGTACTATCAAAGGTTAATAGAAATCCTTCCCCCTTCTTTTCCCATACCCTCTCTGTGACAGATTCAGAGATGCTCCTTTCAGATCCCTCTTCAAGAAAGAACTTGAAGGGCTAAGACAAACACAGCACTCGTTAGAAGGGCAATTTTTGCTCCAGAGCTCTCCACTGGACTGGAAGAGACTTCAATATACAGATTTCCCCATTATTCAAAAGCAGAGTGTTCCTATGAAAACTTTCCTAAGCTGAAATGACATAAAGTGAAGAAACAAAACCCCATCATGCTCTGGAAGCTTGATACTGACATGCTGAGTGTTGGTCCTGGGGAAGCAGCTGGGCAGCACCAATCTGGCTGCTAGGATGTGGGCTGCCTCTATAAGGGCTCATCTCACTGCAAAAGCAATGCAGGAGTGTGTAAACCTGGTGATTCACAGACCTGTACCCCTGGGGATAAAAATATATGTTTATAAAAAATAAAAAATTAAAAAAAAAAAGGGAGTTGGGGGAAATTGGAAGGGGAGGTGAACCATGAGAGACTATGGACTCTGAAAAACAATCTGAGGGGTTTGAAGTGGGGGGGGGGTGGAGGTTGGGGGAACCAGGTGGTGGGTATTAGAGAGGGCACAGATTGCATGGAGCACTGGGTGTGGTGCAAAAACAATGAATACTGTTATGCTGAAAATAAATAAAAAATAAATTAAAAAAAAAAAAAAAAGCAATGCAGGATGCTACTTTTGCTTTTCATTTTTTTTTTCCCCCCTTGGTAAAAGCAAATTCTTCTTCAGATTTCTTTCAGTTAGCAGAAATGAGTATGAATGCCGGTCTTCTCTAAAAGAAGAGGGTAGTGTGAACTTCTGAGAAGTGGCACACATTCATCTGCCTCACAGTCTAAGTTGCTATTGCTGGCTTTCCCTGCAAGATGGTCCCATTTTCTCTCAGGTGCTACTTCAGCGACACTTTTGTGCTCCTAACTCCATTTCAGCATTTGCTTTCCAAAGAACGCAACCAACAGATCTTTCCCTTCAACTTCCTCAAAAACGTAGTCTTAAATATCTTAGGTAAGGCCAAGCCAGATAGTCATGTACTGGAAGGACAGCTTTCTGTGGGATGTTGAGGAGGGTGTCTGCATGAGGTGGGCTATCATAAGGAATTGGTCCGCTGGTGAGGATAGCATCCATGTCTGTATGTGGTAAAGCTTAAGGTTTCAGAATCCAAGCAGGATAATGAGAGTATCTACATGGAGAATTGTCCCCGTTAGGTATTGGAGTACCAGTAGGATAAAGAAGATGTCCATGCAGAGTGAGGGAGTGAAGGGTAAAGAACCTGGTGAGGCAGGGCCAGAGCCCAGGGGAGTGAGAAGGACATCCGTGTGCCCAGGCACACCAGCTCAGGAATACAGAGCCCAAGCAGACTGAGAATAGAGTTCTAGCTGGTATAGCTGGTATGGAAATTCAGAGCCTGAGGAAAGTAAGTAGAGCACCTAAACAGCATGCAGACAGATGAGGTAAGGAGGTTCTCTGCAAATGAACAGCCTTGAGTAGAATGGAAGGAGCTAAGCAGGTTAAATAAAGTGTCCATACAGGCAAGGCAGTAGGAGTGGCAATGAGAGATGGGATGTGTAGAGGGAAATTGATTAAACAAAATAATATAATAGAGAAAGGAGGAATTACACTATCAGAGAAGAAGTTTACAAATATGGAAAGATAGAAAAGTAGAATAAACACTATGTTGCTGGATAGTGATGATTGGATGGGAAATATTGGTGTCAGCTCTTGGATTTATGGATTTCTATATATTTCTGTATGTATGCAGGCATCTCATAGACCTATATAAGCATCTATTATATACACACACATACAGACACTCAAATATCTGCTTACCTACCATCTATCTATCTGAGAGAGAGAAAGACAAATGTAACTTAGCTTTGTCCACTGAAAAGTCGACACAAATATTTCCAGTCCTACATGCTCTTCTAAAATTCTCTCCTTTCAATAAATGGGGTCTGTTTCTCCTCCCTTTTAAATTATGCAGGCCTTTATGGGTGCCTCAACAAAGAGAATGTCTGAGTTTAAAGATCAGGACATAAATGGGATGACAGCTTCCACTTGGCATTCTATTCCTTAAGACTTTACCCTTAGCACCCAGCTACCATGTTGTGAGAAGCCCCGACCCCGTGGAGAGACCACTTGTAGGTGTTCTGCCTGACAGACCCAGCTAATGTCGCAGCCCATAGTCACCATGAGCCACCCTATATGTAAGTGAATAAACTTCAGATGACATTGAACCTGCCTAACTGATACCTAGTGGAGCAGAGACATGCTGTACCTACCAAACCTTGTCTGTAATGCATATGTGTTGGCAAAATAAATATGATTTTCTTAAGCCACTAACTTTTGGGATAGTTTATAATGAATGAATGAATGACTGGAAGAGATGTGAAGGGTCTTGTTTTGAACAGTGTTTGTTTTTTTGTTCTTTGAGATTTCTTTTAGATATCCAATATAATATTGGCACAGGGAGAATGGCTTCAGGTGAGATTAAAGACTGAAGGTTTCAAGTACATATGAAATATTTGTTATGTATTTTAAAAAAAGTTCATCTTTGCTTTTGTTTCCTTTGCTTTTGGAGACATATCTTGAAAGAAGTTGCTGTGGCTGATATCGAAGAGGTTACTGCCTATGTTCTCCTCTAGGATTCTGATGGATTCCTGTCTCATGTTGAGGTCTTTTATCCATTTTGAGCTTATCTTTGTGTATGGTGTAAGAGAATGGTCTAGTTTCATTCTTCTACATATAGATGTCCAGTTTCCCCAGCACCATTTATTGAAGAGACTGTCTTCTTTCCACTGTATATTTTTTCCTGTTTTGTCGAAGATTATTTGCCCATAGAGTTGAGGGTCCATATCTGGGCTCTCTACTCTGTTCCACTGGTCTATGTGTCTGTTTTCATGCCAGTACCATGCTGTCTTGGTGATCACAGCTTTGTAGTAAAGCTTGAAATCAGGTAACGTGATGCCCCCAGTTTTATTTTTGTTTTTTAACATTTCCTTAGCGATTCGGGGTCTCTTCTGATTCCATACAAATTTTTGGATTATTTGATTCAGCTCTTTGAAAAATACTGGTGGAATTTTGATCAGAATGGCATTAAAAGTATAGATTGCTCTAGGCAGTATAGACATTTTAACAATGTTTATTCTTCTGATCCATGAGCATAGAATGTTCTTCCATCTTTTTGTGTCCTCTTCAATTTCTTTCATGAGTGTTCTGTAGCTCCTCGAGTACAGATCCTTTACCTCTTTGATTAGGTTTATTCCCAGGTATCTTATGGCTCTTGGTGCTATAGTAAATGGAATC
Source organism: Mustela erminea (assembly GCF_009829155.1). NCBI lineage: Eukaryota > Metazoa > Chordata > Mammalia > Carnivora > Mustelidae > Mustela > Mustela erminea. The sequence continues at coordinate 105,791,979 of NC_045615.1, forward strand.
GATTCTCTAATTTCTCTTTCTGTATTTTCATTGTTAGTGTATAAGAAAGCCACTGATTTCTGTACATTAACTTTGTATCCTGTCACGTTGGTGAATTGCTGTATGAATTCTAGTAATTTGGGGGTGGAGTCTTTTGGGTTTTCCATATAAAGAATCATGTCATCTGTGAAGACAGAGAGTTTGACTTATTCATTGCCAATTGAAACAATGAAACTATTAGAATACCTTTTTAAAACTTCACCTGTAGCTATAGAAAAAATAATGTGGGCGCCTGGGTGGCTCAGTGGGTTAAGCCGCTGCCTTCAGCTCAGGTCATGATCTCAGGGTCCTGGGATCGAAGCCCGCATCGGGCTCTCTGCTCAGCAGGGAGCCTGCTTCCTCCTCTCTCTCTGCCTGCCTCTCTGCCTGCTTGTGATCTCTCTCTGTCAAATAAATAAATAAAATCTTTAAAAAAAAAAAGAAAGAAAAGAAAAAATAATGTATTAGAATGGGCAGAAAAACAGAACTTTGTTAGAAGGTCAGTGAAGTAGTCTCATCAAGAGCTGACTGTGGCTTTAACCAAAGTGACGGAAATATGTTCTGAATGGATTTAAGGGCTATTGTGAAATATAATACCTAGTATCATAATTAGACATCTTATTCATTTTCTCTTTTTTTTTTTCACATACAGATATATGCTGCTTATCTACTGATCTATGGACAAAAGTTCACCTTTAACATAAGGGTATAATAGACTTGAAAATGTCATGATTAGCAGTACAAAGATCATAGCTATTAACTGGGAGTAATCATCTCTGGCCTAATAGAAAGACCGATAGAATAAATGTCCAGAAAACTGAATTCTGCTCTGTTTTGTACCACTTAATCTCTCTAAGTCCCAATTATTGCACTGCAAAATAGTAGCAAAACTATTTGACTTTTAAATAAAGGTTAAGTAAATTATATAAACAGCTGATCATAGTGCCTGGAACAGATTCAGTCCTCATTATATGTCAACTGGATGTGAATTTTAGGAGCTCTGAGTATAAGTCAGAATATATGATTGGAATGATTGGAAGGTATAGATGTTGGCTTCATATTTATGTCTGATGTTAATTCCAACCATGCTCTGCTAACCTTCCAATCAATAGTCCATTAAGACCCCAGTAGGACTACAGTAGGTTGATTGAGCTGATGTCATGGGGAAGCTTGAGGCCATCAAGCAATGATGATGGAGCTAGAGCTGATGTTAATAGGAAAGAGACATACTCTGTTGTAATCCTTTCTGCAGGCACAGACTGATTTTATTTCAAGACAGAAACTTGGACTCCTGATTAGTGTGACTCTCCCACACATACTGTCCCATCAGGTAATCAATGAGAAACTAATCCACCACCATATTGGCTGCCTCTGGTCAAAATCCTCCTGAAAATCCTTGCCTGGCTGCTTTACAGATATGTGGACACCTACGGAGATAAACTGTGCTATCTCCAAGAAAAATAAATAAATATTTAAGCCTGCTCAGTGGAGGACAAACAAGACTGTATATAATCCACTTATGTTCTTCAACCCTAGACTAGGCTATTTTGAAAATCTGGGAAAGAGGTAGCTATCTCTCCCTTATTATGCTGAAAACTTTATCATAAATCATAATACCTGAAACATACTTCTGAACTTACCTGGAAGATGAATGATGCCAGATTGGCCTTTTCTTCCAGGGCAAGTGAAAGGTTGAGCAATTTTATCTAAAGGAATTGAAAAGAGTGCCCGAGCTATAACTCTATGTGAAGGTTAGCAAAAGCTTCCAAGGTGTCATTTGCTGGATTATTTCTAGCTTGAGTTATTAATTTATTTAATCATTTACTTATTTACTACTTTTCAGTATCTTGGCTAGAGATGAAGGATATAAAATAAAAATCCATGCATCTCCTGAGATTGTATTCTCGTCAGGGAAGAGGGGGGATCAGGCAGATAAATATGCATATTAATAATTGTCATGCAATGTGGTATGTGTAAAAGGATTTCAAAACACTCTGGGTAGAAGTGTTTGTTTCTTTGTTTGTTTGTTTTTAATACAGGAGTTAGAAATTATGCTTTAGGGTCTCAAGAAGACATTTCATCAGATGCCATATTCAACCTGGCCATCCAGTTTGACTAGAATCATTTTCTCCCCAAGAAAGAGGTTTGTATGGTATGGTTCCTTCTTTACTTGGTGAATGTGTTTGTAGGCTCCAAGAGCAGGCTACCTGGGTCAAAAACCTGGTTCTCTTCCTAGTTAGCAGTGATGTCTTAGGCAACCTTTCGGCTTACTGAGCCTAAGTTTATCATCAATAATCAGCAGAGTCACAATTTTATATTAGGTCAGGGAAAATAAGAATTTCTTCTATTCTTGCTTCTTCATGATTATTTCCAGATGGGATGTGTTTCTGTGAAAGGGCACAGTCTTATTTCACATCAGCTCTGTAGATTTTCCTCTACCACTCTGACCCATACTTGAACCTCTTAAAAAACAACCACAAAAAAGATATCATTTGTCTTTCTTAAAATCCTTCCAGGGGACAGAACACAAGAAACATTTCACTTGTCAACTACTTTGTGGAATAAATGTAAATCTGATGTTTATCCAGGCAGTTGCTGATGGCTTTTCGTGGACAATGACATATCCCTGGACTCTTTGACATTTCATTTTATGCTCCTGGGATTCCAGCTCTTTTCTGTAACTGCATGCCAAAATAACAAGATCATGCCTGCTTATTTAGAATGACCAGCCTAATAAGTAACAATCTAAACCTGCTGTGGTCTTTGAGTTGCATGTGCTAGCTTTTGCAGCAACGCTGGGATATTTTGTCCCTAGAACATAAGGTACACACCAAAAATATCCTCAAGGGTGGTGACCCAGAATTACAACTCAAGACATGGGGGCTCTTTGTGAAATCACGACGTTGGTTTTCTTAGAATTCCAGTGATATAAATAATGAACATCGAATATTTATGAATTACCACCAACCACAGTGAGAGCAAAGCACAAACAAGAAACCTTTGGTGGACAACATAAACTTTTATTTAATTCAACTAAAAATGCCATTGAATGATAAAGGTACATAATCTTCTGCTACAGATTTATTTCTTAGAAGGCAGTTGTAGCTAGTAGTTGTGGTAAAGGAATTACACAGATGCAAACTCCTTCTCTAGCACTGATTTAGCTGTGTGATATTGAGATAGCCAATATCTCTGAAGTTTGATTTATTTTATGTACAATGGAGATGACTCTCCTCTTACCAATGTCTTGGAGAATAGTGAGAATGATGCATGCAAACCACTTGACAAAGTGCTGACATTTATCAGGTATACACATTGATTTTTTTTTTTTTCTGGTAGATTTACAATCATGATTACCACCATCATCCAGATCATCATGACTGTCATTCCCTTCTTCTTCCCACCCATTACTCAGGTCTACGAAGTCCATTAATTGGCCCTTGCTTAGCTCTCAGACCTCTATTCTGCCATTCCATCTCCATCATTATATCCCAGCCCTATCTGCCTTCTTTCTGCCCAAGCACATTCATGCCACAGGGCTTTTGCACTGTTCCCAATGTCTAAGATTCTCTTCCTCCAGGTTTTTGTAGGTTTCATCATTTATGTATTAGCTTACAGATCACCTTCTTTGCAAAGACCCCTCTAACAATTCAATCTCTTTTTATCCTGTTCTCATATTTTATGTTCTCAAAGTGCTTCCTGGTTGTTTACCCATTCCCATAAGAATGCTATCCCCATGAGAGTATTGATTTTTCTTGACATTTTACGACTGTATGTCTGCTTTTAAATGTGACCTTTGGTAGAAATAAACAAACAAACAAACAACAAACAAAATATGAAAAAAAATATTGAGTACATGATACAATTTACCAATCAGTTAATCAGCCAATTAATTAATGAAAAGTTTGTATTTCAATTAATACTATGGACCTTGGAATCAGCCATTCTCAGTTCAAATCTGGCCATGCACTAATAGAGAGATTTTGTGCTAACTTTTTATCACTAAAGCTTTCTTTTTTTCTTTGTAAAATAAGGGTTTTATAAATTGTCACAGACTCTTATGAGGATTTAGATGAAAATATTCAGGTAAAACACATAAGAAACATTCTGAAACATAATCTTAGTGTCCAATAGTGATCACCATAAAAAAAAAATACAAACCAAGACCACATTCAGCCCCAAATCAACATTTTTTACTTTGATGCTAGATATCTGTTTACATCTTTGTGCATTTTTGTGCTTGCTTCTAGGAAACTTAAATTTTAGAGATCAGTTATTCAGCATTGTAAACTCCAAGTATTTTTTTTTAATGCAGATATACTTCACTCTTTTAAAGTTAAAATATTCATCTTTTTTTAAGTATTATTGCAATGATTTTTATTATATTTTCCATATAGTTGTACAACCATCACCACTATATAATTCTGGAATATTTTTATAGCCTCATTTGGACACCTCACAATCATTAACCCTCAAACTATATTCTTTTTTCCCCACACCTTGCTGACCATTAATCTATATTCTGTATCTATGGATTTGTTAATTCTGGATATTTCATGGAAATGATATCACAATACAAGGGTACATACGTCTGGCTTCTAAACTGACTTTTTCAAGGTTCTTCCATGTTATAACATGAATTAGTACTTAATTCCTTCTTATTGCCAAGTAATAATAGCGTATGCCATATGTTGCTTTCTATTTATAAGCTGATGGGTATTTGGAACCCATCCACTAACTGGAGTTTGCACATTTAGCTATAATGACTAATGCTGTTGTGGACATTAATGCATATTTGCATGTGGTTCTATATTTTCATTCCTCTTGGGTATACACTTGGAGTAGAAATAGTAAATCATATGATAATTCTATATTTAGCATTTTGAAGAATGGTGTAACCATTTCTCAAAGTTGTTGAACTGTTTCATATTTAAAACCACAGTGTATGAGGATTCTAATTTCTTCACATCTTCACCATGACTTGTTACTGTCTGACTTTTTTATTATAGCCATCTTTGTTGGTATGAATTGGTATTTTACTGTGATTTTGATTGTATGTCTTAGTGACTAATGATGTTAAGCATATTTTCATGTCTTTATTGGCCATATGTATATCTTCTTTGGGGAAATATTTATCTAATTTCTTTACCCATCATCTAGTTGAATAATTTGTCTATTATTGAACTGCAAGAATTTTGTTAATATAGTGCATATAAAAATATTTTTCAGATATCTATTACTTCCAATTATTTCCCCCTCTTCTGAGAGCTATATTTTCAGAGCAAAAGTTTTCTATTTTAAAAAGGTCAGCTTCTATATTTTTTCTTTTGTCACTTTTGTTTTTGGTGTCATATGTAAAACACCATATTATGAAAAAGTGCTCCATATCACTCGGCATCAGGGAAATACAAATCAAAACCACAATGAGATATCACCTCACACCAGTCAGAATGGCTAAAATTAACAAGTCAGGAAATGACAGATGCTGGCGAGGATGCGGAGAAAGGGGAACCCTCCTACACTGTTGGTGGGAATGCAAGCTGGTGCAGCCACTCTGGAAAACAGCATGGAGGTTCCTCAAAATGTTGAAAATAGAACTGCCCTATGACCCAGCAATTGCACTACTGGGTATTTACCCTAAAGATACAAACGTAGTGATCCAAAGGGGCACGTGCACCCGAATGTTTATAGCAACAATGTCCACAATAGCCAAACTATGGAAAGAACCTAGATGTCCATCAACAGATGAATGGATCAAGAAGATGTGGTATATATACACAATGGAATACTATGCAGCCATCAAAAGAAATGAAATCTTGCCATTTGCGACAACATGGATGGAACTAGAGCGTATCATGCTTAGCGAAATAAGTCAAGCAGAGAAAGACAACTATCATATGATCTCCCTGATATGAGGAAGTGGTGATGCAACATGGGGGCTTAAGTGGGTAGGAGAAGAATCAATGAAACAAGATGGGATTGGGAGGGAGACAAACCATAAGTGACTCTTAATCTCACAAAACAAACTGAGGGTTGCTGGGGGGAGGGGGTTTGGGAGAAGGGGGTGGGATTATGGACACTGGGGAGGGTATGTGCTTTGGTGAGTGCTGTGAAGTGTGTAAACCTGGTGATTCACAGACCTGTACCCCTGGGGATAAAAACATATGTTTATAAAAAATAAAAAATTTAAAACACACACACACACACACACACACACAAAACATATTGCCTAATTCAAGATCACAAGATATTATATATATATATATATATATATATATATATATATATATATATATCAGGAGTAAATCATGTGATCTATATATATCTATACACACACACATATATATATATAACAGGAGTAAATCATGTGATCTCTCTCTATATATATACACACACACACACACAACACACGTGTATGTGTGTTGTGTGTGTGTGTGTGTGTGTATTGCATGTGAATATCTAACTATCCCAACATCATTTACTGAAAAAAAATATTTTATCCATGTGGCATTGTCTTGGCACCTTGGACAAAAATCACTTAACCATAGATACATGAGTTTATTTATGGACTCTTAATTCTATTACATTGATCTCTATTTTTACCCTTGTCTTGATGAATGTAGTAGTCAAGTTGAAAATCAAGAAGTATGAGCCCGCCAGCTTATTTCTTCTTAAGAAATATTTTCAGTATTCTAATCCCTTGCATTTCCACATGAGCTTTATGATCTGTTTGTTGATTTTTGTCAAAAAGGCATTTAAGACTTTGATAGGGATTTTTATTGAATCTGTAAATCTATTTGGTGAGTACTGCATCTTAACAATATTGAATCAACCCAAGATTCTGGGATGTCTCCCAACTTATTTAGCTCTTTAATTTTCCTACAATTTTTGTGATTTTCAGTGTACAAGTGTAACATTTATGTTATTAAAGTTTAGTACATATATTTTATTAAATTATTTTATTATTTTGATGCTATTTTAAATAGCATATGAGTTCATTTACAGATTGTTTATTGCTAGTATGAATAAATACCATTGATTTTTTTATATATTGACCTTGAATCCTGCAAAACTGCTGAACTTCTTTATGGGTTTTAATGGATCATGCCATCTTTAAATAGTTTTCTTTTTCTCTTGCAATCTGAATGTCTTTTATTTCTTTTTAATTGCCTAAATGCCAAAGCTAGATTTTCCAATACAATATGAAAGAGAAGTGTTGAGAACTTTGTCTTGTTCTTGATCTTAGAAGGAAGACTGTTACTTTTTTACCATTGAGTATGATGTTAACCGTATGTTTTTTATAAATACACTTTATCAATTTCAGCCAATCCTCTGCTTTTCTTAGTTGGATGTTCATATAATGCCATGATGTTGTATTTTGTCAAATGCTTTTTCTGTGCCTATGGTATCATCATGTGTTTTTTCCCCATCATCTTATTATTATGGTACATTAAATCACACTTGGTTCTACTTTGACTTATGTGGTATAACCCTTTTATGTGTTTCTGTACTTATTTAGCAAGTATTTTGTTCAAGATTTTGTAAACTTTATGTTAATGAAGAATACTGATCAAGTCTGTAGTAATTTTTTCTTATGATGTTTGTAGTTTTGGCATAGGAAAACTGGCCTCATAGAATAAGTTGGGAAATATTCTATTTCTATTCTATTTTTGGAAGAGTTGTAAAGAATTAATATTAACTTTTTAAATGTTTGATTAATGTTTTTATTTACCAATAACATCCTATGGTCCTAGGTCTTTCTTCATGGCGAAGTGTTTGTTTAATAATTCAATCTCTTTTCTTATTATAAGTTCATTCATATTTCCTGTTTCTTTTGAGTCAGTTTTGGTAGCTTCACCTTTTTAGGGATTTGTTATTTTCATTAATTCAGCTTATTGTTGGTGCATAGTTGTTCATACTATTCTTTTTTTTTTTTTTTAAGATTTTATTTCTTTATCAGATAGAGGTCACAAATAGGCAGAAAGCCAGGCAGAAAGAGAGGGGGAAACAGGCTCGCAGAGAGCCCCATGTGGGGCTGGATCCCAGGACCCTGAGATCATGACATGAGAAGAAGGCAGAGGCTTTAAATCACTGAGCCACCCAGGTGCCTCTGTTCATAATATTCTGTTATATTTTTTTTTCTTTAAGATTGGCAAGAATGTCCCTTTTTTCATCCTTTAAAAAAATGGTGTAAAGAACTCTAAAATTGTGTTCATTTTGTTAAAATGTAGGAAAATGTATTTCTACTTTGGAAATGAAAATAATATCTACATACTTGATATGCAAACAAAATATGTCTATGTCAACACAAACAAATCAAGTTGTCATAGATAAGTAAAACATATGGAGATACTACGACTGGTACATGCAGTAATTGCATCAAGAACAACTTAATAACCTAAATAAAAAACACCAAAATTCTAGCCAGGTTTGTTTTTGAATGACAATAATTTAAATAATGCTGATGAAAAATGTAAGTGGGAAAATATATAAATGAAAAGACCTGAATATTAAAATAATTACTATAGGCAAGTGTATAAAAGTTTTTTCTGAGTACTGCCAAAATTACATTCCTAACCCAAAAAAAAGCATTTGTAAAAACGACTTCATTAAGAAATACAATTATTCATCATGTTGGAGGGAAAGGGAAAGCTCACAGGACATTATTTTTATTAAGGGCAATTTATATGTGACCTAGAGGCTCATATATATGGTACCCAAAATAGTCCTAATTAGCTTCTTCTTGAGTGCTAAAAACTTAAAGATGGATAAGTCTGAACTGATTTGGAATCTGATGGTTGATGATATCCTTATACTAAACAAACAAACAAATCAAGTTTGAAAGTTTTGAAAAGACCTAAAATTTAAATCCATTGATTACATCATTTACCCGTAATTGCCTATGTTGAAGAGTTTCATATGCACTGGAAATGTTCCCATGGCTATATCCATAGACAGTGAAAGTTTTTCTTCAGATATACATTTAGATATACATTTAGATATACATTTTATCTTTCATATACCTTATAGCTGGACAACTAAGTAATGAAAATACAGGGATTATATTTGGTCTGTTGAAAGAAATGTATGCTCACGTCAAGTCAGAAAACTTTACCTTTAGCTCACTAATAAAAGTCAAATCAACAATTAGGCATCTTTGTTTGGCATTACAGTCAAACAAACTCATTGAATATTTATCTTCAAGATAATTCAGTAATAATTAAACAAAAACATTTTTCACTCTTTTCTAGTGAAACTGAGTTCTTTAGAAATTCACTAGAGAGAGTTCTCTGGTACACTAAGTCATTTCTTTAAAAAATTAAAGTAGTAGCCTGAGTTTATACTCAAAATAGTGAAGTTGAAAGTTAGTTTCCAAAATTTTTTTTTTAATTTTCAGTTTTATGAAACTGAACTAATATTACTATTTGCCTTTGTCAGTTAACAATGGACAAATAATGAAGAGTTCCAAAATAAATTAATTAACTGCAGTGTAAGATGGTCAGAAACAAATAGGGTTATTTGGCCTAGCACAAAACTTAAATATATGTGGATTTTTAATTTTTTTAAAATTTCCTTTCAGTGTAACAGTATTTATCGTTTTTGCACCACACCTAGTGCTCCATACAATATGTGCCCTCTCTAATACCCACAACCTGGTTCCCCCAACCTTCCACCCCCTGCTCCTTCAAAACCCACAGGTTGTTTTTTCAGAGTCCATAGTCTCTCATGGTTCACCTCCTCTTCCAATTTCTCTCAACTCCCTTCTCCTCTCCATCTCCCCATGTCCTCCATGTTATTTGTTATGCTCCACAAATAAGTGAAACTATATGATAATTGACTCTCTCTGCTTGACTTATTTCACTCAGCATAATCTCTTCCAGTCCCATCAGTGTTGCTACCTCATTTTTGAAATAAACCATTAATCAAATATCACTTTACACAGTCTATATATATTCAGAACACTCATATTATATATAATGGTATTTTTTATTATGCACTAGATATATGTCATTACCAGACACATAATCCAATGTTGAATTCTGTACTGAACATCCCAACCAACAACAATAAATACAAGAACTGACTCTAATATTTTCATGCAAAAAAAAAAAAAAAAAAAGATTTGGTTCCAAATCAAAGAAAGAATACACTGTGGAAGAAAAAAATACCAACTAAATATTTCTAATATCCAACTCATATTTTCTGAATGTTGAATTGTAAAAACAATCTAAATTATTTGTTTATATTATATTACAGATCTATGACTTAATTTGGTAAAGTAAAAAAAATGTTTACTTATATTTCTGAAACTGAATTTTACTGACCCTGATATGTGTACAAACTTTTTGGCACTAAAGTAAAAAGCCAAAAATTATCATGTCATCTCTAATTTTTCAGTTACTAGAATAGTAATTTAGAATGAAGACCTGTTAAATAAGTTAATAGGAGGAAAACAGAGAAATCTCCAGAAGATTTTGAAGTTTTAAAGGAAGGATCTGGAGTAAGGTATGGGTGCCATTAAAGAAAACCAAATAAGGAGGAGTCAAGATGGCGGAGAAGTAGCAGGCTGAGACTGCTTCAGCTAGCTGGAGATCAGCTAGATAGCTTATCTAAAGATTGCAAACACCTGAAAATCCATCGGCAGATCGAAGAGAAGAAGAACAGCAAGTCTGGAAACAGAAAAACAACCACTTTCTGAAAGGTAGGACCGGCGGAGAAGTGAATCCAAAGCGACGGGAAGATAGACCCCGGGGGGAGGGGCCGGTTCCCGGCAAGCGGCAGAGCAACCGCGCACAAAATCAGGACTTTTAAAAGTCTGTTCCGCTGAGGGACATCGCTCCAGAGGTTAAACCGGGGTGAAGCCCACGCGGGTTCAGCGTGGCCTCAGGTCCCGCAGGGTCACAGAAGGATCGGGGGTGTCTGAGTGTCGCAGACCTTGCGGGTATTGGAACGGGAAAGCCGGCTACAGAGACAGAGCCGACAGTAAGCTCACAGCTCGGTGTTACCTTGAACTGGTTGCAGGCTCGGTGAGCTCCGAGCGCGGCCAGAGGTCAGGCAGACGGGAGTAACTGCGCGCTGTTCTCTGAGGGCACACTGAGGAGTGGGGCCCTGGGCTCTCGGCTCCTCTGGGCCAGAGACCAGGAGGCCGCCATTTGTATTCCCGTCCTATGGAACTCTACAGAAAGCGCTCAGGGAACAAAAGCTCCTGAAAGCAAACCCGAGCAGATTACTCACCCCGGCCCCGGGTAAGGGCGGTGTCATTCCGCCTGGGGCAGAGACACTTGAGAATCACTACAACAGGCCCCTCCCCCAGAAGATCAACAAGAAATCCAGCCGAGACCAAGTTCACCTACCAAGGAGTGCGGTTTCAATACCAAGGAGAACAGCAGAATTCCAGAGGAGGAGAAAGCCAAGCAAGGAACTCATGGCTTTTTCCCTGTGATTTTTTTTAGTCTTGCAGTTAATTTAATTTTTTTCTTTTTCATTTTTTGTTTTTTTTTTCCTCGCCTTCGGGTAAAATTTTTTTTTTTTTTTAACTGTTACCTTTTTCTTTTTTAACGATTTTTTACTAGTTTATCTAATATATATATTTTCTCTTTTTTACGTTTTTCTTAGGTGTTTTCCTTTTTTTTTTTTTAATTCTTTTCTTCTCTTTTTCTTTTTTTTTTTTCTTTTTCTTTTTTCTTTTTTTTTCTTTCTTCCTTTTTGAACCTCTTTTTATCCCCTTTCTCCCCCCTCACGATTTTGGATCTCTTCTAATTTGGTTAAAGCATTTTTTCCTGGGGTTGTTGCCACCCTTTTAGTATTTTACCTGCCCCTTCATATACTCTTATCTGGACAAAATGACAAGACGGAAAAATTCAACACAAAAAAAAGAACAAGAGGCAGTACCGAAGGCTAGGGACCTAATCAATACAGACATTGGTAATATGTCAGATCTAGAGTTCAGAATGACAATTCTCAAGGTTCTAGCCGGGCTCGAAAAAGGCATGGAAGATATTAGAGAAACCCTCTTGAGAGATATAAAAGCCCTTTCTGGAGAAATAAAAGAACTAAAATCTAACCAAGTTGAAATCAAAAAAGCTATTAATGAGGTGCAATCAAAAATGGAGGCTCTCACTGCTAGGATAAATGAGGCAGAAGAAAGAATTAGTGATATAGAAGACCAAAAGACAGAGAATAAAGAAGCTGAGCAAAAGAGGGACAAACAGCTACTGGACCACGAGGGGAGAATTCGAGAGATAAGTGACACCATAAGATGAAACAACATTAGAATAATTGGGATTCCAGAAGAAGAAGAAAGAGAGAGGGGAGCAGAAGGTATACTGGAGAGAATTATTGGGGAGAATTTCCCCAATATGGCAAAGGGAACGAGCATCAAAATTCAGGAGGTTCAGAGAACGCCCCTCAAAATAAATAAGAATAGGCCCACACCCCGTCACCTAATAGTAAAATTTACAAGTCTCAGTGACAAAGAGAAAATCCTGAAAGCAGCCCGGGAAAAGAAGTCTGTAACATACAATGGTAAAAATATTAGATTGGCAGCTGACTTATCCACAGAGACCAGAAAGAGCTGGCATGATATTTTCAGAGCACTAAACGAGAAAAACATGCAGCCAAGAATACTATATCCAGCTAGGCTATCATTGAAAATAGAAGGAGAGATTAAAAGCTTCCAGGACAAACAAAAACTGAAAGAATTTGCAAATACCAAACCAGCTCTACAGGAAATATTGAAAGGGGTCCTCTAAGCAAAGAGAGAGCCTACAAGTGGTAGATCAGAAAGGAACAGAGACCATATACAGTAACAGTCACCTTACAGGCAATACAATGGCACTAAATTCATATCTCTCAATAGTTACCCTGAATGTTAATGGGCTAAATGCCCCTGTCAAAAGACACAGGCTATCAGAATGGATAAAAAAACAAAACCCATCTATATGTTGCCTCCAAGAAACTCATTTTAAGCCCGAAGACACCTCCAGATTTAAAGTGAGGGGGTGGAAAAGAATTTACCATGCTAATGGACATCAGAAGAAAGCAGGAGTGGCAATCCTTATATCAGATCAATTAGATTTTAAGCCAAAGACTATAATAAGAGATGATGAAGGACACTATATCATACTCAAAGGGTCTGTCCAACAAGAAGATTTAACAATTTTAAATATCTATGCCCCCAACGTGGGAGCAGCCAACTATATAAACCAATTAATAACAAAATCAAAGAAACACATCAACAATAATACAATAATAGTAGGGGACTTTAACACTCCCCTCACTGAAATGGACAGATCATCCAAGCAAAAGATCAGCAAGGAAATAAAGGCCTTAAACGACACACTGGACCAGATGGACATCACAGATATATTCAGAATATTTCATCCCAAAGCAACAGAATACACATTCTTCTCTAGTGCACATGGAACATTCTCCAGAATAGATCACATCCTCGGTCCTAAATCAGGACTCAACCGGTATCAAAAGATTGGGATCATTCCCTGCATATTTTCAGACCACAATGCTCTAAAGCTAGAACTCAACCACAAAAGGAAGTTTGGAAAGAACCCAAATACATGGAGACTAAACAGCATCCTTCTAAAGAATGAATGGGTCAACCGGGAAATTAAAGAAGAATTGAAAAAAATCATGGAAACAAATGATAATGAAAATACAACGGTTCAAAATCTGTGGGACACAACAAAGGCAGTCCTGAGAGGAAAATATATAGCGGTACAAGCCTTTCTCAAGAAACAAGAAAGGTCTCAGGTACACAACCTAACCCTACACCTAAAGGAGCTGGAGAAAGAACAAGAAAGAAACCCTAAGCCCAGCAGGAGAAGAGAAATCATAAAGATCAGAGCAGAAATCAATGAAATAGAAACCAAAAAAACAATAGAACAAATCAACGAAACTAGGAGCTGGTTCTTTGAAAGAATTAATAAAATTGATAAACCCCTGGCCAGACTTATCAAAAGAAAAGAGAAAGGACCCAAATAAATAAAATCATGAATGAAAGAGGAGAGATCACAACTAACACCAAAGAAATACAAACTATTATAAGAACATACTATGAGCAACTCTACGCCAATAAATTTGACAATCTGGAAGAAATGGATGCATTCCTAGAAACATATAAACTACCACAACTGAACCAGGAAGAAATAGAAAGCCTGAACAGACCCATAACCAGTAAGGAGATTGAAACAGTCATTAAAAATCTCCAAACAAACAAAAGCCCAGGGCCAGACGGCTTCCCGGGGGAATTCTACCAAACATTTAAAGAAGAACTAATTCCTATTCTCCTGAAACTGTTCCAAAAAATAGAAATGGAAGGAAAACTTCCAAACTCATTTTATGAGGCCAGCATCACCTTGATCCCAAAACCAGACAAGGATCCCACCAAAAAAGAGAGCTATAGACCGATATCCTTGATGAACACAGATGCGAAAATACTCAACAAAATACTAGCCAATAGGATTCAACAGTACATTAAAAAGATTATTCACCACGACCAAGTGGGATTTATTCCAGGGCTGCAAGGTTGGTTCAACATCCGCAAATCAGTCAATGTGATACAACACATCAATAAAAGAAAGAACAAGAACCATATGATACTCTCAATAGATGCTGAAAAAGCATTTGACAAAGTACAGCATCCCTTCCTGATCAAAACTCTTCAAAGTGTAGGGATAGAGGGCACATACCTCAATATCATCAAAGCCATCTATGAAAAACCCACCGCAAATATCATTCTCAATGGAGAAAAACTGAAAGCTTTTCCGCTAAGGTCAGGAACACGGCAGGGATGTCCATTATCACCACTGCTATTCAACATAGTACTAGAGGTCCTAGCCTCAGCAATCAAACAACAAAAGGAAATTAAAGGCATCCAAATCGGCAAAGAAGAAGTCAAATTATCACTCTTCGCAGATGATATGATACTATATGTGGAAAACCCAAAAGACTCCACTCCAAAACTGCTAGAACTTATACAGGAATTCAGTAAGTGTCAGGATATAAAATCAATGCACAGAAATCAGTTGCATTTCTCTACACCAACAGCAAGACAGAAGAAAGAGAAATTAAGGAGTCAATGCCATTTACAATTGCACCCAAAACCATAAGCTACCTAGGAATAAACCTAACCAAAGAGACACAGAATCTATACTCAGAAAACTATAAAGTACTCATGAAAGAAACTGAGGAAGACACAAAGAAATGGAAAAATGTTCCATGCTCCTGGATTGGAAGAATAAATATTGTGAAAATGTCTATGCTACCTAAAGCAATCTACATATTTAATGCAATTCCTATCAAAGTACCATCCATCTTTTTCTTTTTTTTTTTTTTTTTAAAGATTTTATTTATTAATTTGACAGAGAGAAATCACAAGTAGACGGAGAGGCAGCCAGAGAGAGAGAGAGAGGGAAGCAGGCTCTCCGCTGAGCAGAGAGCCCGATGCGGGACTCGATCCCAGGACTCTGAGATCATGACCTGAGCCGAAGGCAGCGGCTTAACCCACTGAGCCACCCAGGCGCCCCCATCCATCTTTTTCAAAGAAATGGAACAAATAATGCTAAAATTTATATGGAACCAGAAAAGACCTCGAATAGCCAAAGGGATATTGAAAAAGAAAGCCAACGTTGGTAGCATCACAATTCCGGACTTCAAGCTCTATTACAAAGCTGTCGTCATCAAGACAGCATGGTACTGGCACAAAAACAGACACATAGATCAATGGAACAGAATAGAGAGCCCAGAAATAGACCCTCAACTCTATGGTCAACTAATCTTCGACAAAGCAGGAAAGAATGTCCAATGGCAAAAAGACAGCCTCTTCAATAAATGGTGCTGGGAAAATTGGACAGCCACATGCAGAAAAATGAAATTGGACCATTTCCTTACACCACACACAAAAATAGACTCAAAATGGATGAAGGACCTCAATGTGCGAAAGGAATCCATCAAAATCCTTGAGGAGAACACAGGCAGCAACCTCTTTGACCTCTGCTGCAGCAACATCTTCCTAGGAACAATGCAAAAGGCAAGGGAAGCAAGGGCAAAAATGAACTATTGGGATTTCATCAAGATCAAAAGCTTTTGCACAGCAAAGGAAACAGTTAACAAAATCAAAAGACAACTGACAGAATGGGAGAAGATATTTGCCAACGACATATCAGATAAAGGACTAGTGTCCAGAATCTATAAAGAACTTAGCAAACTCAACACCAAAAGAACAAATAATCCAATCAAGAAATGGGCAGAGGACATGAACAGACATTTCTGCAAAGAAAACATCCAGATGGCCAACAAACACATGAAAAAATGCTCCATATCACTTGGCATGAGGGAAATACAAATCAAAACCACAATGAGATATCACCTCACACCAGTCAGAATGGCTAAAATCAACAAGTCAGGAAATGACAGATGCTGGCGAGGATGCGGAGAAAGGGGAACCCTCCTACACTGTTGGTGGGAATGCAAGCTGGTGCAGCCACTCTGGAAAACAGCATGGAGGTTCCTCAAAATGTTGAAAATAGAACTGCCCTATGACCCAGCAATTGCACTATTGGGTATTTACCCTAAGGATACAAACGTAGTGATCCGAAGGGGCACGTGCACCCGAATGTTTATAGCAGCAATGTCCACAATAGCCAAACTATGGAAAGAACCTAGATGTCCATCAACAGATGAATGGATCAAGAAGATGTGGTATATATACACAATGGAATACTATGCAGCCATCAAAAGAAATGAAATCTTGCCATTTGCGACAACATGGATGGAACTAGAGCGTATCATGCTTAGCGAAATAAGTCAAGCAGAGAAAGACAACTATCATATGATCTCCCTGATATGAGGAAGTGGTGATGCAACATGGGGGCTTAAGTGGGTAGGTGAAGAATCAATGAAACAAGATGGGATTGGGAGGGAGACAAACCATAAGTGACTCTTAATCTCACAAAACAAACTGAGGGTTGCTGGGGGGAGGGGGTTTGGGAGAAGGGGGTGGGATTATGGACATTGGGGAGGGTATGTGCTTTGGTGAGTGCTGTGAAGTGTGTAAACCTGGTGATTCACAGACCTGTACCCCTGGGGATAGAGTATTATGCCTCCATCAGAAAGGATGAATACCCAACTTATGTAGCAACATGGACGGGACTGGAAGAGAGTATGCTGAGTGAAATAAGTCAAGCAGAGAGAGTCAATTATCATATGGTTTCACTTATTTGTGAAGCATAACAAATAGCATGGAGGACATGGGGACTTAGAGTGGAGAAGGGAGTTGGGGGAAATTGGAAGGGGAGGTGAACCATGAGAGACTATGGACTCTGAAAAACAATCTGAGGGTTTTGAAGGGACGGGGGGTGGGAGGTTGGGGTACCAGGTGGTGGGTATTATAGAGGGCACGGATTGCATGGAGCACGGGGTGTGGTGCAAAAATAATGAATACTGTTATGCTGGAAATAAAAAAAAAAAAGAAAAAAAAATGTATTTTCAGTAGGGGAATGATAAAAGTGTGTTATAATCGCATAATCGATCTCATTGAGATTAATCAATTAAATTAAAAAAATTTAAATGAAGTCACATGAAACCAGTATAGAACATTCTGAAATGACTAATAGGTCAATAAGTAACAGATGGAGAAGAGCTAAGTGCTAGAGAAGTGGAAGAACACTAATGGGGTTCTCACAGGAGTACGGAGAAACTTGCCCCATAACTGAGAAGGGACACACAAACCAAACACAATGGACTGAAGACTTCATCACCTCTACTTCCTCTTTAGAATAGGGAATAACTTGCTGTCACCCATTTGCTGAATGGAAGAAGTATTCCAGGGCAAACACCAATATTTTTAGAAGAAATATCGAGAATTAGATGGCCATAACCCTGGTAAATGAAAAGCACTTGGGACAATATTCCTACTTTCTAAAATGTTTCCAACACCTAAGATCAACCTGCCCTTTGTAGTCATCCAAAATGAAAACTCTCAAATTGTTATAAAACAGATGCATTATCATTAACTATATCTCAGTAGTAGAGTAATATATGATATTGAATTATACAGCTGGCTTTTATCCTCCTCTAATGATAATAAAATGATGTGGGATAATTACATGGGCAATTATCTGTTAACATTTCAATTACAGGCTTATGGAGTTTACTTAATTGTCTTTATTGGGATACCAAAAGACAAACTTGCAAGTGGAAACCCACCACATTAAGATTGAAACTACCATTGGCAACTAATTATTCTCAAGTTGGTGGGTACAAGTGAAAAGAATAAAACTATGGGGTGCTTCTAGGCAACACTCAATTTTAAAGCAAACCAAGGGTTTTGAATCACCTTTATTATAGATCTACAGGAAGGAAAAACAAGAGCCAGAGGATAGCTTACCTTAGTGAGCATCCTTAGCCAGAAATCTCAGAGTGCCCACATCTATGTAGCTGAGAATAAAAGAGCTACATAGCCATTTGAGATTTTTCTTTTTTAATTGTTTTGACTTCTACAGTAAAATTTTGGTAAATATAATGGAAACTGCTGTTTGAACATATGTACTTTCTCTTAACACAGTACTTAAAGCTAGTTCTCCCACACTATGTGCAATGGTTGTGAAGTTGTAGGTCATCCATGAAACACTTAAAGATTTAGAAGGTCACTGTCATAATCAAAGTTTAGCATATGGTACAAGCTTTTCAATCCATTTAGAGCCTCTCTTGGGCAGGTATTCAGGATCCTTTCTCTCTCTTGTATCTTGTATTGTTCTCCGTTGCTAATAATCTTCATTCCCTGTACCTGCTCTACTCTGGCAAAACAGCCTCCAGCCTATGGGTTCCCTGTCTTTGTGGGGAAAACTTTAGACCTTACAATATCTTCAGGGGAACATCAACAAGATAGGGTTGCTTCTTGTTTGAGTTATTATTGACTATTATGTATAGTCTTTCCCAATGTCTGTTCCATAACTCTCTTTCCAAGACATGACCTCTGGAGACATAGGGATTAGTGGGGATACGCACAAATCTAAACTGATGTTGCACCTGCCAAAGTCAGGCTCACACATTTTCTATATTCTACCATAGACCTTAGTCTCAAATATTCAGATTATAGGGTTTGTTTTGTAATATTTACCAAAACTATAAAGCATTCAAATAAACTGATTTAGTATGTGAGAGAGTAGGTTTTCCTGGGTACATCTGGGGACATATTTAAAATGGTGAGAGGAAAAATAAGAAACAAAATGACATTCTCCATTTATGGACCCCTACTATGTACCAGGTTCTGGATAACGTTATATATAGAGAGAGAATTAGTGTAACTTTAAATTAGATACTTTTTTCCCCTAATAAATAGTAAGAAGAGAAGTAGTGAAATGATCTCAGTTAATGAGAGCCAGCTTACCCCAAAAAAAGTGTGAAAAAGAATAGGCCCCAGAGCCTGACAACTAGTATCAATGCCAGCTTCACCACTACCAGACGTATAAACTTGAGTCAGATACTTAACTTCTCCAGGCATCAATTTCCTTCAGAAAATGAGAATAATAATTTTATCTGGAGGTTATTTTAAGGAACAAATGGGTACCTACACACACACACACACACACACACATACATACATACATACGTTTGAATCAATGATAACTCACCACATACATAGTGTTTACATAGTAGTCTTTACATAGTATTAAGTAATAAGTTAAAGAAAAAATAGTTTCTGTTAACTTGCTTACTGTACACAAACTACAAAAATGCAGGAGGGTATTATAAGGTTTTGTATTCTGTTCTGTGTTTGTTTAGTTTGGTTTGGATGTTAGGTCGCTAGGTTTTCTGTTTACCTTTGCTATTGTTAGATTCTTAGCATATGGAGAAAGTAAAATTTAGAATGAATAAAACCAATCAAAGTCAAGTTTTCTAATGGTTTGATGGTTCAAATTAAGATTATAGTGAAGAGGCAGAAGATGTCAATCATTACAGTATATCATATCTTCCTTTGACCCTTGGAAATATAATTATATTTCCAATGGTGCCAATGTTTGATGTTTCAAAATGCATTAATGGATGATGGCTTTCTCTCCATTCTCTAGAGATTTCATTTTATAAGTTAGAAGCCGATTAAATATTTATAAATTATTACTACCACTTCCCATTTAAATATTGCCTTATTATATATTTATATGCCTTTAATTGTTTAATATTTGTTTTTCATTTGAAAAGAAGCAGTGTAAATTGTCGCATATATTTTGCTGTTTACATCTTCCACTCTTGTAGCTTCCAGGATTCTCATGTCTAATTTGACAATGGCTTTCAACTTTGAGGAAGCCTGAATATGTTCTTGGGATTCCTGAGATGTCAAATACATTTATAAAAGAGCCAGCAGAGCTAACTAATTCAACCAAGCTGAGCTTCCCACCAAACATAATATTTATGCTGAAGGAAAGAACAAAATTGCACATTTCCCCCTCACTTCCACCTAACCAGTTAATGTAGAGATTAAAATGATACCAGTTTGGATGAGATACTATTCAACTCTTCTGGAAGAGAGACAATCATGAAAACATCCATTAATTTTCTCTCTCATTTCCCTTTTCTATCCCAAATAAAAAGAAATAGAGTCAAGGAAAGCTGTCTAACCTGCAGTCAGCAAGTAGTGTCATCTTGAACTCGATTAGGCATAAGATGACAAGTTAGATTTCCACACCACAACCTATATTTCACTTCCTCTTTAGGAAAAAGGAAACAAACACTGATTTAAAAGAAACATTGATAATATAATTAAACTGACTCTCATTATCTTGCTTTGTTAATTAGTCTAATTCTCAATTGTTCTCTGATTGGTTTCTTATTGCTCTATTTGATACTTGTAGAAAACATGATGTGGAGTTCATTTATATTGTGATAAATTATATTCAATGCTTTATCAAACTATATCTGCTCTCAATGCAGGACCTCAACCACATTCAGTCATTGACAATGCACTGATTTTCAGTAGTGTGATTTCCTCTAAATGACATTTTATTTAAATGAGAAAATCTGTGTGAAGTGGCTTTGTGCCTATGGGTAATTTGTTTAAGTTTCAAATGTCAAATATTGGCAAGAACTATGGTAATTCTGTAAGTTGGGAAAGTAAAACAAAATACGTGTTGACTTTTCATTTCCCAGGGAGGACCTAATGCTATTTAGTAATCCCCAATTCTCTGACTCCTATTTCTTGAATGACACAAATGCCAGCTGGGGTAGAAATCACAAAAGAATGCAACTATCACAGCATAGGAGGTCTTTTCATTCCAGTTAAAACTAAAAATAGAAGTCCTATCTGTTTTCTCATCTAATCCTTTATTTGCACCTTAGGAGGAAAGGCAAAAGTTTCTAATTCCTCTGAAAGGACATTCTGCTCCATTTTGGTGCACCTTTGAGCAACTACCCAAACACTGAATGTGAATGCTGTTATAAAAACATGATACCTAGGAGTAACTAAAGGTTCAAAATATGAATTCTATCGGTAAACTAGCATTTTTTCTACATGAAGAAGACATTTTAAAAGGATTCTCCCAAATATGCTAGTTGTGGAATATTAATTCATTTAATATTGAGTCTGGAGACAAGAAGCATTTAGTAAAATAAATTGGTTGTCTTCAGACATATGAAAGGATGGCACATTACTAAGATAGTAGTACTAGTAATAATAAACCAGTATTCAATATTGTTCCAGAGGGCCAATTTGGGATCACTGTATAGAAATTATAATGAAGATAATTTATAATAATCAGAACAGTCTAGCAGTGAAATCATCTGCCTTATGAAAGGCATGCTCTTTATTCCCTAAAGATGTTCATGACAAGGCTGGAGGGCCAGCCTGGCCCCTATTCATTAAATTTCCTTCAACTAAGGCTGTTCTCTCTTGGAGCACAGGGGAGATGTGATATATGATGACTGCCTTTTTATTCATTTCCATGCCCTCTACCTGTATGCAAAAATTTAACCCAAATATCTGAAATGAAAGGCAAAAGTCAAGTGAAATATAAATGTAGCAAATCTTTTCCATGCCAAAGAATCACCCTCAGATATGCAGAAAGATCCTAAATTGGGTCAGAGTTTGAACGAGCTTTGTATTCCCCAAACTTGTTCCAAGTCAAACTATAGCTTTGTGAAAGGTTTCCAGATATGGTATAAAACAGATAAATGTGCAATTCAGATTTGGAAAACAGGGGAAGTGAAGGTAAGCAGAACTTTTTTTTTTTAATTTTTTAAATTTTTATTTATTTTTATTTTTTATAAACATATAATATATTTTTATCCCCCAGGGTACAGGTAGGTCTGTGAATCGCCAGGTTTACACACTTCACAGCACTCACCATAGCACATACCCTCCCCAATGTCCATAACCCCACCCCCCTTCTCCCAGCCCCCCTCCCCCCAGCAACCCTCAGTTTGTTTTGTGAGATTAAGAGTCACTTATGGTTTGTCTCCCTCCCAATCCCATCTTGTTTCACTTATTCTTCTCCTATCCCCTTAACCACCCCCATGTTGCATCACCACTTCCTCATATCAGGGAGATCATATGATAGTTGTCTTTCTCTATTTGACTTATTTCGCTAAGCATGATACCCTCTAGTTCCATCCATGTTGTCGCAAATGGCAAGATTTCATTTCTTTTGATAGCTGCATAGTATTCCATTGTGTATATATACCACATCTTCTTTATCCAGTCATCTGTTGATGGACATCTAGGTTCTTTCCATAGTTTGGCTATTGTGGATATTGCTGCTATAAACATTCGGGTGCACGTGCCCCTTCGGATCACTACATTTGTATCTTTAGGGTAAATACCCAGTGGTGCAATTGCTGGGTCATAGGGCAGTTCTATTTTCAACATTTTGAGGAACCTCCATGCTGTTTTCCAGAGTGGTTGCACCAGCTTGCATTCCCACCAACAGTGTAGAAGGGCTCCCCTTTCTCCACATCCTCGCCAGTATCTGTCATTTCCTGACTTGTTAATTTTAGCCATTCTGACTGGTGTGAGGTGATATCTCATTGTGGTTTTGATCTGTATTTCCCTGATGCCAAGTGATATGGAGCACTGTGTCTGTTGGCCATCTGGATGTCTTCTTTGCAGAAAAGTCTGTTCATGTCTTCTGCCCATTTCTTGATTGGATTATTTGTTCTTTGGGTTATGAGTTTGCTAAGTTCTTTATAGATTTTGGACACTAGTCCTTTATCTGATATGTCGCTTGCAAATATCTTCTCCCATTCTGTCAGTTGTCTTTTGGTTTTGTTAACTGTTTCCTTTGCTGTGCAAAAGCTTTTGATCTTGATAAAATCCCAATAGTTCATTTTTTCCCTTGCTTCCCTTGCCTTTGGCGATGTTCCTAGGAAGATGTTGCTGCAGCTGAGGTCGAAGAGGTTGTTGCCTGTGTTCTCATCAAGGATTTGGATGGACTCCTTTAAAATAGAAATGGAAGGAAAACTTCTAAACTCATTTTATGAGGCCAGTATCACCTTGATCCCAAAACCAGACAAGGATTCCATCAAAAAAGAGAGCTATAGACCAATATCCTTGATGAACACAGATGCGAAAATACTCACCAAAATACTAGCCAATAGGATTCAACAGTACATTTTTTTTAAAGATTTCATTTATTCATTTGACAGCGAGAGAGAGAGAGATCACAAGTAGGCAGAGTAGCAGGCAGAGAGAAGGGGGAAGCAGGCTCCCTTTCGAGCAGACAGCCCAACGACGTGGGTCTTGATCCCAGGACCCTGAGATCATGACCCAAGGCGATGACAGAGTCTTAACCCACTGAGCCACCCAGGCACCCCAGAACTTTTTGGTCTAAGATACAGATCTGTGTTTAGGGATTTTACAGGGGCAAAATCTCTGGATCCAGGCCTGTGGGGGAAATTATAAATTAGTAATAAATATTTATAATAGAATATGATGGAAGAGTGAATATTTATAAAAAAAAAAAAAAGTGGATTAAAAGTCAACAGCTATAGGTTCCAGGTTTTATATGTATCTTTTCAGGCAAATCAATCTAATCTGATAATGTTCAATTTTTCATCTGAAATTAGGACCAAGAGCATTCACATAGCATGTATCATTGTTGCAATGTTTGTTTTAAAAAAATGGCTAATAGGATATAATGAATCACAGTAATAACTGGAAACGTTTATTGAGTATAACATGTGCCATGCCTTTTCATGCATATTCTCATTAAATCCCATTTAAACATAGAGGAAACTGAGATTAGATGTTAATCTAGCATCATCATGTCTCAGAGTATTAAACCTTGAGTCAGGCTTCTGGATACAGATCCTGGCTCTGCTGTCAGGTTATTTAACTCTGGTCAAGTTATGTAGGCTCTCTGTGTACAAGTTTCCACTTCTGCAGAATGGAAATCTTAGGCCATCCACCAGGACTATTAAGAGTATTAAAGGCAGTAATGTGAACAAGTGCTTAGAACAGTATCTGTTACCTATGGGATTAATATATATGTGAGCTAAAAATAAGTTAAAAACAAATAAACTGTAATTTGTCCAATGTAAAAGGTCATATAGATAAGGGACTTAATTCTGGAAGCCCAATGAAAGAATTATGTATGCCTAAAACATCTTCAGCATCATGTGACTGCATAATTATTGAATGTTAAGAGCTTCTATAAGAGGCTTAAGCAAGACATTCTACTTATAACACTAAAAATACATCCCTGAACTCTATGAAGATATTATAGGGTTCTAGTTAAGACCACAGGTTTTCTAGTTATCCTTCCTGAGTCCAGTTTCTCATATGTGACTTCAGTTTGCAATCCACCTTATAGAAATAATTATAAGACCTACCTCATACTGTAAGAAATAATTAAATAAGATACTGAGTGAACATTTCTATTCATAGTTATGGATTAACTCATTATTATGAGATGCTTCCTTATTCTCTGGAAGGAACAGGTGCTAGAGCTGCGTCTGCAAGGCTTTGAGGGTTCATGACCGAAGAGGAAAGATAATCAATTGTACAACTGTGTTCTCCCTGAGGTTGTTGGTTTATTCACTGATTCTCTCAGCAACACTGTGAACTTTTTGTTCAGTAAAACATGGCCAAATAACAGCTTCATATGGTTCAAACTAATACATAACTCCATTTGCAGATAAAGAAATAAGATGAGTGGATTTAAATGGCTTTTGTCCATTCCCATTAACAAAGAGTGACAGAAACAGAAGTAACTTTCAGTTTTGGCTGTTCTGAAACACCTGCTCTTTCTAAATTTTCTCAAAAGTGCAATTAACACCTTTGCTTCTGGAGGCATAATAGGTAATGAGTCTTCTTGTTTCAGACACATCTGATATACAAATGCTAATCCTCAAAGAATAGTTACTAAAAAAAAAAAATTCCTATTACATTTAAATAGACCTATAATTATTTGATTCCTGTTATTCTAGCCTCAGTGCACTTGAGATCAGTACTTTACATTCATTCTTGAGTTAAATTATATTGTTTGACAGCTTATTGAGCATTCAAAGAAAGGCTGAGGCAAAGGCTAAACTTTGCCTTCCCACATATCTCCCAGTATGGGGAGAAATGGAAGCTTTGTTATTTGTTTTCTATAGGCCCTGCCACATTACAAAACCACCATCCTTGACTTCATTTGGAATTCCACAGTCTAAATTGTGCAAGCTACTGTATTGTGCATCATATTGTTTGTGGAAAAATCTCTCACCTTTATGATCTTCTTCATTTCTGCCTAATCGTCTAAGACAAGAATAGCATACTGTGCCTAAGGGGGAAATTTTCCATTACTACTGAAAAGAGAAATGATAGGAACCAAATGAACCAGGCTCATTATAACCTTACAAAAAAAAAAAAAAAAAAGCAAATTGGTCTTCAGAAATGATATAATAGTGCTGACATTTTTAATATTTTCCTATTCAATTGTGGCATTTTATATCAAGCCTTTCACAATGTGTAATACAAACACTTACAGATGTTTGAAATAATGTATGATGCTTAATATTTTTACCCACGTCTCCCTTGGAATCTGTACCCTTCCAAGAAAGGCAGCTATTTTTTTTAGCCAATGATGACTAAACGTGAGCAGAACGATTACATTTAAAGAAGCATAGCAGTCATTCAATTATTTCGCTGTAACTGTGTTTTCAATCTGTGTAATAATGGCCCTAATGTCACTTGATAAACTGTGAAAATGCCCAAATTTCTAAGAATGGTTAAAGGCAGACAGCTCATTTGATGCTTTAAATATCTGATGAGCTGCTAGATGACAGAGTTGAAGAGAAGATTGATTTTTCAGAACAAAATACAGTCTATAATAATAAGCCAATTTCTTGCTAGTGACTCACTTGGAGAAGCGATTTCTTTTCTTTTTTTTTTTTTAAGATTTTATTTATTTATTTGACAGAGAGAGAGATCACAAGTAGGCAGAGAAGCAGGCAGAGAGAGAGGGGGAAGCAGGCTCCCCTCTGAGCAGAGAGCCTGATGTGGGGCTCGATCCCAGGACCCTGAGATCATGACCTAAGCTGAAGGTAGAGGCTTAACCCACTGAGCCACCCAGGTTCCACAGAGAAGTGATTTCTAAACATATTTTCATTAGTTGCAATGAATATTCTCAAGGTTTCATATATTTGGCATTACCTTGATGGGCCACTAACTCAATAATTGAGATGGGTATTTTATGTGTGACAAAGTACAGTAGTTACAGATCATCAGGTGTGAGTCCTACATAGATAAAAATCTATTATTCACATGAAGACTATGCACTTGAAGTGTGCATTTGCAGGAAAAGCTGATTTTGGTTCTACACCAAATGAGGCAGAGAAAGAGAATCTACATATAAGTCTTTAATTTCATAGAAGATACATGCAAGCTTTTGGCTTAGATCATGACTTAACTAAGATACTTATATGTACTGGTAGTACCCTACATCTTGAAGGACACTGGCCTTTTCTTAAGGGAATTGAGCAAAGTAATAAAAAATACACTTAAGACACTAGAAACTAATGATTGGCTTCATATATTCAAAGATAGCTTGGCAACTGGATCATAAAAAGAAAGATACAACGTATTTATATTTATTAATACATATAGTACAACAGAAATTCTCAATTTAAAATATTAGCTAGAAGTTGAGATTCTGAGATGAACAAGACTGTAAGCTTAAGCTAGTCTTAGCAGTTTTGGTAATTCATCCAGAGTAGTTAGTTTGAAACTTGACCCATCTCCTGCTGCCATCTTTCTTGGTTTGGAAAGGCAAAAGAGAATGGATGGTCCAAGAAAATGCACAATCTTACTACTAACAACTTTAGGTTCAAATTCCCATCAGCACCACCATCCTGGTGACTGGGACTGGAAAGTGGAGAAGCATTGGCACCAATGTTGCCAGAACATTCCTGGTCACTTCTGCCTCATGAAGCTAACAGAAATAAAGACTACTCTCAAGCAAGCAGTTCTATCATATAGCAAAGAAAAGAGAGGGAATCAAAAGGAAATATTATAAACCCTTTATGAAATTGCCCCCATTGTGTCTTTGATCTCAATATTCTTGATATTTCACTGAAATCTGATAATAGGAGTTTATTACCTTACAGGACAGTCCATTTCAATAGCTAAGTTCAACTTTCTTCCTGTAACCATCTGCCATTGGTCATGGATATCTGTAGAGACTTTAAAAAGTCAAATCTCTCTTTGTTAGAATGACTCTTTGAGTATCTACAGAACTCTTTAAGCCAGTCTTCTTCTTCAGGCTATGTCTTCAGTTTTCTCAACTCTTCTTCACATAACTTTGTGATGACTTATGTCTCTATTGTCTGCTTTTGTTCCATACTGTATAAGTTCAGTTCTGATGTTAGAAGACTTTAATTTTTTGCCAAATGCTCCATCATTGACCATAAAATCTTTTGTTTAAAGATATAAACTTCATAG
Source organism: Mustela erminea (assembly GCF_009829155.1). Lineage (NCBI taxonomy): Eukaryota > Metazoa > Chordata > Mammalia > Carnivora > Mustelidae > Mustela > Mustela erminea. Next base: position 105,819,925 of record NC_045615.1, read on the forward strand.
CCAAGGTTTACCAACCCTATGCTGCAAAGTTACAGCAGTAATGGAAATAGGATGCGTGTTATTGAAGGACTTTAAGTACCTCTGGTTTGTAGTTTGAAAAATTAATATTTAGTAATAATAATAATAATAATAATAATAATAAAAAAACAATAACGTTTACTGAAACTTTATTCTGAAGCTGTAATCTGAGGTTAGGCAAATTAGTGTTAAGAATTAACTAATTTAACTTTTATTATAATTCTATTATCTTCTCCATTTTATGGGTAAGAAGACTGAGTATTGGAAAGATTACATAACTTGCAAAAGATCCCACAGTTGTAGGTGGCAGAGATGACATCAGAACACAGGTGTCTCTGAATCTCAAGTACTACTCAGCATTATCTCACTACACCCACCCACCCACACACACACACACACATACACACTCATATGAACATTTATCCCCAAACATAATATGTCTTTCTTTACTATTTTAACCCTTATTAAGGTGACCAATGGCCCCAGGTTAGCTGTATGGTTAGCCTAACTTCTAGTAGTACACCATGGGAGTGAGATAGGCCAGCATTCATATTGCTGTAATTCTGTGGCCCTAGATACAAGATGAACCAAATTTGCGGAACTGGTGGTTTTGAATCACAACTCTGCAATGTACTTGTTTGTGTTCTCAGGCAAATGACTTAAACACCATTGAGTCTTCGTGGCTCTGACTCAAACTAGATGGTCTCAGGTATATTGACAGAGATTGTTATTACATGAGAATAAAAAAAAAAATAAAAATAAAAATCAGAGAACACTTGACACAATCAAAAACAGAAATGATCCTGACCATGTGATAACCCTGAACTCCTGGCCATGTTCCTGGTAGACTTTCTTACATTAGCTTAAAAAAAAGAAAATGGAGGCACCTGGGTGGCTCAGTGGGTTAAGCCTCTGCCTTCGGCTCAGGTCATGATCTCGGGGTCCTGGGATCGAGCCTCACCTCGGGCTCTCTGCTCAGCGGGGAGCCTGCTTTCCTCCTCTCTTTCTGCCCGGCTCTCTGCCTACTTGTGATCTCTGTCTGTCAAATAAATAAATAAAATCTTTTAAAAAAAAATGTGTTTCTTTTCTTATTTGTCCACCTAAATTTGTGTTAAGAATCCAAAGGTTCTGTCCCTCTATAGAGTCACCTACATTTCCTTGCAGAACTCCATCCCTTCCTCTCCTGGGCCCTGCTCACTGTCCCAGTTTGACTCAACATGAGTTCAGCCTCTCTCTCACCAGTGAGCTGTGTGGTACATGAGTCCCCACCAACCAGTGAATAATATTGAGCTAACTGAAACATTAGTTACATGCAGATGATCAGAGTGCCTCACTTACATGAAAGAAAGAGAAGAATCTAGATTGACAGAAAGAGATAAATGAGGAAATAATGGAGACGTCTATCATCAGGCTGGCGAAGTTGGGAGGAGTACATGAGACATTATGGAAAGTATGAGAAAAAAGTAGAGACAACCTACATTATAATTTTACTGAAGTAAAGGTTAAGTGCTAGTCAATAGATTAAAATGATAAAATACTTTTTTTGCTTGAGATCTCAAGGTCACTAACTTTGAGTGAAGGCAGATTTACAGTGTCAGAGATAAAAGAAGAGGCCAAATACATGTGCATTTTCCCCCCTTCATTGGCTCACTGTTCTTATTAAACACAATCCACACTGTGGTAGCACCTCAGTTTTTTATCTAGCTGCCAGCTGGTAGCTGACCTTTACTTAGGTTGTCATCAACTGCTTCAAAATTCTTAAGGAAATCTAGGTCATTCTGGTGTGTGGCTTTCCTTTTATAATAATAATAAAAAGTAACAATAAATATCATAATTTTAAAGATTACAGAATTCCTTTGCTTATATTCTCTTTACCTTCTAGGACCATAGTCCTTTTGAAGTAAAGCACAACCAGAAGACTAAGAAGACTTTAACTCATTTAAGTCAGCCTTTCAACATATGTTTATTGAGTATTTACTATTTTTCAGGAATTGGTAAGTATCTGAATAAGGACAAGGTGATCTCAAATATTTCGGGGACAGAAAAATCATGTAGTGATTCATCCTATGATTTTGGTATTTTCAGATTCTTTTGAAAAAAAGATCACTACAAATTCTGGAAATAGACAAGGGAAGAAGGTATTAGAGGACTGTTTATATGAGCAAGAACAGAAAACGTGGGTGAATTTGGCTTACAGAGTATGATGGGCTGGATAGTGTTCCCCTAAAGGCAAAATATAAAGTTTGCCTTTACCATGCCTTCTTATTGTCTTTCAAAGAAAAGAAAATATTATAAGATTAGTGAAATGACAGTAGACAGAAATTACGAGAAAATTCTTTTTTTTCTTTGCTAGAGCTTCCAACTCTATTTCTCAAGTATGAATGAACTCTACCTCTTTAAGAATTAAAGGAAGACATCAAATTAAACTTTCCCAGTAGTGCAAAAATCACATACACAGACAATTATTTCTAAACACCACTAAAAAAGATTAAGTTGTCATCTCACTCTCTAAGCCAAAAATCTATCCATAAGTCTCTTATGCAACATCAAAATCATATTCTGTCATCATGTTAAATTTAACTAAACATGAATACATTGAATAGCTAAGGGCAAAGTTGGCTGCCTTCAATATGGAGAGTGCATGGTTTCTACTTTATGGTACAGGTTGATTTCAAAGCATAGGCTACAACTGGAACCCCTCTTCTTCCCAGTCTAGAACTCTGAAAAACCACAATGACAAACAGTAACGATAATTTCTCCTGCTTACCCATTCTTTCCCTACCATGTGTGATCTCTCTGGCCACCAAAACTAAAATATAAGTCCCTTTGTTTGCTTAATAAGGCCTTTGTAATCTTGACTCTGTCTCTCATACCATCTTCATCTCATCTTGCACTAGCCACCACTCCCACAGACGAGGGCATGTGGGCAGAGTCCTAGGATGGGCCAATCTTTCTCTCATCTGAGGATCCTTGTGTTTGTTATTTCACATGCTTGCCACGTTCTTTCTCAAGGACCTCACATAGCTGAGTTTCATTTTATTTCCTCCTGTCAATTTTACTTTCTTGGGAAAGCCTTCCCTTGAGACTTCTGAAGTAGTGTTCCCCTTTCTTCTCTATCACATCGCCCTGACCATGTCCTTCATAGCAGGGCTAACATTTAAGATCATGTCATTTGTCAGTTTGCTTGTTTATTTATGTCTTCTCTGGTAGAGTACAACCTCTGTTAAGGGACTTTTCTGCCCTTTTCGTGACTTTATCTTGGTTCCTGGATCTAACCAGATGCTTCATAACTGTGTGAATTGAATAAAGAAATTAATGAGCACACATGAGGAATGTGGGAAAGTGCCCCAGGTACATTTGGTATTTCCATTTTTTGTAACAAAGCTAGATGGATAGTCTATTCATTATGCAATTTTTATTGGATATAAGTTAAAAATCCTTGTTTTCAACTTTTTAAGGCATTATAAACAGAAGCCAACGTGATTCTTCAGGACTGTTGGGCAACATAAATACCCGCATGATGATCCACCCCACCCACTCTCCTACTTAATATTATTCTGAAATTGTAGTTTCCTTAAACATCTTGGGAAGCTCAGTCAGTTAAGTGTTTGCCTTCAGCTCAGTTCATGATCCCAGAGTCCCAGGAACCAGTCCTGCATCGGGTTCCCTGCTCAGCAGGGAGTCTGCTTCTCCCTCTCCCACTCTTCCTGCTCATGTTCTCTCTCTCTCTCTTTCTCTCTCATAAATAAATAAAATCTTTCAAAAATTCTTTATTATGGACAGAATGTACATTTTTGATTCTGAAGCTGTGGAATAAAGTGTGCAAGTGTTGAATTTGTCTGAATGTTCTGGTTTTGATCTTTATGTCAATATAAAATGACAACGTAATTATCCTTTTTTCTTTTGCTAATAAGATACCTTGGGGGCCACTACCCTTATCCTTAGGTCAAGCTCACAAAAAGACCATAAATTATGAAAAGCTAACCATCAATAGTTGATTCACCTTCCAACATTCCTTATTAAAATATTTATAAAATCACCAAAAAAAAAAAAAATGAGAGCACCACACTTTCTGCTAATAAATTAAAAAATATATCAGTGATATATTGATAATTTTCTCATGGAAATGTAAATTACTTTAGTAAAATAAAAATGTAGTAGAAATTCTGAAGAGGCAAAAAGTTTGGAACAAAATAATCAGTAAATCAATTTTCCAAGAGTTATTTTCAAAAAGCCTCTGAGTATAAAAGCACCTAGGTGGCTCAGTCAGTTAAGCATACAAGTTTTGATTTCTGTTCAGGTCATGATCTCAGGGTCGTGAGACTGAGTCCTGTGTCAGCTCCACGGAGCCAGCATAAGTTGTTCTTTTTTCCTCTCTCTCTCTGCCCCTCCCCCAACATCTTTCTCTCTCTCTCTCTCTCTTAAAAAAAAAAAAAAAATGTCTCTGAGTACAAGTAGTAGAAGAGGTTAATTTTTATACATTTCCTAGAAATACATAATGGTCATGGTATAAATTTTTTTTAGAACACAGAAAACCATTTCCCAATCCACTTTTTAAAATCGGTATAACCCTAATATCAAAAATTAATAAAGAGATCACACACACATACACAACTACAAACTAGACTCAAATATAAGCAGATTAATAAAGACTAAGTCATATAAGAGCACATGAAAGCCAGCATTATGTTGGGCTATTTATCCTCTATGGGTTTTGTCTGCATCTGTAAAATTCGGATTATAATATTTATCCCTAAAATGTAGCTAAAGGAAAAATTCCTGTAGTAAAAATGCTACTCAATACATATAAAGAATTTAATCTACATTACCCTATGACCTATGTTTAGTTCTCTGTGTGTGTGGCAATGCCCACTCCTAAAATATCATCATCCAAGATGCTCTTTGGACAAAGCAACTGACCTTGTGCATCAAGACTACAACCTGTCCATGTAGATTGAGGGTTAGTGTTCTTTTACACAATTTTTTTTTCTGTTGTTTCCTCTATTAAAGAGTAGATAATTAACTTCAGGACATGAAAGTGTTTTCGTCAAGGAGGGCAGAGTATTACATCTGCACAACAGCTCAAGTTGCTCTAGTTACGTACCTAAAAAAAAAAAAAAAAAAAAAAAGTTCTTTGCTAAGAAAGGTCCAATCGATAGTATGGCATTCAAAATAATATTAAGAAGACTTAACCTGACTTTATAGTTCTTTGTTACATCAAGCCTGAGCTAATTTTCAAAGGAAAAGCAGTCAAGGTGAGAGGTTCTAAAAACAAATGTGAATGTTCTCTTTTTATCCTCTGGTCTTCCCCAAATTTGAGAGGGTAGTTTCAGGGGTTTTATTATACTACTACTCATGAAGATGTTCTGGATGCTAAATTACTTTATGAAAGTCCCTGGGTCATACCCCTATATAATATGTCATTTTTACAGCCTTTCCTAGCTTCTACCAAAGTAGTTTTTTCATTTGTCTTTTCATTTATTTCATTTTGTAGGAGAGAAGGGAGTGGGTGTAAATTGCATAACAGATAATATACAAAAATTATTGAGCACATGTTACAGACAGCAGAGTTATATTTTACAAAGAAAAGAGTGTATTTACATGCTTACCAAAAATAGTGCTGGAAGAGAAATGAATGCCAGATTCCCCTCAGCATCTTCATCCTCTTGCTTAGTGCACTGGGCTTAGGACAGAGAGGAAAGATAGTGTTAGGGTACATGGACCATGTGATGTGCCAGTCAACTCTCTATGACTTAAATATGTGGTCCCTGTGTAAGACTTTCAGGAACTCTGTGAAGTAATCCATGCCATTACCCATAACTAAAGATGCTTGCAGTGAGTCTAAGAAATAATAAACAGTGTGCCCGCTTGTTAGGGGAGCTCATGGAAAGGACTTGACTACTGCTAGATCCTTGAGCTACGCTCAGGCAATGGAAGGTTACTCATTCTCTCCCATGTCCTGGAGTGTGGGTTTGACCCACCATTCACATAACCAGAGCCATTCCAAGGATGTGTCTCAGAAGGAGAAAGCTCCTGTTGAGATCACCTGGACTGAATACACGACTGAACCAATTAATGCTTCCATATAAATGTTTAAGGTTGGCCAGTTTGTGTGGATCTCTACTCATCTTGCAGCCGCCCAAGACAAGTCTCATATTTACATTCTCTTGCTTATTATACCTGCCACCTACTCATCTGGAGTGGCCCAGCTTTCTTCCAACTCCCCTTGCTCTACAAACAGGGTGATTTCAAGTTATACTCCGGACACTCTAGAAGAGCCTAGGAAACAACAATTGTCAGGGAGCCAGGAGGCTAAGAAATGGGTCTGAGAAAAGAGAAATCGACGGGGCAATCCTGAGCTGGCCTTAGACTTTTAGAGGGGAAGGATGCCCCTTATGCCATATTCTTGGGGCATACTATGTGAGTATCAGGGTACCCCAAAATACTGGCTGCCTTAATGTGCTTGTTTGAGAAATTACACTGAGCACACTGTAACAGAGAGAATCCCTGGAAAAGAGGAGGATATTGTGGTGACAGTGAAGCAGACAAAACATCCTTGCCTTCTGACCCCTAATACAAAAGAAAGCAGAAGTACAGCATCAGCAGCCCAGCCCTAGAAAGTTTTCAGTTCAGGAAATAGTCCTAATGAAATAAAATACTCCCCCCAGAACTTACTAATATGCTGTCCAAGCTACAGCAAATAGCCAGAGGAAATATCTAGGCTTTTCTCTGATGGGGTAGGAGGGAGAGGAAATGAACAACATCACCATACACCTGGCACTATGGAAGCACTTGTATGGTACTCAGAGATTTCAAGGTATTACTTCCTTTATAGATTGGATTATTCTAGCCAGCAGAAAGGTATGGCTCAATGAGGAGAATCTTCCTGAAAATCTGTGGAGGACATACAACAAAATCTTAGGGAGTTGGGAATGAGAAAAGAGACCTGCGTCCAATTTTTAAGGGTCTGGATCCAGTCACATACACTGCAGGAATGAAGCAAATATTCTCCAGTTCACCACTAGCGTCTGACATGGAGCACTGATATCCATGCTGAAGTCAGGAGATAATATTTTGATGATTTGGGGCAATGTATCACTTCAGTGGAATTGACAAATCCCAGGAATGGTATGGACTATGTGAAAGACCCAAAACAGAAGGGGAGCTCAGAAAGCCAAAAGGTTATCTCAATCGGCTCTAAAGGGTCTTATAAAAATAATCCAAAAGTAAATGTAGTTTGACTTCATCGATGTGAGACCTCCCCTAAACAGATAGACCAACAATCTAACTTTGTGTTTGTTGGCTTATGAAAAGCCGTAAAACCTGGTAACAATTCAGAACAGCCCCATCTTCCCTTCCATCCCTGATGCCCTGCTCCACCAGAGGCCTTAGGGATACAGTCCTATTTGGGGTATGTGTCTCCCACTCTTGAGGATTAGATGTAGGCCAAGATTGCAATGCCATAAAATTGGGGGGAACTATCTGGTTGGGTAAACATGTGTTATCCCACAAGCTGTGATAAGGTGTAGACCTACACAACCCCTAAGAATGAGAAAGAGGTGCATGACTTTGCGGGGATTTGGGAGTTTTGAAGGACTTTTATGTCACACCTAGCAGAGTGCTAGAAAAAGCATGTATGGGAGTAGGGAATCAGAGCAACAACCCACCTTTGAAAAGACAAAAAGTATTAGTGAAGCAGAGTGTTGGGGGTCACATTCCAAAGATCATGGTTTGTAAGACTGAGCAAAAGACCATGGCAGTGAATGGAGTTTTCATTCCCTTTATAATTGCAAGCAGCAGAGTTTGAAGAAAGAAAAAAAAAAAATGAAATGTTGAAGCAGCCGAATAAGTTATTAGCAGGTAAAGCTACCATCAGTCAGGTGGATTAAACTGCTGTTCCAGGCCTTAATAGATCTGAGTAATCAACCAGTAGACCTGTTTCTCTGTATGCCATCCTTGGGACCCTTACCAAGGCACCCAGTAGTATAAAGGTGTGAAAGTCTTGGGAGATAGCCATTGCCCCATCTCTCCATGAATCAACGTCCAATGCTACTGAAACACCATATTCCATCATGCCTGGGAAAGAAGTTATCTACTGGAATATGCAATGGGACATCCTCTGCGTGGGTGAGTTTCTTTGCACCCCGGGTACAAACTACTTAGTCTCCATTGGGATCCCATTATTCTGCTGCAAGCTGGACCTATTGAAATACACTGTACCTGGAATGGAACATACACCATCAAAATAAGGGAGGCGGTAGGGTTTTTATTCAGCATATTCTGTCTTCAGTCCGTATCCTCATGTTTGACAGTGTTACCTTCCCCAGCCAACATATACTGTGTACCACCAGGCTTCATTCCTAAAGCTACCAACCTCTCCTTCCTCAGGACCAGGTGGGCATGGTCTGGTACAATCATTTGGCCATTGCATTTGCTTCCTCCATTAGACTGAAGGACGTAATAGGACACATGGAAGCTCTCATTAAGTCATCCAGCAAGCCTTGAAGGATAGCCAACAAACCCTGTCCTTAGTGAACACTGAAATGTCTTTAATGAGAAAAGCTGTGTTCCAAAATATTACTACTACCTACAAGAGGCACCTATAGCATTATTTAAACAGAACATTGTATATTCATACCTGATGAGTATCAATGTATCATTTTATTTAATCATATGAGGATACAAGTGAATGCCCTTAGTGATACAACTCCAAGTCTAGGGAACTTAACAAATCAATGGTTCAGATTATAAGGTTCTTGGTGGACAAAGTCATCACTGATTTTGGAAATAATTGTCTTAATCTGTGTTTCCTCTTGCATGTGCTTGCATTTGTGCTGTGGCATTACCTCCAGTACTGCAAGATAGCTGCCAAAGAAGCTGCCTCCATGCTAGTAAGACCCCTTGCTGAGTGCTCAAAGCACACAGCAGAAGAAGGTGGCATGTGGGATTATAAGAGCTGGCCATGATGAGAGATGGAGTGTTGGGGGAATCCATCAAGAGGATGTAAGAACTGATTCAGCTGTGAACTGGATCCCAGCATTCAGAGGCTCTTCATCCCTCCCCTGTTCTTAGAATGTGGGATTTGCTTGTCCTCCCTGCTCCCAAGTGCTGCCCCAGGGACACGGCCTTGAGATAGTTATTTGATGCTGTGGCCTTCTGGACAGTATATGTGATCGATCCCAGTTAAAGCTTCTACATAAACTTTTAAGATTTGATGGGGGATGTGAGAATATCTACTTATCCTGTCAGCACTCAAGACAGGCTTTGTGTGTAAGTTCCCATGCTTATTACACCTACCATCTATCGATCTACAGTAGCTTGAATTTTCCTCAATATTTCCCTGCCCTTTGTGCTCAGATCACATCTAGAAAGTTCCTAAAGAGATTGCAAACCAGCCTTTCAGACATACCTGGTGCACACTGGGGTGTTAATTTGCCCACAGAATTCCAGAACTCTAGATTTTTGCTCACTCATGATGTTCCAACCCTGACTCCTGGAATGGTGTCTCAGTTTTGATTTTATATGTGGATGCTGGAATGCTATAGAAGCCCTCTTCTAAAGTTTTACCCTCTACATTAATATTCTAAAAAAAACTTTTACTTCAGAGTGCAAAGTAGAGATCTATAGGTAACCTCTGATTTTCAGATTCATAGTATGGCCCAACCAGATTTTAAAAATTTGTTTAGATCCAACACTTAAATACTGGAGATTTACATAAATTTGCGTAAATATTCCATAAATATCTTGAAAAATGTCTGAGATCTTGCAATACTGGCCCACTTCCCACAGAAGCCCGTTGACTGAGTTCTAGCAGAGACCTTCACAGAAGGTTTACACATGCTGCTCAATATATCATTGTCCTTGCCACTCCCTTTGCTGCAACTGCCTTGAGTCACTCATTTGCCCTGTCTGCCTTGTCTCTCTGGACATTGGATTCATTAACTGCTCTCTCAGGAGGGTGTCTTGCCTCTGGCTTCCATAGGCGTAGACCCCATGAAGCTACACTGCTGCCATTCATCTGAGTTAGGTACGATGTGTAGTATGCAAATGTCTGCTTCTATATTCCACTTCATGGATTGGGAATTACCTTGATCGAATATGATCTGAAATACACCAGGTTTCTTGTGTGAACTCTGCATTCCCACAACCTTCAGGCTGCTCATCGTGTCTTTCATCCAGGCCACCAACTCCTCTGAATGCTTTTTTGTCCTTGATCACCTCTCTCTCTCTCTCTCTCTTTTTTTTTTTTTAATCACCTCTCTTTAATATCACCTTATTGGCTAGTGTAAAATCTCACTACACTTTTGGGGTCTCTATCCACTCGTTCCCTACCTACCTACCATCAGGAGATCATGCTTCTCTGTATTTTACAGAAGGAGAACATTTCTCGACACAGACAAAATTAGCTGTAAAGGTGAGCCAGGTGCTGCAATTACCTCTTCACTGATCCCAGGTTTAATTAAATTATGTTGATTGGCAAACAGGTAACCCCTTCTTTTTGTTATCTCTCCCAACTCTGCCCTTTTTTATAATCTGAGCACTCAAACACAGACAGTGATCTTCAAATGCAGAGAAATCATTAATTTTCAAAGTTTGGGGAATAATTGTTAACCCCTGATAAAATTATAACTGTAGACTATAAGATTCAATAAATATTAACTAACTAGTATAAAAGTGTACCATTTTCGGCAAATTGATAGGTGATATTTAGTGTTCACAACAGCTTATGTTAATCCTTTCTGACATCCTGCCTAGCACTAACTTCAGTAAATTATTTTTTCTCCAGTTTCTCACTTGATGACAAAATCTTACATATCACATAGTAGGTCTTCAGTAAAATATTTGTCCACAGGATTACCTTATAATCATGTCATACACAATATCAGGAAGGCTGCATCAAAACCACTTAAGTGCTCTGTGCCTCATGTGTCTCTCCTTCAGGTCTGATATACCCATCTTTCAGTTACTTGGAACGTTGACTGTGAAAAACTCACAAATGCATCCCTCACTGCTCCTATCATATATTACACCACCTCAAAGATCTTGGGAAAATACAGTAGTGGATTGACCTTTTAAATATATAACTGATGGGGTGCCTGGGTGGCTCAGTGGGTTAAGCCGCTGCCTTCGGCTCAGGTCATGATCTCAGGGTCCTGGGATCGAGTCCCGCATTGGGCTCTCTGCTCAGCAGGGAGCCTGCTTCCCTCTCTCTCTCTCTGCCTGCCTCTCCATCTACTTGTGATTTCTCTCTGTCAAATAAATAAATAAAATCTTTAAAAATAAATAAATAAATAAATAAATAAATAAATAAATAAATAACTGAGGTTTCCGGGTCAGAGATGGGTTATCATTCATGAAAACAAAATATATATTCTAAGTTAATAACTATTATGTGGTTCTTTTGTAGATAGAATTCATCTGCTCAGTAACTAAAAGCAGAAGTAGGAGGGACCCCCCTATCTCACCATTTATCTAGTCAGGAAATACACATTCCCTATCATCCCAGATTTAAGCTCTATGAATTTGGAGATCCTGGTTGTTATAAAGAGAATGTCTTCATGTGGTAACACTCTAGACCCTCCATTGAACTCCAAGCCTTGAATGTCTTTTGATCATACCCAGCTCCTCATACTCAGAGACTAATATGCAAGGAAAGATATCAGTGTACTGAATGGGCTAAATGACCCCAGTTATGAAGATGTTGACTTCCTCCTACATCATGGAGAAAGGAGAATATATTGGTACTCCAGTGGTAAACTGCAGTGTCTCTTGATGCTATGGTAACCAGTTTTACTGTTAAATGGACAAACACATAAGCCAAGATATGAGATAGGTATGAAAGCCAAGATAGGTCTGGATTGCCCCAGTGCTAGAATCTAATACTGACAGAATCATCAAGAAATTGAAGTTGCTTTACAATGTAGAGAAGAAAGATTACTTATGTCTTTACATGCCACATTAAAACAACCTTTATACCAGTTGCTACTGATCAAAATTTTTTTGTAAAAGGTTCTTTTTTTTTTTTTAAGATTTTATTTATTTATTTGACAGAGATCACAGACAGGCAGAGAGGCAGATGGGAGTGGGGAGAGTAGATTCCCTGCTTAGCAGAGATCCAGATGCAGGGCTTCATCCCAGTATCCTGAGATCATGACCTGAGCCCAAGGCAGAGGCTTAACCCACTGAGCCACCCAAGTGCCCCACTATAAATCAAATTTATTATGAAGTATAATCCAAAGGAATCACTTAATCTCTTCATGTTTGCTTCTACATAGTCCAGTAAGATTATTTTTCTACTAATATAAGAAAAACAATTCTCATAGGTAGTTTTTTTTAATATAAATTCTTATCACTTTCCCTTCAGTCATTGTCATTTGTGATTCAGTCACTGAATATTTTTTCACATATATTTTTGGATAAATTAAAGATGGAAACAATCAATCCTAAATTATTATGAGTGAAAAATGTCAACACATTTTTTTCATACGGTTCTCTAATATCCATGATACAAGAGTCTGATGATTTTTGGCATCAAAATGACAGCTAGTTGGCAGCAAATGACATTACTGTCATGTCATGTAAAAAGGAAATGGTGCATTTTGTAAAATTGGAAGAAGAAAATGGTGACTCCTTGATGCACATTACATGGGTATCATTTTCTGTTCAGACTTCCATTTATTTCAGATCTTTGCTCCCCAACTCAGGAATGTGGAAAATGTTATAACTAAGCATAATCCCATCCCAGTAGACAAGATAAGGTTAGGTAGGAAGAAACCTGACTTTCTTGCTCCTATAGAATCTAACCACACAACACAAAATGATCATCCAATAGAGAGATAGCCATCCTTCCAAGAGAAAAGGCTCCAAACTCTTGGGTTTTCCATCCTTATGACACCCACTATTGCCTGCAATTGTTTTGGCTCTGAATATATATTTTTTTTTTAATATGGACATTGGGGCTCTGAATATTTTTGACCTCACACACCTTTGGCTTCATCTCATACTAGCACAATGTGCTTAGTGGCAGAATCACTATTCTTATTCTCAATGCTTTACACAGGCATGGTTTTACACCTCAGTGCTTTGGGGTCATTGTCACTCCCTAAATATTCCTCCTACATCCTTACCCAATCTTCATCTCCAGGTCCTTTGAAGGTTGTACCACAGAATTATGCCCCTAGCTGCACTGTCTAGATGAGGTTATGCATGAAGCAGCCTGTGGTCATTTTCTTTCGTTTGTCAAAGACATTGGCTTCTGGCTTCATGCCTCTTTTTCCATCCCACCATAACTCTTATCATAATTCCCAGACATGTCAATATACAAATAGGTAACTCGCAAATCACCTGGCCTCTCGATTCCTTTACCTCTTCCAAAGCCCTTTCCTTTGAACCTCTTCAGCCTCCTGCTCCCATTGTCACACACCTGTATCTTATACCATTAGTAAGGACACTGCTCTCATGCCATGATTCCACAGACCCCATTCTACCATTGTTACTAACCCTATACAAATATCTTCTTTCTTTTTCCTATTCTTCAATTATAACTTAAAGAAGTCAGATTTCCTCAGCCAAAACTTCTGACCAGATTGAACCTCAACTGTCTTTTTTTTTTTTTTTTTAAAGATTTTATTTATTTATTTGACAGAGAGAAATCACAAGTAGATGGAGAGGCAGGCAGAGAGAGAGAGAGGGAAGCAGGCTCCCTGCTGAGCAGAGAGCCCGATGCGGGCCTAGATCCCAGGACCCTGAGATCATGACCTGAGCCGAAGGCAGCGGCTTAACCCACTGAGCCACCCAGGCGCCCATCAACTGTCTTTTTGATTATCTTTAGATGGTAGGTACATTTTTAAGACTCTTTGCCAACTATATGATTATGGATGACTTCGTTAACCTATAACCTTCAGTGCCTTGTAATGAAAAACTGGGAATCATATCATTCATTTGGTAATTATCTAAATAAGTAAAGAAATTAAATGAGAAACAAATGGGATGAATATATACACATTAATTCCTGACTTAAATTTTAAATACAAAAAGCACCAATTAAGGTAATAAGTGTTCAGTGTCTGTGTTTGTATGACTGTGTCTCTGGATTCTTTTTCTTTGGTTTCATTTTGCTTTGTTTCTCATTTATTTTCTTTTGCCCTGGAATACTAAGGCCTGAGTCTTATTTCAGGGTGTGATGGTTAAGTTTATGTGCCAAATTTGCTATGGCACCCAGTTGTTTGGTCAAATATCACTCTAAGTATCGGTGTGAATGGAATTTTTACATATGATTAACATTTAAATCAGATTAACATTTAAAGTAGGGAAATTCAGTAAGGCAAATGAATCTTTGTAATGTGGATAGGCCTTTTCCAATCAGTGAAAGGCATTAAAAGACAAATCTGAAGTTTCCTGAAAAAGGAACTTAGCCTCAAAAAGACTGAAACACAGAAACACTGCTTAAGTTTTCAGCCTGTCAACCTGTCCTCTACCATCTTGCCTGCCCCTACCATCACATGGGCTAATGCCTTACAATCAGTCTCTCTCTCTCTTATCTCTATTTCTATCTCTACCTCTATCTGTATATCCCATTGGTTCCGTTCTCTGGAGAACCCTGACTAATATGTAAGGCAAAAAGTACATGACTTGAAGACACTGAGAGCCTGTCTCACCTGGTTATGAGCTTCAGTGTGGGAAGCACAGTTATTACAGTAACTGTGGTATTGGAGCAGAGACTTTTGACTCTCAGGCTGGAGGTGGAATGGCATACAGTAAGTGAACTCAGGTTTGAAATCTTAGGAAAACAAAGACAGGAAGAAGGAAAAAACGGACTAAGAAGTGAGTACTAAGATGAATAATTCAGCAAAAGAGGAAAGATATGGTGTTATATAGAATAGAGAGGGGGGAATGAGGGGGAGAGAGAGAAAAAGAGAGTGACAGAGTGGAAGTAGCAAAGGTGGCCAAGAATACTGGCAAAAAAAAAAAAAAAAAAAAAAAAAAATCCCTGAAAAGATGGGATTTGATGTGACTGTATTTGTATATTCTATCAGGTATTTAGTTACCCTTTATTTAAGATAGCTCCAAACTTTCCAGAAGTTAACTTAGTTTGAAAATTAAGGACAGTGCCATAAATTATATTTTGCAACCCATTGTTTCATCTTGTCTATTGGTTTCCAATAATAGTTCATTAAAATTTGCATTACACTTCTTGAGCTGTTAATTTCAGGGTCAAGTTTATATGTATATTTTATCTAAGAAAAATTCCATTTCTGTTGCAGCAAGGAAAGAATGAAAATTTAATTAAAGTCTCAGAAGTTGTTGGATAACTTTTAGACAGATGATATTATACTGTTTTAAGGAATAATAAGGCAAATGGTCTTGGATTCTGAATTTAGGGAACTGTGAAGATAATTAATATCATATTAAAAAAAAGACAATTTTCTCAGAGGGAAAGCTGCCTAATATTTAAAATGAATAAACCCTCTCAATTGCCCTTGAATTAAGATATTTTTCAGCTGAGCAGTGAATACAGCAAGGTTTAAAAATAAGAAATGTTGGGACTTAGAGTGGAGAAGGGAGTTGGGGGAAATTGGAAGGGGAGGTGAACCATGAGAGACTATGGACTCTGAAAAACAATCTGAGGGTTTTGAAGGGACGGGGGGTGGGAGGTTGGGGTACCAGGTGGTGGGTATTATAGAGGGCACGGATTGCATGGAGCACGGGGTGTGGTGCAAAAATAATGAATACTGTTATGCTGGAAAAAATAAATAAATAAATAAATAAATAAATAAATAAAATCTTAAAAAAAAAAAATAAGAAATGTTTCATTTTTTTTTCCAGGAAATAGCAAAACAAAATGTTGGAACATAAAATATATGTAAATACTGCAGAACTTTACTTCGAAACGTATTTACATGTTATTATATTATAGATGAACGTTTATATTGAAATCTTTTCTTTCAAACTTCATTAACAAAAATTGCTGCTCTGCCTACTTTATAGAATTGTTGTGAGGATGAAATGAGATTATAGATGTGAAAGCATTATAGAAGTTGTAAAGTTTGGATGATGGCAATGAAATAAAAGGGAGAAAAGAAAATTCTGAAAGACAAATGCATCCCAATAAAGATTTTAAAGAAGACATTAGCAGTAAATTTACAGGATAAAAATGGCAAAACGCACTTGAACACAAGTGTGTGAGAGAGGATATAGGGAATGTGTTAGTCATGTTCATTGCTGAGGAGTCTCAATTCCCACAGCCACGCTGGAGGGCATGTGATAATAACAAGACTATTATTTTGATCCAGTAATTTCACTTTTTAGTACTTACCTAGACATACAGTCACACCTCTGCAAAAGGAATCATATGCAAAGGTATTAGTTTTGGCATTGTTGATAAATACATAAAAACTAGAACTAACCTAAGAGTCCATCAATAGAGCAATAGCTAAATAAACTGCCTTACGTCAAGAGTATGTAAGTATGAACTAAAGCAGCATTTCAAATTAAGAGGTAGGTCAATGTACATGACTACATCTTCAACCATACTTTTTTTTTTTTTTTTAAAGATTGTATTTATTTATTTGACAGAGAGAGATCACAGGTAGATAGAGAGGCAGGCAGAGAGAGAGAGGGAAGCAGGCTCCCTGCTGAGCAGAGAGCCCGATGCGGGACTCAATCCCAGGACCCCGAGATCATGACCTGAGCCGAAGGCAGCGGCTTAACCCACTGAGCCACCCAGGCGCCCCTCAACCATACTTTTGAAAAGAAAGGAAAAGATAATAAAGTTGCCCAGTGATAATACCTGCAGTATAATCTACATTAAAATAACAAAAACAATTCAATCTTAGTCAATTCTGGCTGCTATAACAAATTATCATAGACCGGAGGGCTTAAACAATAGACATTTATTTCTCACAGATCTGAAGGCCTTAGCCCAAGATCAAGGTGACAACAGATTTGGTATCTGATGAGGGCCTTCTTCCTGGTTCACAGATGCCCATCTTCTTTTTGCATCTTCATAGGGGAGAAGCAACAAGAGAGATCTCTGGGGTCTGTTTTGTTTTGTTTTGTTTTGTTTTGTTTTTAACATTTTATTTATTTATTTGACAGAGAGACACACACAGAGAGAGGGAACACAAGCAGGGGCAGTGGGAGAGGAATAAGCAGACTTCCTACCAAGCAGGGAGCCCTATGTAGGGCTCTATCCCAGGACCTTGGGATCATGACCTGAGCAGAAGGCAGACACTTAACGACTGAGCCACCCAAGTACCCTTGGTGTCTGTTTTTTAAGACTCTAATCTCATTCAGGAGGGTTCTACTCTCCTGACCTAATCACTTTCTGAAATCCCTACCCCCTAATGCCATTACACTGGAGGATTATAATTTCAGTTGAAGGTTGAAGGTTGGAGGTTGGAGGTAGGACACAAAGATTCAGACCATAACAAATACCAGGGTTGTGGGTGTGCGTATGTGTCTGTGATAATGATAAGAGTAGTTATTTCTGAGATTAGGGACTGTATTTTTGCATGCATCTTTGTGTCTGCGAAAAAAGTCAAGATCAAGGTGACTGTGGTAGGTTAGGTTTCTTTGGAAGCAGATAATGAAAGTTTGGGCCCACAAATGTGTAGGGGGCCTTCACCCAACCTATGAAGGAGTTCTGCAATGAGGTCTACACCTTTGAATTGTGCCACATTGGGCCACATGCCTAGGTCCTTTATAGCCTTCTCTTAGTCACTGGATTTGGGCAGCCCTGGGAAGTGCATGACCTCAGCCACAGCAACAATAAACGGAGAATTTAGTTTTATAATTAGTGTTGATATTTTTTAAAAATAATTTTCAAGTGGTTTAAGCAATAAGTAAATACAATAATATTTTCAAAATCAATATATGCAGAATTTTATTTATGTATATTGGCGTGACTTTATGTAAACTATAAACCATTGCAATAATAACCTATCTCTGAGTTGGGAGCTTATGGGTGAGTTTAATTATTTATTTCATTGTTTATTTTAGTGCTTTTAAAAATGATATTCAATACATGTACATTAATATTATCAGAGACAATGTATTTCCTTGATCCCTTGGCTACTTGAAAAAATTTGGACAAGGTGAGCACCAATCTCAGAACAAGTACAAGTGGTACAGTATGGAGGTTCCAACGGTGGCAGGAGGTGGATTTGGAGAGATCTCAGCAAACAGGTGGTCAATACAAGGTATGTATGGCAGCAGCAAACTGCCACAATGGTGCTTAGAAACAGGACTCCGATATTAAAAGGGAAATGTGTGTCTAATTAGAACTACAGATATCCTACTACTTTAGTCACTGTGATAAAGTGAAGTGGGTGAAAACTTTGGCCCTAGAAACAAGACAGGAAAAAGCTGGCTGCTCACCTGACACAGGGAGGTCCTTAGGCTTTATTCCAATGCCCTCCCATCCCTCCCTCTGTGCTATGCCAAAAGACAAGCTCAGCAAAGTTTAAGATAAGATAGATTCTAGCACAACATATTAAAGATAAAATTTCTACAGAAGAGAGAAACCGTTTTTTGTTTGTTTGTTTTTTTAATATGGGGGGTAGGCAAATTTTCACTGACCTTCTCTTTGAATAGCTCAGGTCACCTTTTCTTTTTGATCTAGAGTCCATAGTCTCTCATGGTTCACCTCCCCTTCCAATTTCCCCCAACTCCCTTCTCCACTCTAAGTCCCCAGATCTAGAACTTCAAAACCATGGTAACTGAAACCTGTGCATGTCGGTGGCAGGCAAAGCAAGGACTGCCTATGCTATATTCATGAATTAGAAACATAATATTTTAAGATGAGTTTTCACAAAATGATTCATAGACTCATTAAAATCCCTATCAAAACTAAATCAACCCCTTTTTCAGGAATAGACAAGCTAAGTCTCAAATTTATATGGAAATGCAAAGGGCTGGCCATATCCAAGACAATCGTGAAAAAGAAGAAAGATGCTAGAGGACTTTCACTTCTTGACTTTAACACTTACTATAAAACCTCAGTCCTCAAGACACGGTGGTATCATCTTAAGAATAACTAATCAATCAGTGGAGTAGCATAGCTTCTGACCAATCCACACATAAACAGTCAACTGGTTTTTGACCAATCTACCAAGTTATTTCAGTGGGAAAAAAAATAAATATTTTGTTAAGCAAATGTTACTGGAATAAAAGGATATCTGCCTGAAAGAACAACAAAATTCTCAAATCCCACACAACATGATTCAGAAAATAATAATTTGAAGTGGTTTATTGGCCTGACTTAAAGTCCAAGTCAACAAAATAACCTCTAGAAGAAAATATAAGAAAATATCTTCATAACATTTCAACGGGTGAAGATTTGGGGGCAGATCACAAAGATCACTGTACATCAAAGAAAAAAATGTCATATTAATGTCTTCAAAATTAAAAATTGCTTTCTTTGAAATTTAAAAATGAAAAGACAAACCACAGATTTGTAAAATTTTCACAAATGATGTATCAAACAAAACTCAGGCATCCATAATATATGCCTTTCAGATCATCAGTAAAAATACAAACAAGTGTAGCAGAGTCCGACTCCGTTTTTTATATTTGACTGCTGCAACTTTTCAAACCTCACCCTGTCACTTCTTTGCTGCTGCCCCACAACTGGGCACACAGATGAGAAGCCCAGATGTTCCCTTTTTATTGGTACCTGCAGGTAGTTCAAATTGCAAGGAAACCGCCAATCCAGGCTTACCCACTAACTACCATAAAACCCCAAAACAGCTTCCTTACCTTGCTCTCTCAAGCAATTTGGATCCTCCTCGGTCCTTCCTAGAAAGACTCATAACATCATAAATCTTCTTACACTCTCCTAGTGTATACATGGCACCATGGGTCAGGAAATCCAAACCAAATTTGGTGGCTGAGTGCTTATCCCCCACTATACAGTATGACAGTAATAACTGAATGAAAATAAATAGCAGAATATTTGAAACAAGCACTTCTCAAAAGAATAATACACATAAAGTTTGTAAGCATCTGAGTCATCTGGGGAAATGTAAATTTCAAACCACAGTAAGAGAACTCTACATACTCACCTGAATGGCTGAAATTTTAAAAAGACCAATAACAGCAAATGTTAAAGCGGTAGGGCAACTAGAATACTCATACATTGCTGGTTTAGACTTAAAATTTTATAACCACTTTGAGAATCTGCAGACAGAACTGCTAAGCCAAATGGATCCACATAGCATAGGGAGTGGACTGTACAGGGTTGATACAGCCTTTTACTGTATAGCTTGTATTACTCAGGTCATTCTTCCAGATTTCCACTCTGCTCAGGGTGGGCCCAAGCAGTGCAAGCAAAACTGGAGCAATTGTCTACCATTGTCTGCTGAACACGGGAACCCTCTAACTGATAGTCTTTGTCTGGAGTTCCCTGTTAACTGACAGATTATCAGATCTGCATCTCAGTTGATGGCTCCTTTTGCCTAATCTTGTTTCTGTCCATTTTCTTTATTAGATGTTAGTCTCCAGTAATCTTTTCCATTCTAATTCTCTCCACCACAGGGGTTTCAATTGACAGATTTTATATATATATATATATGTATATACATATATATATATATAGTCACATAGTCATAGTCATAAATCTTATAGTCATAGATTTACTAGGACACAAAGTATCATCTTTCCATGCTCCTCTAAGGACTTTGTAAACAAATGAAAAATACGTGAAAGACTGGTAAAGAATATTCACAAACATATATCTGATATAGAATTTGTACACAGAATATATAAAGATTTTCTACAATCAACAATAAAATGAGAAAAATAAAACTTCACAAAGGAAGATATAAGAAAGTTAATAAGCTTATGGACATTGGGGAGGGTATGTGCTTTGGTGAGTGCTGTGAAGTGTGTAAATCTGGCGATTCACAGACCTGTACCCCTGGGGATAAAAATATATGTCTATAAAAAATAAAAAAAAAATTAAAAAAAAGAAAGATAATAAGCTCTTGAGAACAGGCTTAACATCATTGGTCTTCAAAAAGTTCCATTTTACCATATGATTTCACTCATTTGTAGAATTTAAGAAACAAAACAGAGGAGCTTAGGGGAAGGGAAGGAAAAATAAAATAAGATGAAAATTGAGATGGATACAAACCATAGGAGACACTGAACTCTAGGAAACAAATCAGGGGTGGGGGGATGGAGTGATTTGGGGATGGGCATTAAGGAGGGCACTGGATGTAATGAGCACTGGGTGTTGAATGAAACTGATGAATCCCTAAATTCTACCTCTGAAACTAATTCTAAAAAATGCTACTTAAAACCAAAGTGAGATACCACACTGTGTGCCAAATGGAATGGCTAAAATGAAAAAGCCAGAAAACAGAAAACACCAAATGTGGTGATGATGTGGAGTGACTAAGACACATTGTTGATAGGAGTTAAAATGTCATAGTCATTTTGGAAAATATTTTGGCAGTTTCTTACAACATTATTTATACATCTAGCCTCTAATTCATCAATTTCACCCCAAGGTATTTGTGCCCCCACCAAAAAAGTACAAGCATACATCCCAGATAAGATTTGAATTAGAGTGTCTGTGGAAGCGGTGCCTTGGTGGCTCAGTCATTAAGCCTCTGCCTTAGGCTCAGGGCATGATCCCAGGGCCCTGGGATTGAGTCCTGCATTGGGATCCCTGCCCGGCGGGAAGCCTGCTTCTCCCTCTCTTACTCCCTTTGCTTGTATTTCCTCTCTCTCTCTCTGTCTCTCTTTGTCAAATAAATAAATAAAATCTTTAAAACAAAGAATGTCCATGGAAGCATTATTCTTAATTAACCCAAGCTAAAAACAACACAAATGTGCATCAATAAGAGAATACAAAATTAAATTACGATATGCAGCAGTTATAAAGAGTAAACCACTGATAAAAGCAACACAACATATAATCTCAAAACCATGTACACATTTGTCAGTATTCAACAAACTGTATGTCTAAGATCTATGTATTTTCTTATATGCAAATTATATTGTAGTTACTGCCTCCAAACCTAAAGTAAAGCAGAAGCTAGAAAATATTCTCTAAAAAACAAGTTAATAAAAGAAAAAGAGGAGAAGAAACAGCTATAATTTAAGATAAGGGAGAAAAAAGTGAAACCTAAGAGTTTGATGGAAATCTGAGGAGAATATGAAGAATGACATTATAATGAATTTGAAAAGGATATTGAGAAAAATAAGTGAAAAAAAAAGAGTTAAGATGGCAAAGGATAGATGTAAATTTCAATACTAAGGTCTGGGAGAATGTTGATTTTATTTATTCTCAAGAGAGGACCATGAATATTAGGAGAAAATTAATGCCCTGCAGATAACCATTTTATTCCATCTATCCATCACAGCATGTATATTAATCTTTGTTCCTGAGACTTTTAAAAGTCTATATTCTGATTCCTGAAGCATAAATACAGACGTTTGACCGTGTAATTTAAGTCACAGTTCTGTGAAGGACTCCTGATGGAGATGGAAAAAATTTCTAACGTTTAGCCCTTGTATAGATCTTAAATCTATTAAATGGAGTCAAACAATGTCTTCAGTAAACATATGGAATAAAAAGGCACTGGTATTTTCAGAAATTTGTTCTGCAAAAATAAAATTCTGTTAGGCAATTTACATGTGCTAAGTCAGTCGATCCTGTCAAAGCTCACAGAAGTTTGTTGATAGGAAAACCCTTCCTATTGACCATTCAGTGGTGGTGGTAACCTGCTTACACTGGCCTTGGTGGGAGGGTTTATACCGTGAGAATCAGCAAACACTAGAAATTGGGATTTATTTTTCTGTCCAGAAAGCCATTACCTAGGCTATCAAGAGCACAGCACTGTATTTGTTCTTGTTCCTTGTAACAACATAGTTTTATTTAATTATTATGATTGCCTCCTGAAATTATTCTCTCCATGAGAACTACAACCTGTATTTTACTTTATTTATTTTTATTTTTTTATCTTCTTTTGGACTCTAGTGTTTAACAGTGAAAGTGTATGAATGAACAGTAAACTTGCTACTTTGCCAATATTGAAACAAAGGGGTTGCATAATCTACCAAAACTCACACAGCAAGTAAGTAAGCTATGAGACAAGTTTATCTTACTACAAAACTGCTCTGCCCATTGACTACACCACCCCTCCATGAGGACAGTAGTCAACAATTTGGGATCAATTATACCAAAGAAGATCAAGCATACCCTTTGCTGTAAGCATGTGAAGCAAATAACATACCATGGGAATGATTTCAAATCTATCTGGGTGATATGATGTTATTTTTATCAGGAAGATATGATGACTATTTTGTATTTAATCCATAGCTCCAAACACTCTCAGACATATTATCAAATGATACTGAATTTTTATTATATTTAAATAACAGAGTTAAAACTCTGTCCTTAACTTAGAGGCAACTCTCATCTCTAACAATGTCCTGGCTTATTCGCTATATAACCTTGAAAAAACTTATTCAGCTTCTCTAATATTCAGTTCTCTCTTCTTGAAGTCTGTAAAAATGAAATAAGAAAATTTTGTAAAACACCTAAAATGGAATGGAGTGAGTAGATTAAATAAATAATAGGAATACTAAAAATAGTAAGCCCAATTTAGTTGAGAGAACTTATTTGTTTTAAAGTCTCTTTAAAACAGATTATGTTTTAATCTGTTTTAAAACAGTTTATGCAGCCATCAAAAGAAATGAAATCTTGCCATTTGCGACAACATGGATGGAACTAGAGCGTATCATGCTTAGTGAAATAAGTCAAGCAGAGAAAGACAACTATCATATGATCTCCCTGATATGAGGAAGTGGTGATGCAGCATGGGGGCTTAAGTGGGTAGGAGAAGAATCAATGAAACAAGATGGGATTGGGAGGGAGACAAACCATAAGTGACTCTTAATCTCACAAAACAAACTGAGGGTTGCTGGGGGGAGGGGGTTTGGGAAAAGGGGGTGGGATTATGGACATTGGGAAGGGTATGTGCTTTGGTGAGTGCTGTGAAGTGTGTAAACCTGGTGATTCACAGACCTGTACCCCTGGGGATAAAAATATATGTTTATAAAAAATAAAAAATTAATAAAAAAAAAAGAAACAAACAAAAAAAAAAAGAAACAAACAAAAAAAAAAACAGTTTATGTCTCTGTGTAGCTTGAAATAAAATGAGTTTTCATTACATTACCCAAATTAATGAAAAGGTGAATCATCTATGTAGTTTGTCTGCTGAAGCAGGGGTGAATTAGAGAAAACTTTGTTTCAAGTAGGATGATGAAAAGTGGTAACAGCCATTTTCTAAGAAAATACCCTAAAGAAAGAAGGAAGTTCTGCCTGAAGCTTATGAAAAAGAGAAGGCAAAGAACAGGAACATGCATGTATGTCTTTAGTACTTTGTCTGAGTTAGAATTAGCTTGACCCAAACACCCCAGCACCTTGAAATGAGTGTGTTTGCAATAGTTCATCAGGATGAAACATCCCTTCAGACCCTCCTTTTGCACCAATTCTGTAATTGATATGTAGCTCTCTGATGATATATGTGGCTTGTGAGCTATTTCAAAGTGGGGAGGCCTAATAATGACCATTTTTAAGAATCTAACATTTATTATAAAATAAAATGTTCTCATGCTGGCGTATTCCTGTTTTCTGAATAGAAGTAGCTGCTGACAGAATAAATCCCACCAAAGGAGCAAATTTCTGCACGTGCAAAGCAGACAGTAACATTTACCTGAAAAGTGGTCATTTGCTGCTTCCTTGTTCTAGGGACTAGTCAGATTCCATCCTAGAAATTTCTGGTAGTCTTCCTTAAATACACAAAGATGAAAAATGTGAAGGTTTTGGAGGTACACTAACAGTGGCCATGCTTCTACCTTTTGGTTTCTACATCAAAAGTATGAGGAAAATAGGGAAAGGATTGATACTCCAAATTTATAGTTGAAGAAATGAAGGCCATCAGAATGCAATGAATTGGTCAAGGTAACACAGCTAGTATGAGTCAAATCCTCATTAATAAATTAGGCTCTTTTTCTCCTGAGTCAAACTTAAGCCCGCAGCACATTTAACCTCCACTGATATCAATTAAGGAATGAAATAAAATAATGAAGACTTCTGAGAAGAGTCTTAAAGGAATAAATGAGTTCATGGTCACTTTTCTAATGGAGTGTGATATATCCAATAGGGAAAAAGGCGAACATCCATTTCCTGTCTTTCTTAACATACTCTTCCTATTTAAATTTTAAATTGCATCATATATTTGGAAAACACTTAGGCATTATTAAATAGTTAATGATTATCAACTTGGTTATTTACAATCTACAGTGCATTTGTTTGCTTACATTGTATTAATTAATATGATTCATTGATCCTAAAGTGAGATGTTCCAGGACTAGAAAAATAAGGGAAAAGAAAGATATTTGTTAAAGCTTACACTCTAAAAAGAGTATATTAAAGTAATCTTTTTGGAGTAAATTAGATATGCTGGTTATTTACTTATTGATTGATTTTTAAACATGGACCGTTATATTCTCTAGTACATACAAAAGCATTTAAACAGAAGCATATAAGAACAATGAACTAAAGCCCCTGAACTAAGAATTAATTTATTTAATGCCAAATGCAGGTTTGCACTGTGTCCATTTCTTTCATAATAACTTACTTAGTTATAGAGACAAATAATTTTTCTTTCATAACTACTCTAAAATCAATTATTTTGGAACATATTAAATCTTCATATTTTTGGCAAAAATTATTTTAGCTAATTCTTTGAACAGGCTCTGAGAAAATGAAGTTGAGTCTTCTTCTAAGAGCACAGAGTATGAAACAACACTGCTAGTAAATCACAATGGCTCAGCAGTAAAGATTAAGGTTGATCTTTGCTTGACTGATTTCTATTTGACACTGGGACAGCCAAAGTGTCTCTGTAGGACTTTATGCACTTGTGTATGTTAAAAAAAAATAAATTAATAAACCTTAAAATAATCATATAGTTTTCTTTTATTTTGTCATTTATTTATTTAATGGTATAGAGGACAATAGAGTGGGGGTGTCGAAATTGAATGGGAAAAAATCAGAGAGGGAGACAAACCCTATAAGACTCTTGACTTCAGTGGAAAGGGAGGTGGGTGGGGTGGGGGATGGGGTACCTGGGTGATGGGCATTAAGGAGGACACGTGATGTGACAAGCACTGGCTGTTCTATGCAGCTGATGAATCATTGAACATTATATCAAAAACTAATGATGTACTATACTTTGGCTAATTGAATTTAAATAAATTTTTTAAATCATAGTTTTAAAATGTAAAGATACATATTTAAGAATTTTTGGTGCAGAACTTTTTTTGTTTTTTTTTATTATTATTATACATACACACACAGATGTGGATACAGAATCATAAACTCTAGAGTTTTATTAATTTTAGACTGTAAATGATCTTATTACTCCCCTTACTTGTAAAATGGAGGTAGAAATAGAAACCCATCTCAGAATATTTGGGGAGGCTTTAAGGGCACTGCAAATGACATGCCTGGCTCTGCATATTGCACAATTACTCACTTGTTTATGAACCACAGTGTGCCACTGTGGGAGCCCTCACCAATGAAGAGAACTAAGCTCTGTTTTTGAAGAGCATGTAATAGTGTTGTATGACTCTTTCGTTGCTTTGTTCTTTCTTTCTTTCTCTAAAAATATTTTCAAACCCTCCTGGCTCTCAAATCAATTGCTAACAATTTCCAAATGTGCAGTCTAGCCCAGACATTGCTCTGTACTGCAATACCATTGTTTCTGCCTTTTCACTGGTTAGACTTATGCCTTCCCCTACACACCCTTCAGATTTTGTGAGCACCGGACAATACTCACTTTTAAACCCTTAAAGAAACCATTTCTTTATCTCACTGCTCCACTTTTGTCATACCAGAGGTATGGCATGCTTACCTATGGATGGTCATATCAACAACCATTCTATTTTCAACAACACAGTAATTTTAAATACACCCACGTTCTTTGTATTAAATTACGGTGAACATCTGTTTTTTCCAAAAGGTCTTAAATCTATCCCTTTGGTATTACATTTTTTATTTCCATAGTTTATCCTCCTCATTTCATACCAGGATTGTGATGTAATTACCTTGTGATGTATGTTTCCAGGCTTTTCCATTATGGTCTAGTAGATGGGACCCAAATGTACTCTGGGATAAAAGGAAGCTAACTGTGTATTTAGCTGTGAAGTCCAGGTTTCAAGGAAAGTGTCCTAGGAATGGCTAGATCCAGAATGATGGCACAGGCCTTTGTCTCTGCACACTTTCAGACTTGGGATCTATTCCTTGGTAGTTCTAGCTTTTTGTGGTCTCAATTTTGTGGTCGTAGTTGATAGAGCTTTATTCTCCCAGGAGCTATCTGCTACACTAGAGAAGGACATGGATGGTCCATTGCTTGACCACTGTGCCCAGAGGGTTAGGGCACTACAAACGTCTCAAGTTGAGCCAGTTATATACCCCCTCTGGACAAAGTGAAGAAGGGATGATGACCATCAGAACCAGTTAAGAGTGAAGTCAGGCTTTTCCTCAAAGAGAGTGCTGAGCCAACAGAAATACTTTATTTATTCCTGAAATCAGCATTATTTTCCTTCTGGTTAAGTCTAACATGCTACTTTGGTTTGTAAGCCGAAGTTTCCCTATTGTGCTTACAGGTTACAGTGCAAACTCATTTGTATTAAAAAAAAAAAATCTGGAGTCATATTTCTTTCAAGTCTTTTCCACAGCCACTGTTTTCTGCTCCGATTGTACAAATACTCCAGGAAGAAAACCACAAAACACAGACACCACAAAACCTTAATACAATGTACTTTCTCCATGGTGACTTTGTTTGTTAAACTTCTATTAGTTCTCTGCCTAGAATGCTTGCCACTTCTTCTTGCCATTTCTGTCACTCTGAGGAATTCCTGGTTATTTGTTAGGTTTCAAGGAAAATTTTACCTTTTTTGTGTTATTTTAAGGAAATTCATTAATATTAATTTCCTCATTAGCATCTGCAAATACTTTGTATACATCTTGATTAGAGTATTATTACTAGTATTATTTGTATAGTTAACAAGAAGCATATATATATATATATGAATACATATACAAATATATGAACATATGTAGTACCTAAATATACTCTATTAATAATGTTATGGTGTATAAACAAGGTATAATCTATTCATATGTACATCTTGCCTATATATTCGTATACATATTTTATAAATTAAAGATAAAAGCATGTCTAAAAGGTAGATCATATCCCCCTACGTGTGACACTGGGCAAGCTTTAACCATGTAGAGCTTCCCTTTCTTTGTCTATAAACTGTGAGTGTTAAGAATACCCCCCTTGTCAAGGGGACCATTAGGACAGTGAAATGGTACATCTGTCCTTCTGGCTTCCCTTCTCTCTGCTTCCTTTGGTTTTTCTCTGACCTCTCTAGCCATCCTTTCTCCAGTCTCTTCTGCTGGCTCCACTCTATTTGATTCAATCCCTAAGTATTTCCAAACCTTGAGAGTTTGGCTCCCAATTGTCTTCTTTTTCTTTGTATTTTCTGACTATAAGCATTCATTTGATCTCATATTTTTAAACACAGTTATATGACAATACATTCATATTTGTATCAATAACCATTAACTTTTCACTATGTTCCCAGTTTGTGTGTTCAAATGGAATCTTGATACACACAACAAACTCTACATATCTGAAAGAAAACTCTTGTTTGCTATATCACCCGGGTCATTTTTCCACTGTGAGTCACAATACCACCTTCTGTGAAGCTGCTCAAAACAAAAATATAGTCAATTTGATCCCTCTTTTCCTTCCACATTCAACCCATCAGCAGGTTCCCTATATAACCATCCAAATGGATCCCACATCAACAAATTCTCCCTGTCTGTAACACCACTGTCATATTTCAGCTCTCATCACTGTCACCAGGACTTCTAAAATCATGTCTGAACTCTTTTCATTGTTCCTCACCACCTCTCCCTGAACAACCCTCCATTACCATTAGATTGAATTTATAAAACATAAGAATGTTTTCATCAGGCTCTTGCTTAAAACCTTCTAATAGCTTCCCATTACAGTCTGAATAGCATCCAATTGTTTGTGGTGAATGACAGGCATCTGTCAAATTCCCTACCTGTCTGTGCCACTAAACACCCCAACCTAAATTCTTTCCATGTCCAAAGAAGCAGCAGTAAAAGACAGTGTTTAAAAAACTAACTGACAGGGACGCCTGGATGGCTCAGTTGGTTAAGCAGCTGCCTTCCGCTCAGGTCATGATCCCAGCCCCAACGTCCTGGGATCGAGTCCCACATCAGGCTCCTGGCTCCGCAGGGAGCCTGCTTTTCCCTCTGACTCTGCCTTCCACTCTGTCTGCCTATGCTCGTTCTCACTCGCTCTCTCTCTGACAAATAAATAAATAGAATCTTTAAATAAATAAATAAATAAATAAACTAACTGACAGTATTTGAACCACAGGTCTGCTATATACCAATGTGGGAAGCTTGTGGGATACTTCTCTACCTCTAGATGGGAATAATAGTACCTCCTGCAGAAGGCTGCTTGTAGCATTCATTGAGTTAGTGCACATTAAATGTCTACATCAATCCCTGAAACATGCTAATTACCATAAAAATATATACTGTTGATAATCAACCACTGGCCCATTATCCTGCACACTAGAATGTAAACTTGTTGAAATTGGGGACATTTTATTGTTTGATGATATTTTCCCCATATCTAAATAATGATCTAACATACAGAGGAGTTTCAAGAAATATTTATTGGCAGGTAAGTAATGCATGGCTATGCATGAAGTGCAATATATCTTCAGGAGGCCTACCAATTTGAAAATGTTCAAGTGTCACTACCTCTGTGCCAACACAGAGGAAGTAGATTCTCCTAAAGGGCATATATTATGATCTGGGATCTGTGCTACGTGCTTCATAAGGACTACCTTGAGAAATTTTCATGATAGCCATGCAAGATAAATGATATGCCCATTTTTACAGATGAATAAATTTATATTGAGTAAATTTGCAGGATTTTTATAAGGTTGTAGAATTAGTAAGTGACACAACCAAGACTTTAGTACTCTAAAACTATTATCCCCTTTTCTCGCCATGCTACAATTTCAGCTTATTCATCTTTCTGAAGCACAATGGATACCACAGATGAAACCTACAAATGTGTGTGGAGACAATTGCACATAGATGACCACAATGAATGGATCTTATTGAAAGAAACATTTCAGAATTAAAGTTGTGGAAGTAGTTTTTTTTTAATACAAAATAATTATTGTGTGAGATTGATAATTATTCTGATCTTTGCAAGTGCTAAAATTTCTTCTAGGCATTCAGAGATAAATATCGAACATATTTTTACACTATGGAGATATCATAAGCTCCTATCAAAATTATTCTAATACTGCATTGCCCTTCTTCTACTTTCATGGTCCAATTATGGAAATTATTATTGCAAATTGAAGACAATTCTATTTTAATGGATCAGGGAGTTTGTGGGGTTCTTTTATGATATCAAAATGCCTCAGTCTTAGTCATTGGAATTCATTCTGTCTGGACAAATACGTTCAATTGCCCAATGTGATTAAGCATTGTCAAAGGTACTTCAGTTCTAGTAGAGTTTTCCTCTGATTATACTTATCATTACAGATCTTCTATCATGAGGCTTTAAGTATAAAAACTTCTTTTTACTTACTATAAGAGTTTGGAAAAAGAATAATGAGGCTGACGCAAATCATGCAATAGACCTTTTTCTAATTTACAGATTTTTTAAATTTTGGGGGGGCAAATCCTCTTTTAGAACTCATTGTCTGTAGTGTTATTTAATCTACAAAGATCAAAATGTATCCACCTAATAGTCAATGTGACAAATAGTGGAATAACTAAAACTTAAGTAGGAAAATATCTTAATTGTCTTTTCTGTCAGAAATTTCAGATTATATGATGACTATTTTAATACATGTACTGTAATTATTGCTATATATGTTATAATTGCTCTGTTATAATAAAAGTATTATTAATATTTCTGTCAATGAGAATTCTCATGCATAGCTGGGAAAAACCTCTATATGAGAGCCTTTGGAATGAAAAGCAAAGCTTATTTAAACATCAAAATTGAGCAATGAGGCAGTAGAGGGGCATGAATTTCTTAATTTAGTGCTAATAAGAAAACTTTCCCAGTTCTGCTTCAGAACATCTCTGGGTCTTGATTTGTATGTGGAAACAATTCCTAACACATTGTGGTGTATAGAAGGACTGACTGAAGAGCTTTTTGCCTTTTTTTTTTAATTTTTGTAAACATATAATGTATTTTTATCCCCAGGGGTACAGGTCTGTGAATCACCAGGTTTACACACTTCACAGCACTCACCATAGCACATACCCTCCCCAATGTCCATAATCCCACCCTCCTTCTCTCAACCTCCCTCCCCCCAGCAACCCTCAGTTTCTTTTGTGAGATTAAGAGTCACTTATGGTTTGTCTCCCTCCCAATCCCTAACTGCATTCTTTGATTCTCTTCCTCCTTTTAAATTTGTCCATTCCTTGATACTCTTCCTCTTCTTTTAAATTAGTCCCCCATATTCCAAGCACAAATGTCTTTTTTTCCTCAGTTTTTTAGAATTTTGGTAAAACATGCATAACATAAATTTACCATTTTAACCATTTTTAAATGTATACTTTTGTATCATTGGTTGCATTCACAGTATCAGTTAACTGTCACCACTACCTATTTCCAAAACTTCTTAAAAATGTAGATCATGATATTTCATAGTATGCTTGACTCTTGAATATATTCCGACTCCACTTAACATTCAGTTCAATCTCTTCCACTAGACCCTGGTGGCCTCTTGTCAGGCACTCATTTGCCTTATGGCATGGATTGAATTATTATTGCAGCCTGCCCCTCATTCACTGGACTCTAGCCATGCTAGCCTATCCATAGTCCCAACACCTTTCAATTTTGACACCTGCTGTCACTTTATCTGGAACACTGTTCCACCAATTCTACCTACAACAGATCTCTTCTAAGCCTTCACATTTCAGCTTAAGTCCTGTCCCTGCAGGGAGCCCTCTAAGAAATAGACTTACCCCATGTTTTAGATAAGGAGGCTGATGCTTAGTAAGGCTAACAAATCTCTTCTAAGTCCTTAAAGTACATTATTAGCACCAAGAATCTAGCAGAAGTAGATGCTACCCAGGTAGCTACATCAACATTTGATGATTTTTTATTCTACTGATGTATTTTAATTAAACTCCAAAGAGGTGTGTATGTGTATACACACATGTGTAGCCTCATCCCATTTTATTATACAAGCAAGATTTGTAAAATGGTCCTAATTTTATATTTAAAGCTAGGTTCTGGTGGTTTTAATTTCTAAGGGAAACCTAAGTACCTCTAAGGGCTCCTCAGGGAGGAATAATATTGAGAAGATTAATTACTAGAATGGAAATAAAAATAAGAAGTTATTTGATTTTTATTATAGTTATGAAAGGGAAAAATGAAGACTCTTGATATTTGAAGCATTTAAAGTAATCCAAGATGCCTGGGTGGCTCAGTCATTTGAGCATGCATCTCTTGATTTCAACACAGGTCATGATCTCAGAATCCTGAAATTGAATTCCATATGGGGCTCCATACCCAGTGACTAGTCTGATTGTACCTCTCCCTCTGCCCTTCCCCCCACTCTCTCTCTCTCTCTCAAATAAATAGATAATCTTAAAAAAAAAAAAAGTCCAGAATTCACCCAAGACAATTGCATCTTTTTGTTAGATTTTACATGGTGGGTTGAATATACTTATAGATACCTTGGATGGATTCTATGGATTGAATGGATTCTATTCCTAATGTCTTGAAGTGAAACTGGTCTCACTCATTTCCAGGTTATTCACTGCAAAGTCAGAGCAAGCACACATTCTAAATTCTGAATCTGACAATATCATTTTCCAGCCTAAAATCATTCCAAGATCATCTAGGTCCCATAAATGAAACTCAGACCTTATAATATAGTAGAAAATGGTCTCCATATCTTCTCTTACCTGTTCACCAATAGAATCCACTACCACTGCCACCTTACACCATATTTTCAGTTCATCTCAAACTTCTTACACTTTAGAAGCACACACCTTGGTGTCTTGGGAAAGGTTGTCCTTTCCTCCAGAAATGGCTTTCTTCTTTTCCCTGATAGACCTGCTGATACCTGGCACTCTTCTTACACTCCAGAATACCCAGAACAAGCATCTCTGCTTAACAACTTCTCTGGCCATTAAAATTATGGATCACCTCCTCTGCTCTGCCAATACTAAAACTTAAACTCAAACTTTATCAAAGACACTCCCCCCTCATGTATTAGCTCTGTGACCTTAGATAAAGGTCACAGAGCTCCTCCTTAAGGTTTACTTTCATTATCCATGAATGAATGAGAAAAATAACAATACCTAGTATGCTTGGATGGCTTACTCATATAATGCAGGTAAATTTCTTAACACTCACTGTACCTGGAAAATGAACTCAGTAAATGTGACATTATTGTTATTATTATTATTATTATTATTATTATTAGTGATATTATTGTTGTTGTTCTACTACTATATCCACCCTCCATTCCCAGAAAGTTTAAGGTCCTGGGTCAGGAGGAACATCTAAACAGATAGCTGATAGTTTCCCCTGATATCTTATACAGATAACTGAAAGAATGAGTCTTTAAGGTGATCCAGTCCCAGGTTACTTCCAGATCACTTCGCCGTCAAATGGCACAGGCAACAATGAATGTTTGGCAGTTGCACGACTTAATATTGACACGTGTTTTAACCAAAGGAAGTGGGAGATACAAACTCTCTACACCGTATCCAGAAGCTCTCAGATATTTAAACTCACTGTCACCATTTTATTCTAAACTTAAACCCTTCTCAAGATCTCATTCTTTCGTAACACAAATTTCTTTTTCCATGCATACGCACAATGTGTAGTTTTTGAGACCACATGTTGTTCCTCTCCTATTATTTGTTTTCATGTCTATGTGGCTCTTAGGTTAATAAGATCTTTCTTTACTATAAGGTGGAGTTCTTGTACTGAGATATTTGAACAGTGCCTGAGATATCTGGGCATCTGTGTTCAACCTGTACCTAAATCTTCACTCTTCTTAGTGATACATACACAATATTTTTGGCTCATCTCGTTTTCATAGCTATAAGAAAGGACAATGTTTCACAGCTGTGAAGTTTTTTCTTTTTCAGTCCGATTGTGCTTGCCATTCCATAAGGTTTTATATCAGTTGATTTTTTGCAAATCAATTGCTGCATAAGAGATAGCCACAAAAAATCTGTATCATAACAAAATACAATCTCTTACTGCTCAAGCATCTGGATGGTCAGATGCCTCTGATCTTGGTTCAGCTCACTCATGTGTCTGATAATTTATTGTTTGTTGATAAAATCATATGACAAATAGCATGATTACAGTAAAAAGAAAAGAAGTTGAGCTACTAATGAGATAAATCTATGATGGGACTGATTTACCTATAAAATGTACCCCTAATATAACATTTTAACTCATTTTGACTGATCTATATGAATATATTTTCCTTTGACTGTAGTATGTTTTCCTTCTGAATACACATATATTATGCTTAATATTATCTATCCACATTATCATACCTGTACTATTTTTCCAATGCCTTTGTTTGAAGGGGAATCCTATAAATCAGAAACATGGTCTAGAAAAAAAAGAGAGGTTCTCTCTCCTAGTATCCCATATAATGTTTCATGTCACTCTAGAACAACAGTTGGCCAACTGTGGCCCATGAACCAAACACTTCCTACTGCCTATAACTGTATGCCCTATGAGCTAATTTTACATATATATATATATATATATATATATGTAAATATATATATATATAATTTTAAAGGGATTAGAAAGGATCAAAACAAGAGTAATATTGGAGACACATGACAATTATATGGAGTTCAAATTTCAATGTCCATAAATAAAATGTTGTTAGAACACAATTACACAGTTATGTGTTGTCTATGATTATTTTCACATTAGAATAATAGAGTTGAGTAGTTGTCACATAGGTCTCATCATTCACAAAGCCTAAAATTTTATTATCTGGCCCTTTACATAAAAAAAGAAGTTGCCATCTCCTGCTTTAGACATTTTGCTGACTGGATTTCTCTCTCTGTCTTTACCAACAACTTTCTCATTGGTTCCAGCTAGAAGAGAACTTCATAACTGCAAAGTCCAGTAGTTGAGCTGGTTTCAAGGGTTTGGTTACTAACATCAGAATTTTGTCTTACATTCTTGGCTGTTTGTTTGTTTGTTTGTTTTGTTTTGTTTTGTTTTGTTTAAATCCATGAAGTTTCTTTCCATTCTTTTCAGGACAAGATACCTGCCAAGAGTTTTAGGTTTATATTCAGTTCTCACAAAACCTCATCACCATGAGTCATTTTATTTTCTTAGCATTTCAGCAAAAGCACTACCTATGTTGATTCTTATTGGCACTAAGTGAGCCATGCACTTACTCTCTCTTCTTTTTTAATTCAATTAGCCTGGGTATAATACATCATTAATTTTTGATATAATGTTCAATGATTCATTAATTGAGTATATTATTTGCTTATTCTTGAACCAATTACAATAAGAAGGGGTATGCCGTGACCTTATTGAACAGCCCCAGGTTACATACACACCTCTGAAGATGGGTTTGGTTCATCCCATAAAAAGCAAAAAACTGTGAGGAGCAAAGGGTATTTACCCAGTTCATATCGAGAGTTGCTACTAGAAAGGTGCAGGATGTATGCAGCTTAAGAATAAAAACCAGTTAACACTAGATCATTTGAAAGTAGGATTTAAAAACCTAAAAGCCAAAATATAATTAAATTAATAGTGCAAAATACATTTGTGCTAAAAACAAATGTGATCCTTAAATTTTCTTTTTGTCTAAAACACAGAATGAGTAGTATAGTAGGAATGAGTTTATAAACAGCATTTTATTTACTTATCTATTTTTTTATTTTTTAAAGATTTTTATTTACTTATTTATTTATTTGACACAGAGATATCACAAGTAGGCAGAGAGGCAGGCAGAGAGAGAGGAGGAAGCAGGCTCCCTGCCAAGCAGAGAGCTTGATGCGGGACTCAATCCCAGGACCCTGAGATCATGACCTGAGTCGAAGGCAGAGGCTTAACCCACTGAGCCACCCAGGCGCCCTAAACAGCCTTTTATTTAAAAAAAATAAAGAAAGCTTTATCAAAAGTTATCCTCACATTTAGAATTTGGAATCATGTTAATTATTTCATCATCACTAAAGGTGTTCATTTTTGTTAGTATTGAATCTCTTAGGTATTCATGAAATAAGTATGACTTGGACTCTGTTTGCAAAGAGGTTACTCTCAGGGGCGAGTGACAGAAAATTCCAATATAGAATGACAAAAATATGTACATGTTGCAGTTGTAGGATAAAGAAGAATGAACCTCATTTGTTCTTAGGAGAAAAGGGTATTTATCACATGGGAGTTGATATTTACCATCTTAAGTGCCAAGAGCTTTTCCAAATGGATCCCTCACTAATCAGTGAAGAATCAGCTTGTGAAAATTCATTAGGCATGAAAGGAATGTGTGTGTTTGAAAGACTGTGTTGTACTGTGGCTCCCATGACTTTAGCTTAAAGTGTATGCAAGGAATATTCAAGAATTGAGATTGTGAAGGGTAGTGGCAAGTAATGAGGCCAGATAATTAGTCAAAACATAAAAAGCTTTTATGTCAGGCTAATGAATTTGCATTTTATTTTGTGTGCTAGACAATCAATAAAGATTTTAAAGAAATTACATAACTAATGTCAATGAACATTTTGGAAAAATACAACTTTTAAAATTAAATATAATTCTATAGAGATTGTGAACCTATCACATGTAAGAGACTGACCAAGAACAATAATAAAAATCTCTTGGTTAAAAAAAAAAAACTCTTGGTAAATCATTTTCAGGCTTCTTAGGTAAATTTACTTCTAATATTTCAAAGGATTTTTTAAAATATTAAATAAAATAGTAGGTTCAGGTCCAAAGGATTGCTACATTATGGTCTATTTCATGCATAAAATAAGAGTGCTTAAGAAAATATTCATGTGTATGTCCATTTGTGTGAAAACAGCCCAGGAAAGATAAAGCAGGAATCAATAAGATTGTTTATCTCCAGAAGTGAATGGAAACAGAGTGGGAAGAATGGGCAAATGGCTTTGGGGGTAGATGGGCTGGGGGTAAAGAGTGATACTTCTCTGAATACAGCTTTTTGTATTCTACCTTTTTACATTTTTCTATGATATTTTTAAATGTCTAAAATGGGCAATAAAAAAGAGGGAAACCAAAGATAATAGCAATAGAAAAAAAATGGACATAAAAATTGTATTACAAATGAACAGTCTAACATTAATGAGAAGAGGAAAATAATTAAAGAGAACATCAGAACAAAATATTCTTGTCATATAATCTAAGACCACAGACCAAAAAAAAAAAAAATTAAAACTGTACACAGATATTGTCCATTAGTTTATGTTTCCACATTGATGAGTGTTAACAATGCTAACAATATTTATATTTTACAATGAGGCTAATCAAAATCTTGGAAATAATGAAAGCCATATTTCTCACTGTCAGGAAAAAAAGCTACAAATATTTGAAAAGGATAGAACCTTGGAGTTGGGTTGAAATTGGAGGTGTATGTATTAAATATCTGTTTTTACACATACACACTGACAGATATAGAAATGTAGATGTGTATATGCATATCTATATTTTCTCCTCTGTGTACTGAGAGGAATTAGAAGCAATAATACCCCAGTACTAGTGTGCACACTCACTGCCACACCTTGATTTCCAAGTATTTTTCTAAAATAAAAGGGGCTAGGACTCCTTGGAGGAAAGGATGATTCTAGAGTTGGGGCAGAGAATGTGCAAGATGAGCCTGAAATATCTGGTAGTCTCAGAAAGGAAGGAAGTTCTCAAATTTGAAAACATTTCAAAAAGACATAAAAGACAACTCAAAGTGGTTCTCAATGGCCAAATATAATAACAACAATAACAACAATAGAACAAAATAGTAATAGTAAGAATAATAATAAGTAGGATGATGATGATAGTAATGGAGTATAATTCTAAGAAAAAATAAACCTTTTGGGTCTATGTTGGAATCAATGAATAACTGAGTCAGCAAATACATGGAGCACAAGAAAAATCTCTTCTTTACAAGAGAATTCGAACCAATAAATAAATTTTTAAAAATAATGAAAATGAGAAAACACTGTTGCTCAAATTCTAAAATAACAACATTTTTCTTTAGGTAAGAATCATTAACGAATACTAAAATTAATGGACACATTGGGATGAGATATGGGATATTTGCATAATCTGTAAGTGACTTTAATAGGATGCTTATTAATTATAAAGGGGAAAATAATAACATTACAATGAAGAAAGCTAGAAGACATCATCTTAATCAAGTGATCAAAGTTAACAACACCGCTAATGGAACAAATCTATGTCATCTGATTCTTGCTGTGATTCACTCACATAGATACATCATTTTTGTGTATGCCCATCAAAATTACACAACCTGAATCATAATATTTTAAAAGTCTACAAAATTGAAGGTGATGTTACCCAATGTCCAGCCAATGCTCTTCGAAAATTTCAAGGTCATGAAAGATTAAAGGAGACTAAGGAGACGTTTTAACTAAATCCAAGATCCTATGAATTAAAAAAAAAAATGATATTAGTGTAATAATTGGATAAATACAAATATGGTCTACATATTAGATGGTGATAATGTGTCAATGTTAGTTTCCTATTTTTCCTATGTTTTATCACTGTACTATATCTATAAGAAGTTAACATTTTAGGAAATTCAAATGAAGGACATGGCAGGGATAGTCAACCTCAGAACTACTGACATTTGGAGGCAGATATATCTTTACTGTAGGGTCTATTCTGTGCATTGTGGGATTTTGAGCATCATTCTTAGCCTCTACCCACTAGATTCCAGATGCAGATATCACCAAATATCTTTGAGAAAGAAGACAAAAAAAATCACCCCCAGTCAAAAACTATTGCCATATGGGATTTCTTTGTACTGTTTTTATAATTCTTTCCCAAG
The DNA here is from genome assembly GCF_009829155.1 of Mustela erminea. Lineage (NCBI taxonomy): Eukaryota > Metazoa > Chordata > Mammalia > Carnivora > Mustelidae > Mustela > Mustela erminea. Next base: position 105,859,138 of record NC_045615.1, read on the forward strand.
AATTATAAAATTAAATATTGTGAAAATGCCTAGCATAGTGCCAGTAACATACTGAGCACTAAATAGGTAATAGTTCTTTTTAAAATCTAGTGAGCAGACGTCCACGGACCTCCGTACAAATTTAAACCTCATATTTCAATGAGAACTTCAATGGGTCTATTCAATTAATCATATATTTAGTGAGGGGCTCTTTAAATGCAAAAAATGACTGCATTTTGACACCTCCAACTCTAGATTTATCCTCTCAGCATCCAAATAATCTCTATCTCTGTAGCAGGTCAATCTGACTCTGCAATTTAATGCTTCTTATTCCTCCAGCCTTCTTCAGAATGCAAACCTTTTCCATTCAGGTTAATTTCACACTTAGTTTCTTAGCAAAACCTCATTATTCTTTTTTTTTTTTTCCAGGGTTCATCTCTGCTGAATGGTAGGTGTGATGATAGCAGGAAAATCGGTAATATTGTTTCACAGAACTAAAACACAATGTGATCCCAGGAAAATAGAAACAGAATATGGATAAAAACAGGTCCTGTTACCCTTCAGTTTGACATTTTGGATTCCAATTTTTGACAGCCTGACCTTGCTACTCACATCACTCACAACTGCCAGTTATTCAGTGACAGAAAGTTGGTTGTATTTTGTTCAGGGACAGGAGAGGGACAAAGAAAGAGAGAGAGGAAGAAAAACAAAGAAAACACGAAGTTGTGAAATGTATAATGAAGGAGAAGACAGATAGTCCTAATTCTGAGCTTTAATGGGTGACTTTGAGCTCATCCAAGAGTGTGCCCAGAGTAATGAGAAATCTGGAAATCAGAAGTAATGAAAAAAATTAAAGTAACTAGTAATATCTTCTTTGAAAATGAGAAGACCTAGTGGGAACAAAGACACAGTGTTCCTCTTTTTATATGACATTCAGATTTACCCATATCCTCTTCAACCTAAATGTTTAAAACTACTTTAGGTATTGTTTCCATGGCTAGTTTCTAGACCTCTCAAAATCCTGATTGCCTACATCTAGATGCAGACTGATTTATTAATAACGTTAATAGGATACAGGGCTACAGATGATATTTAACTATATATACTATTCAAATATCTTTTGTATACAACTATTTCTGAACATCTAAGTTTTCAGATAATCTCTTTTATTTCCTTGAGAAATAGGAATTGTCCTTTCTCTTTATTTTATTTTATTTTATTTTGTAACAACTTTATTGAGGTATTACTGATATGCAAAGAACTGTACATATTCTATATGTATAATACGATGAATTTGGACATAAGTATACAATAGTGATAGCATCACCACAATCGAGGTAATTGACATAACCAAGACCTTTCAGTATGCCTTTGTATTTTTTTTTTGGTTGTTGTTATTTTTTCATTTGTTTTGTTTTTGTGGGAGAAACACTTAACATAAGATGCACCTTCTTAGATCAATGCAAAGTGCATCTTTTGATAGTTCTGCTGGTAGAGCAGACTATAAAATAGACCCTTCTTTTTTTAAAAATTTGCTCTAGATTTCCCTAACATTATTATTTTTTTTTAAGATTTTATTTATTTATTTGACAGAGAGAAATCACAAGTACACTGAGAGGCAGGCAGAGAGAGAGAGGGAAGCAGGCTCCCTGCTGAGCAGAGAGCCCAATGCGGGACTCGATCCCAGGACCCTGAGATCATGACCTGAGCTGAAGGCAGCGGCTTAACCCACTGAGCCACCCAGGCGCCCCTTCCCTAACATTCTTGATACCACTCCCTTGTATAAGTTCCTTGAAAATAACTGTAGTTATTTGTGAGGGTAGCCTATGATATTGATAAAGACAGCATGGTAAATGGAGAGAGAATAAGATTTGGGAGCAGAATCCCTGTGTTCAGTATTAGTTCATTCGTTCACAGGGGCAACCTATTGAGCAAGTCACTTAGCCATCCTGAGCTTCAGTTTCCTACCTACAGTGATCATGTAGTTGATCATGTCTGTCAGTATTATTAAACTATCAAAATATAATTGAATTTATTTTATGAATGCTTTTAACATTGTATGTGTTGGGGACCCTGGCATTATTCTGGCTTATGGAGGAGTTTCTTGCCTTCTGACCAGCTATTTAGAATAGGACATCAAACATATATGGGAATCAAATATGATTCTTTCTCAAATAAGAAGTTCCCTTGAGGATAAGAAGAGGGAGAAGTAATTTTGCTGTTTTGTAGGCAACTGTAGCATTCAGAAATGTAATGCATCAAATATATTCAAGTGAATCAATATCCCTCAGTGTGACTTGAGTATAAATAAAAATTTATGATCCAAATATGGCATACTGTGACCAAAGTGAATGCATAAGAGAAAGTGGTTTTAGAGAAATAAACATTTCTATATCAGAATGGCTGACCATTAATTTTTATGAAAGGATTGAAAAAAAGCAAAACAGGGGTACTTTTGCATGCAAATGGTAATTGCTCTTCCCTAAAAATCCAATATGGCAGTGAACTCTGTGAAATTATAGTAAATTTTGTCCATAGTAGCTAACAGTACAACAATAACAAGTAAATATATTCAAGAAAGTATATTCATAGTTGCATATTATCTTAGAGCAAAAAAGGCTGAAGAAAATCAATTAATGGAGTCTACATATTACACAAATGTGAGGTGAGGTTAACTTGGCCAGGGTCAGGGAGCTGATTAGTTCAGAGCTTCCCTCATGAGCTATATGTAGATGATTGCTCGATTTATATTTCACACCTATAGCTCTCTCTCCTAGTTACAAACTACATCAAGTATATACTTCTAGATTTATCAGATTTAGCAAATAATAATCCAGGATGCTCATTCTAAATGGAATTTCAGGTAAAAAAATAAATAATCGTTTAACTCAAGCTTGTTCTATGAAATATTTTGTACCTTGTTTTACACCTGCCTCAACCTATTGACAAGTAGTGTGGTTGGACCCACCATGATGGTTCTTATTATTCATGAAAGATGTCCTTAAACAATGATCATCAGGAAACTGAGAAGGTCATAACTTACAGAACCTGGAAGCTACACAGCATAGCTGCGGCCAAACAGCAAGGGAACAGATAGAGAGAGAAATAGTGCTGCGGTGTAGGGCTCAGTTCATTCTTATTTGTTCTGACTACTACAATGCCTTCCTAATTGGATTACCTCTCCCTATTTTACCTTCCTAATCTACTCCTGAAAGAGGAAGATCACACAACAGCTCCTGATCTCCTTACCTTGCTTGTTATCTTCAGTGACCACTAATTAATGACAACAATGATCCTAAGACGTCCCCATTCTAGATTATTCATAATCTGTCCCCTGATTGCTACAGCACCTCCAAATTTCTCAAAACCCTTGCCCCCTACAGTCTAGATTAGGGGTATTCAAACTAATGCCCACTGACTATTTTTGTAAGTAAGGTTGAATCAGGGTTTAGCCATATCCATTTGTCTACATATTGTTTATGCCTGTTTTCCTGCTATAATTGCTGAAGTTGCAACAGAGATTGATCCCTGCAAAGCATGCAAAACTTAAAATATATACTCTCTGACCCCCCTATCACAAATGTTTGATGCCCCCTGCTCTAAATGAACCTAGTATTTTATAATGTTGTTGAACTTACTGTCCTCTACCTCACTGCAAGGCCAATATAACAATCTTTACTCAAAAATGTCCTTTTTTTTTTTTTCTTTTTATCCACTTAAACCACTACAATTCTCAAAAACCCTACTCCTCCTTTAAACTTCAAATATAAACACCTCTGCCTCCAGAAAGCTTCCTGATCTACCAAACCTGTATGAGCCCTTCAGCTCTGGGTTCCCTTGAACATTTTCCTCCCTCCCCCTTTGCTCTATTTATCACAGTGGGTATTTATTTACATAATGTTATCCTTTAAGACCATAAAATCAGCATGTGCTTCACTCTCTACTCTGGTTTCAGTACTTACCAGCAAACTAGTATGAACAAGGTGTTCATTTGTTTTTTTTTTTGTTTTTTGTTTTTTTTTAATTAGTTTTAAGCAGTGAAATAACAGAATCCTAAATCTAGATGTCCACACTCTTAATCCAGAGATATTCTCATTTTTTTTTTTAAAGTTTCTTCATTTCTCCTGCATCAATAACTTTGTTTTAGGTTTTTGGACATGTGTCTAAAATATGTTCATTGTTGTTACTATAATTTCAATTCAAGTTCTAAAGTTAAGAATTTTGCCTAATTGATTAGAATTAGAATAAGTTCTGTGTAGCTAGTATATCCAACATGAAAAGGCAAAGAAAAAAGTATTTCAGGATACACATTAAAACATCAATTCAACAGAAGCTGTAAAGCCAAGGAAAGGATGAAACCTCTTATAGCTGCCTGAGAATATTTGCTAGGTATAGATTAATTAATTTTCTATCTTTGCTTTTTTGTTGTTGTCTATTCGATTTAGTTTTGTTGCTGTTGTTTTGTTTTAGTTTTTTCACCAATTCATTTGATACTATGTAGAAGGAAAGACTGGTTTGTCAATATACATATTTATTAATCCTGAAAGTCAAATAATGTCATTGAAAGACTCAAATTAAACTTCTTTTCTCCAAGTGTAGGATAAGGGCACTATTATCCTCATTCTAAGAGATGCTGTCTAAAATGTATACAGTATTAATAGATATCTATATCTGTATTTATGTCTATCTATATCTCTATATAAAGATATTTAAAGTGCAAAGACAACTGAATATATGAAGTAAGCAATAATTTTACTGTTAAGAGGAATCGGAGATGAGAAGTGATAGAATACACATAGCTCACACTAAAACAATATTTGTAAAGGCAATGCACATCTGTCTAATAACTTCCATAAGAATTAAACATATAGATTGTTAATAGAAGATGATCCTGGATAGTAAGACCAGTAATAGGGGAGTGTAGAGTAGGGAGCATACTTTTCAACATAAGGTCTTTTATTTATTCTAAATGTTTTTTAATGTATTTTTTTACTAGATCTTATCTTGGGAATAACATTTGTGAGTACTTTAATTTCTTATTCACGGACTCATATTTCAGTTATCCTTATTATACTCAAAGTCTCAGATTTCTCCCTAAAAGATTAGGCATCTTATTTCCTGTTTTATTTACATTCTGCTCAATTTTTGTCACATGGTCTATGTCTAACAAAGAAATATTTCAGGATTACATCAGTGGATCAGTTGGTCAGGTTTCTGTCTTCAGCTCAGGTGGTGAGCTCAGGTTCTTGGCATCCAGCCCTTTATCAGGCTCTCTACTCAATGGGGAGTCTTCTTCTCTCCCTCCCTTTGTGTGCTCTCTCTCCCCTCAAATAAATAAATAAAAAGAAACATTTCATTCAGTTTTCCAGAGGTCACTAGTGGGATCAAGTTCCAGTTGACCTTATACATATTTATTAACACACATTGTATTGAGACTCTACTCTTCCCTGATTTATATTCCCATGCCCTGCTGGTGTAATCTGTGATCCCTCTCAAAGCAGACTATTATAATGAAAGACTTGTATCAGAATCTGTTCAAGGGAAATGCAACCTGTGATAACGGGCGTCAAAAGCAGGATTATCAACCAGAGGAACAGAATTCTGGGATTAAATTTCTAACAGCCAAATAACAACATGGCACTGTAGTGTGTGCTAAATTAGGTCCATAAGACTGTCAACCATAGCTGAAGGGTGATTCAATAGATACAAGCATGGGAAGATGTACTGGGTGATGAGACAATTAGAAACTTAAGGATTCGAATTGCTAACAAGTGAAACAGCTCTGAAAGAAGAACATACGATCAACTATTAATGCAGGGAATACTAAAATGAAGTAAGCCCCAATGGAAATGTTTTAAAACACCCTCAACTTCACCTGGAGGATAGACTTTGCTGAATATAAGGCCCTAGATCTTACTCTAAGGGTTTCCAAGTTAGAATGAAGTCTGAATTCTCAGCCACACTTCTACAGAAAAAATTAAGTTCATGATTTAAAAAAAAAATAGAACTCTTAAATTGTGGGATGGGAACACTGGATATACATGTTTGAGAATCTTGAATCCTAAGATTTCCCTAAATCTTCTATGATTCAGAGTGACATTCTACTCTTTATAAAGAACAATCTCTCATTGTATTAAGACTATCCAAGGTTTTGCCCAAGGTAGATGCCAACCAATGTGATACTTGCCCCTCTCAAAATCAGTTTCTCTCTCTTTATTGATCTATGCCAGTATTTAGCGTCTATATAGCCCAAAGATGAAAGGGTGTATTCCAAAAATTTTCTCTAGATATTACATATCATCATGAATCAGTAGGAACATGCCTGTGGATAGATCTTTAGGGTCCAGTAGAATATATGGCTGGATGAGGGAAAGTTTATTTAAAGGGGGAGAGGCACACTATGATGACTTAGAATTAAATACACCTGTAAGGATGCTCTAAGTCAATATTAGTATACTTTTGGAATTGGTCCTTGAGGCTTAGAAATAATAATGATCTATGAATAAATGAGAGATGTCAGTATAACCTTAATAGATAGGGATGAAAGAATTTCAAAATAGCTGAGACCAAGAGGTACACACATTTATTAGAGATAAGGTGGACAGGCAGCAAGTTACATAAGGCAACCAGGGATTTGGTGATGGCATTTCAAACAGCAAAGTAGATGAACAGCCAATAAGACATGTTTTATTTATATATTTTTAAAAGATTAAAAAGAGATAAGAAAAAAAGACTAATGTCAACTGATCTATTAGAAAATCACTCTCCCTTACCCACTTTCCAGATCTAAGCCAATTGTTGGACTCCAGAATCTATGATTGAAAGGAAGACCATATGTGTTTAAGGAAGAAATTGTAATGTTCTAGTAAGAATATATAATAGCTATGTATTCCTAAAGCAACATACAGCTTCAACTCTTCATTGAGGAAAAAAAAAAAAATCTAGATGTTGAGGGGTCTACAGAATCTGAAATATCACTGATAACAAATAAATGAGTATAGTCTCTCCTCTTGGAGTGTGGATGTTCAGAGGTCACAAAATAATTAGACACCTGATCTAAATATGTTCCATATCAGTTTCTGAATGCATAATGACTTGGTGCTCCAGAGAGAATAATCCATAGGGATATACTTAACTCCTTGCAGAACCATCATCCTGTTCCCCAACTTGTGAATGAAGAGCTATCATGCTATAACAAGCCAAGCAGAAACTTGCAAAACTGTCTCCATTCCCCATTCACAGTAATCTATAAATAGTTGTACATCTTGGATGAAGTAGTGGTGATGATGCCACCTCAAAAACTTAAATGACATAGCAATGGTTAGATTCAATATATTTTCAATTAATTCACTGATGTGGTATGTAACAATGGAAAAGAAAAAAAAAGATGTGTCTGGATAGATGATGGTAATCTTTTATAAATGTAGCTAATTGGTAGACTCAGTCATAATTTCTGTACTGGAGGTATATCTTTCTAGGAGAAATCACCATTCACTGCTTACTCTTGATCTATAACTATAGATCTGAGGAAACTACATTTTCCAATGCCTATCTGAAGGGAGAATCATATATTATTAGCATTCACTTGAAAAGACAGCAATACACATTCACAGTCGATGAAAACTATGTCAATACCCTGCTCCATCTCAGTGTAGAACGAAGGGACCATAATAATCTTTTCTGTTCTACCGGAGTTCAACAAATTTTTACTGTGAAGAATCAAGTAGGAAGTATTTTAGACTTTGCAGACCACATTGTCTTTGTCATAACTTCTAAACTCTGCCATTGAACAATCATAGGCATTATATAAATTAATGGGTATGAGAATCACACAGATTTCAAGATATACTACAAAGCTGTGGAAATCAAAACAGTAGGACACTGGCACAAAAATAGTCATATAAATCTTTGGAATACAATAGACAGACCAGAAATAAACCCCTACTTACATGTCCCATAAATCTATGATAAAGGAGGAAAGAATATGCAATGGGAAAAGATAATCTCTTTAATAACTAGATAGTCACATGCAAAAGAATGAAACTGGATCACTTTCTTACATTATACACAAAATAAACTCAAAGTCGATGAAAGAACTAAATGTGAGACTTGAAACCATAAAACTCCTAGAAGAGAAGATGGGTATTAATTCCTTTGACATAGACCATAACAGTATTTTTCTAGATATGTCCCTAAAGCAAGGGAAACAAAGGCAAAAATTTAAACTGTTGAGAGCACCTCAAAATAAAGAAGAATAAATGAAACAAGATGGGATTGGGAGGGAGACAAACCATAAGTGACTTTTAATCTCACAAAACAAACTGAAGGTTGCTGGGGGGAGGGGGTTTGGGAGAAGGGGGTGGGATTATGGACATTGGGGAGGGTATGTGCTTTGGTGAGTGCTGTGAAGTGTGTAAACCTGGTGATTCACAGACCTGTACCCCTGGGGATAGAGTATTATGCCTCCATCAGAAAGGATGAATACCCAACTTTTGTAGCAACATGGACGGGACTGGAAGAGATTATGCTGAGTGAAATAAGTCAAGCAGAGAGAGTCAATTATCATATGGTTTCACTTATTTGTGGAGCATAACAAATAGCATGGAGGATATGGGGACTTAGAGTGGAGAAGGGAGTTGGGGGAAATTGGAAGGGGAGGTGAACCATGAGAGACTATGGACTCTGAAAAACAATCTGAGGGTTTTGAAGGGACGGGGGGTGGGAGGTTGGGGTACCAGGTGGTGGGTATTATAGAGGGCACGGATTGCATGGAGCACGGGGTGTGGTGCAAAAATAATGAATACTGTTATGCTGGAAATAAAATAAAAAAAAAAAGAATCTATAACAACATAAAAAAAAAAAGAAGTTTTTACACAGCAAAGGAGACCATCAACAAAACAAAAATACAACATACTGAATGGAAGAAGATACCTGAAAATTATGTAATTAAATAAAACGTAGGCAAAGGACCCTGATGGACATTTTTCCAAAGAAGACATACAGATGGTCAACAGATACATAATGGTCAACATCACAATTGTCAGGGAAATGCAAATCAAAACCACAGTGAGATATCACTTTACACCAACAGAATGGCCAGAATAAAAAAGACAAGAAATAACTAGCCTTGTCAAAGTTATGTTGAAAAAGGAACCCTCAGGCATTGTTGGTGGGATTGTAAATTGATATAGCTCCTATGGAAAACAATATGGAAGTTTTTCAAAAAAGTTAAAAATAGAAATACCAAATGATCTAGTAATTCCACTACTGGGTATTTCCCACAGGAAACAAACACTAATTTGAAAAGACGTATGTACCTATCTGTTTAGTACAGCATTATTTACAACAACAAGATATGAAAACAACCCAAGTGTCCAATATCCATTGATAGATGAATGGATTAAGAAGATGTGATACACATACACACACACACACACGCACACACACACATGCGCGCATGCGCGCGCGCACGCACACAGACACACACAGGAATATTACTTGGTCAAAAAAAAAAAAAAGAATGAGATCTTGCCATTTGTAACAGTATGGATGGAATAAGTCAGGATGAGAGACAAATTCTGTATGATTTCATTATATGTGTAATCCAAAAACGCAAAATGAATTAATAAACTATCAAACAAAAAGCAGAATCGGAATCAGACCTACAAATACAGAGAACAAGCTGGTGTTTGCCAGAGCAGAGCAGAGAGGAGTGGGGGTGAAGGGGATTTGGAGTTACAGGCTTCCAGTTATGAACTCAATAAGTCATGAGGTTAAAGGGTACAATCTAGGGAATATAGCCAATGGTATTGTAATAGTGTTGCATGATGACAGCTGGTAGCTGTACTTGTGGTGAGCACAGCATAGTGTAGTTGTTGAAACTTGATGTTGTATACCTGAAACTAATGTAATATTGTGTGTCATTATACTCAAATAAAAAATAATAATGGATGTGATTGTGACTCAGTAAGACTTTAGGTATGAAAACAGGTGACAGTCTACATTTGAGTTAGGTACTACAGTTTTTAAACCTCTGCACTGTACTGATAACATCACGTTAATTTGACCCAATGAGCATGAAATGGCAAGTGTTCTATAAATTCTAGAAAGACAATTATGCATGAGAAGGTGGAATATTTAACCCTATAAAGTTTCAGGGACCTGACATCTCTGTGAGGTTTTAGACATCTGAGAGTTTGGGTAATACTGAGACATTTCTTCCAAATTAAATTTCATAATATTTCACTTTGTCCTTCCTATCACTAAGAAACTGGGCCTGTGTTTGGATGACCATTTTGAGTTTTGAAGGCAGCAAATACTACTTTTAGCAATATAGCTCTGACTCCTTGAGCTGTCAGTTTTGAATGAGGTTAGAACATTATAGCTTACGCATAAAGTTCAGGAAGCAGTTCTTCTTGCATACATTCAATGAGGTAAATGTATCTGTATGTTACCCATGGTGTTCTACAACATGTTGATTTTCTGACAAATGTCTGAAGCCAGGCTGTGTTCTTTTGCCAGAGCACTGTTCACTTTTGAACAGAAATTTTTGACAAGCCACTAGACCTTAGAAGAAACTCCGTGAGAGAACATGAGATATCTAGTGAGTGTGCAATGGGTAAACTCATATGTGAACTCATATAAGGTATCTTTATACCATATAATGAGTCCTTCATGAGCTAAACATTATCAGAAAAGCACAGCATCAATCCACCATATTATGAAAATAGTACATTCATAATCCAGATCCTTATAACACAAGGGGCTTCTGACCAACATCTCTCCTCAGTTCATACTCATGGCTCTATAGGAGTTCTCTATGACCAGCTAATATTAGAAGGATAACATGAGACTAGTTCGTAAATGAGTCAACTTCATATGTTTAGTGTGAGCAGGAAATATACAATTTCTGTATACAACCTTAATCAATATATCTATGAGATATGGTGGTGATGACCACTCTTCTCTGGTTGACAGATCTTCAGTTGTGTAGCTGTTCATCAACTTCATAGGAAAAGTAGTCACAGGTAAGAATATACACAGAAAAACCCGGGCAATAACAAATTACTTACCCAGAAAAGACTAGAAGTTGAGGATAATGAAATAAGAAAATTTTCAGAAAGATGCATGAGGATGGACCTATGACATGGCCCAGAATGTGTTAATCATTTTTTGTCTCAGGTCCATGAATACTAGAAAAGTATCCATCTCAGCTGAACCACTCCACAGTCAGATAAGCAGGATGAACCCATCTAGTGGAGGGTAGAGTCTCCCTTCTTCCCCGCTCTCGCACCTGTTCAATGTGCCCATACAATGAACATTCATAGTGGTAGGAGTGGGGGCTACTCATGGGTCCAACATTATGGGCCTCTTTTATGAAAGCTGCTACAAATATGTGTGGCTGATGTCAAACCTATCACGAGAAGTTAAAAACTGAGCTCTTTCTCTGATAAAGTATGATTAGAAGATTAATTAGCCAATTAAGGACAAATCACATGCAAACTCTATCATCTGCACATGTTTAGAAACTTGTCCTTAAAAGAATTGACATGTTTTCTGGATATGGATTGGCCACTTTTAAAGATGTTGTTGAGACATTTACTAATTCCCTTTGTATTCAATGTTCCTGTGTGTTACTGACTTGTTGGCTTCCTGCTACAGATACTTAGGAACTTTGGTGCAAGGGCTTTATCTAGTCACAGGAACTGACATACCTCTCACAAGGATATACTAGAGGTACCCATAAATTAGCGGCATAGAAACAGCATTCAATAGATCACTTACAGGAGTTTAATACTCAAAAACTTCGGCTTCATTGCTTCTTGGGTGGAAGAATTCTGAGGTTTGCTCTTTGCGGTTTTTCAAAGATCTTTATCAGGATGGAGGCCCAGCAACCTGCAATGGCAACCAGTTAGCACAACTTTTACTGACTTTCTTCCTTTCCCTACTCACTTCTCTAATTCTTTCCCATGATTTCTAGAATTATATCACAAATAAACTACTTGCATTCAAATCCTTGTCTCCATTTCTTCTTCTCAAGACTTTTGACTTTACTACCTTTGGATTTAGAAAATTGTCCACAAAATCAAACTATTTAATTGCATCTATAAAATTTCTTTTAAAACATCTATTATTCATTTACTGAACAAAAAAGCATTAATTATTCATTTATTGGATGAAGATTTATTGGTAACCTCCTGTGTATATAATGCCTTTGATCTTGAGCAATGCATAGACTAGTGACTTGAGAGAAAATTGAACAAAAATTAAAAGTCAGTCCTCTTAAATGTCTAGAGTATTACAGAGAAACACATCAACAGAGAGAGAGGGAGGTAAGGAGAGACTCCTTCGTACTTAGTTCAGAGGTCAAGGAAGAAATCCCAGTGAGGTTGTGAGAGATTTCTATCAGTGAGTGAGAAGGTGGAGAAAGTTCTTTTAGCTTTGAGGACTTATAGCAGGCAAGATAAGGAAAAACATTACATGCAAAGAGGGAGTATGTGGAAAAAAAATGCATGGGGACATTGTCTAGAAGACTGAAGAGAGTCCATATCCATTGTTTTCATTTATTTATTTATTTAGAGACAGAGAGGGGACTTTGAAGGATTTATTATTGCAATACCTAATTTTCTGTGTTTGAATCATGTTCAGGCAACATTTCTACAAGGAGATATATGAATTTCAACACTGAACCAATAAATACACTTTTGAACCTGTTATAGTTTTTTTTTGGACAATAAAAATTTCATAAAGTAGGAATGAGACCAGAAAGATAAATGTTCCAAGTGGCAGCTGCACATCGGCAGCTCCTCAATCTTGGTGACATCTTTTGATTCTAGGTTCTAAAGAATAATACAGTTTTTGATCATTTCTGTTAAAATCAACCTTACTGCATGCAATTTGTAGAACACATTATGTGTGTGTTTGTGTGTGTGTGTGTGTGTTTGTATGTGTTGTGGTTGTGATGGTCTTCACTTTATGTTCCTCTCGGCCTAGAAATAGAAAGTCTTCTTAACCCTTCCACCTCTCTAGGAAATATAGAAGTAGATTTTCCTGTATTCTTGCTACCCATCACTCACTACTAAGAAATCATTGAAGGAGGCACTGGCATGTGTGAAATCTGTATGTTTGCTGGCTACACTACTGATCAAAGTTAAAAGTAGTAGTGTATGTTCCTTTCCTTTGTCTTCCTCTAGAAGGACCTACCCACAAACCGAGAACATTTCCCCAATCTACTCCTGGTTTGTTGTACTAAGCTCCCTGCAGTTCTCTGGATGTCCATCTACAGCAGGGTTCAATTCATGGGGGAGGTGATAAGAACTACTCTTATGACTTCATGTTCAGGCTACGTTCTCTAACTGATATCTGTAAGACATAAAGTGAATTGTGGGTTTTAATATTTACCCAGCTCCCATGTGTCTGTTGCTCTATAATCTGGTGACCAGGGGTGGGTAATTATTAGGTTCCTTCAAATTTCTACAATTTTTTATCTTCATTCTGATAGTCATAAGAAGAATTTCTTATGGCATGATACACACTGCAGCATGCTAGAACTGAAAGGAATCACGGGGAACATGCAACCAATGTCTCCATTCATAGCTAGGAAATTCATGTCTACAAAATTTAAATGTTTGTCTAAGGTTATAGGTCTACTTGGAGGAGGAAGTAAGACCAGAATGTAGGTCTATTGATATTCTTCTCAGGATTTTTTCACATAGTTTATCTTCCTCTCTATAAACATGCACTTAATAAATGAATGAATTTCAGATTAAAATTACAGAAACAAAGCACAAGTTGTTTTAAAGGAGATGATAGTATGAATATATTAGATTCTAAAGGGATGGAGTACCTTAGAACTAATTTCAAATTAGTTTTTCTGGTGCTCAGTGTCAGCCACTTTGTATCTCATAGCTATAAGATTGCTCCTGTTGGTGATAAAATGAAGTAAAGTGGCTTACAAAAAAGGAGAAAAACATAGGACTTTTTTTTTTTTTTAACATAGGACATTTCATCAAAAGACTCACAGTTTACTTGGGGAGACAGGCATGCAAACAAATACATTAGCCACCATACAGCACCTGTAACTATAAAGCTTTAGGGCAGCATCAGGCATGCATAGTGAGTGGGCAGTGGAATCACTCTAGAGGACAAAAAAGGCATTACAAAGCATTGAGCTGATCTGTAAAGGTTGTGAGATGACTAAGGAAATCATAATGGATGGAATAGAAGGAAACCAAAGAACAGGATGGGAATGTTTTGGGGAAGGGGGAAAGGAGAGAAATCTCCTGTGCAGATGAAGGCTGGGGAAGAAAAGGTGGGAGAGTCTTGGGACTGCCCCATTAGGGTGAGGAAGAGATCTATGTATGGTAGATCCATACAGGGGCAACAGCAACCAGAAGGTGGATAAAATAGTTCTGTCACCATCTCACCTGGCTTTAAAATTTACATGAGTTCTCCCATGTCTTCTGGATGGAGCCTAGCTTCCACAGTGGCCAGTTTTTTGTCCCATTCAATTTCCCGAAGATATAGAAGGTTCTCTTTACCTTGTAGGCACTCCATTGCCTCCCTCTGACACTGCCATCATAGTTTTCTAAGAATGCTGCTTATCTAACTTCTTATCCCACAAGACTCAACCCAGTTGATCTCTGACACACAGTCCAAATGCCAAAAAAACTCACAGAATGGGTTTTTCCTCCACTTCTGAGCATTTCTGACACCTAGCTTGTATGCACTTCTTCCAAAAGACTTTGCTCCTCAAAGAAGGATACGTGTAAGCTTAATTCTGTGTTCTCCACAGCAGCTAAAAGACAGATTGGCAAGAACTTGTGACTCCTGAATGGTGTCTTGGCTTTCTCTCAACAATAGAGTGGAGGGTTTAAATATAATTCTTCGAGGAGAGGCACCCTTCTGAATTCAGTGCATAGGAAAGAAAGCATGATGCCTCTACTTCTTTTTTTTAGAAACAGGTAAAAGGAGGAAGCATGGCAATCTATTTGGTTCATAGCAATTGTGATATTAAATACTAATGTTAATAATACTCTTTTCCATTCTTAAGAGTTATATGGTTGCATACACTACCTCATTTGGAGTCTCACACTGACCTAGATAAATGACAGTTATTATTAAAATTATTAAAAAATTAATTTTCCAAGATAGAAACAGCCTCTCCCTAGTGATCCAAGCAATTTGTTCACAGATAGAATCATTTTTTTCACCAAGACTCAAACACAGTTCTTCTGATTCTAATACACTTAAACATACTGTCTCTTCCAAAAAGATAAAGCAAACTATTTTACCAGAACATGCCATACTCTTTTCTTATTTTTGATCAAATGTGACAACTATTAGGTGAGATCATAATTGTATATTATTTTCCAAACCTTTAAAAGAGGGATCTCTGGGTGATAGGGTTAAGAGGCTTACTTTATTTTTTAGCTTACTTTATTTTTTAAAATAGCTCACTTTAAATGAGGATCTATTCTATATCATTTTTCTGACCATTGCTCCTAAGTACTATTATTATCTCCTTCTTATAGATGAAAAAACTAATGTACAGGGAAGCTAGTAACTTGTCCATAGCTTCAAAGCAAATAGATACCAGATCTGAAACTCCAGTAGAGTTTCTGACTCTAAACCTATATCAATTTTATGGTGTCCCAGTGCCTGAAAAGAAGATAAAGCACAGAAAGCAAGCAAGACAGACAGAAATGAGAAAGGTGTATGGAAAGCATTTGTTACAAACATCAGCTTCTCAAGTTTCTAAGATCTAAAGGTTCTCAATGAATGAATAATTTCCTGGAGGTAACATATGTACTGAGAGAACCTCGTAAAAATCTTTAGGACACAAGAGAACTATTTAGAACAACACTCACTAGACAGAACACTTATGACTTACCTGTCGGGAGCAAAAATGATTCTTTAGGAAATGCCAACTGAAACATTAATGTCAATACCAAACTTCCATAGAAATTCTCCCCTGTGTAGATTCTTGTATTATTTCTATTTCATTCTTCTTCTTAAGACATCTAGGGTTATCCACAAATCTATTACCTTTTAGTAACAAACTATACTGTTATACAAATACTTTAGTAAATGTCTTTTGGGATCATGCAATTCCTTTAGGGGATGAATGGGGAAACCCTCTGTCTACTTGATTTACAAAATGCAGATGGTTAGTAATACTTGAATTGTTATTGATGCCTCCTAACATCTTTCTCAGCACCCTTAAAGAGAGTGGCATAATTCTTTAAGACATAATATTACACTTAGGAATTGCTCTAAAAGATCATCAATCTTTTGTGCACAACTCTGAGTGCTCAGCTAGTGTTAAATAAACCATGACTAGAAATGAAATTCAAAATACTTTGAGTGATTTCTGCAAAATGCTCTCCATTTGCCAATTATGTCCTACCATATTTCATTTTATCAGTTATTCATTATTCTTGGCTAAAAATACAGTTATGACAAATAGTATATCTCAGAGGAAGTTTCATGATTTTCCAAAGAAATACGATCAATATGTTTCAACCAAGCCATCGTTTATATTTTGCACTTGGCAAAAATAATATTGTGAGTGATGATGATGGTGACTTTATTTGCAGTTGCTGATGAGTTTGACTTTTAGGAATATAAATATAACTAAAAGGAATATCAAATCAAATGGCATAGTTATCAAAAAGATGTCTACTAAATATAGAATGGACTTTCAGCAAGAAAAAAAGGCAATCAGTGAAGAATTTTCTCTTTTTATATAATTCTGAATAAAGAAAACAAATTCAAAATCAAATCAGCAAGGATGGATGCCACATTCCCCACCTCCTACATCCCAGAAACAGACTGAAAAAAATACCCAAATTTTTAAATTTGAAATCATCTACTTGTTATTTGAAAAGAAATACCATGACCTGTGGAGAAAGTAATGAAACAGTCATATATTCTAATCTGAAGTCTTCTTGGGTGCTGTATAGTTTGAGAAAAATTACTTAACCTCTCTGACCCTCAATTTCTTAGTATTTTTAAGCAGTGTTTCAAGTATTAAATAAGATAATGACCTAAAGATATTTTTAAAATATAAACAGCTCTTCAAATATAAAAAAAATAGCCTTATTATAATATATTCCCCGGAGAAAAAGAGTTTTCATCACTAAAATAAACTTAAAATTAAAATCATGTATTATTCATGTCTATAATCTATAAAACTATATAAACACAAATGCACTAATATAGTTTACACAGTAAAACCTACATATGAATTCATATATTTATGAAATTAATTAAAAGCAATTATATAACATAATATATCACCATTATAAACAATACACTGTAACTAACAACTGCAGCCCAGGGTATTCAAGAACATCATAAAATCCATTTAATCATCTTTTATCCTGTTGCATTTCTGTGGCAGTTCCTGCATTCTTTCTGGCATTCAAACCTATAGCCTTTTGAAGTCAAAAATTCTCTATCTCCCCAAGCTATGGCCACATGAGTCTTTAAGGGATCCTGGTCTTTTTTCTACAGAGAGGAACAAGGGTGTTTTGATTCAAAAGTTGCAGAAGAAAAGCATGTGTTTCAAGGGTGGTAGGTGGGGAGATGCCACAAGCAAAAGCCTGGTGGAAGAGAGAAGAGTCATAGTTCATAGTGTTCAAACAGAGAGTGGGAAGGTCTAGTCAGAGTAGAGTGAGCATTGGTGTTGGCATCATTGGAGAGAATTCTGGGAAGGGGTAAGTAAAGACCAGACTTGGAGGATGCTGAATGCTATCCTTCCTCTTCAGTAGTAGAGAACTTGTAGAGCAAGCTAGTGAGCTCAGATTTTTGTTGAAGTCTACTCAGGCTTGAAGTGCAGGACTTACTGCAGCAGAAAGAGATGCAAGGGAACCCAGAAAGCCAGAAAGGTAAGAAATCACAGAGTTTTTGACTATCTCACTTAGCTAAGTGCTAATTCTCCTTTCCTACACGCTTTAGTAAATAATACAGCCTCCTCTCTACTGTCGCCCTGTACTAAGATTCTTACATTCAGTCACACGGACAAAAGGAGGAATATGACTTTTACGACTCAATAAAACTATGTGTGAATCTCAACTCTGCAAGATACTAACTGTGCAAACCCATATATATATTTTTTTTTTCTGAGCCTATTTCTTTACTCATAAAAAAAAGAGATAATCATAGCTATCCTGCAGAGCTGTGAGTATAGAGGCAAATATGAAGCTTGCATGCCACTTCATAGACCCTCAGAAAATTCTGGTTATAATTTTCATTTATTCGCCCTAATCTATTGACGTTTTCCTACAGTTGTAGAAATAGGTCCACTAAAGAAAAGTGGCTTTCCCTAGATGCCCTAGTGAGTACAGGAAGTGGAATCCATGGTTCCATGACCACTAGACTGAAGCCATTATCTAACTGCTCCATTGCCTCTTTCCTTTCTTCTCCATGTACTGCAGCATTCTGCTGATTTGCAAATGTCCAGGTAAGCCACACTCTGCACCTTCCTTTCTGCAAACACTGTTCAGGCCATATGGCTTTACCCTAACCATTCTCAACAGCTGTACCAGCCATGTATGGAGGATTTGTTTGAATGCCACTAACATCATACTACGTGTTAAATTTCATCTTATTTCAATCAGCTAACTTTGAAGCAAAGCTACATTTATATGCTATCCAAAATAATTTTAAGCATAACTGCAATACATACTACCTCTTCATATATCGTCTCCATTCTAATGTTGCTTATTTGGATTTTTATTTACTACTTAATTTTATAAATTATATTTATTTTATAAAGAGCAATAATAAGATAATATTTGGGGATAAACATTTTCATTAGGTATAAAAATCACTTCATATAGATTTAAGAACAGAAACAAAATCGGCACTCACAGGATTTTCATTTTAAGTCTGTACTGAGCACTTCACATGCTTTGTCTGACTGTATCTATGTTCAATTTTATGAAATTATGCTATTATTCTTCTCATCTTTAACAGATTAAAAAAATTATGTCCAGAAAGGCTGGGTATCCCCTTATGCCAGTAAGTGCAAGAGCCAGAATTGGGCTCAGGTCTCCCAGAATTCAGGGTCTGTGAGCAGACAACATCATGAAAGTGCCACCTGCATGTATGTCAAACACGTGAAAATATAACCACCTCCTGAAAATGGCAAAAATAGTTGGAGACTTAGCCTCATTGTTATCAGGCTGATCTCAAGGAGATTGCCTCCCAGGATGCCTACTGAGTGCAAGAGACCTTGGTTTGATTTTTAACAGGAAGTATCTAATAATGAGGATACAAGGCTTTGTGGCAAACCATGGAGGTGAAGTTCTTAGATGTGAGAATTTTGCTACCTTCTTAACACTCATTAGGTGTTTAAGGAGACCACTACATGGATATCACCAGCTGAGAAGAGTTCTGCTGAGAAGCGTTCTACTGAGACCCTCTAAGTTCTCTGGGAACCAAACAAAAACAAAAACACAACAACAACAACAAAAACGCAAAAACAGATTCTAAAAAAATCACAAGTTACAGATGGCAGAGAAAATGAACATCGCAGCTGGAACCATGTATCCAGGTGCTCCTAACAAAGACAGTCGGCTTAACAGAAGACTAAGAACATTTTCACTTGAAAATTCACTTTATAACTGAAAGCTTTATACAAGCATTTCTATTTGGTCAATGAAGATGATATGTAAAAATATAAACTCCCTTGCCCTCTAGAGAAAGAGACAGGAGTCACTCCTACAAAGTAACAATGAATGATCAAATAAGATATAGAATTAACTATGTGCATAATAATCCATGGACTGAAACATCAGTGAAGCCACTACAGGGAAAATTTTATAGAAGGAGCAGAAATCAGTCATGGTGTTCTGCAGAAAGATGTGCAAGAAAGATGAATTGGATTCACCTAGTCCAGCCCACTTGTTAGATTTGTGGGTTACCATGTGCTTTCATGATTAGACAGAACAATAAGTAGGCAATCGCAACTAACACAGTCTGTCAAACAGCAACCAAAATTTCAGGAATTCAGGGATGAGGGTCTGGCTCAGTCCACCTAACAAGTGACCCAGGCCAGCTGAAGTGTTGAGCAAGGGAGACAGCTCTATAAATGAGTAGTCAAGGGATTTGAAGATTTATTTTTAAGGCAATTATAGAAAATAACACAAGACAGAAAGAACATAATGAATAATCTTACCTGTGAACCAATTCAGTAGGTGGTGGGTATAAAAAGGCTGACATTAGAGAAGAGAAAGCCCATACATTTCAATAGACTGGAAGAATGAGAACAGGAGGACAGACGTCGTCAGGCCAGGATCTTACTGGTGAAAAGATAAAATCAAATTTAAATGGCAAGCTTCATGCAAGATTAGCCATGGTCATTGGTTACCCTTGTGTATGGGTATGGGGAAGGCTAACATTCTTAAATGGGAGACACATATGTGATATAATTTTCTGGGAGAGAAGAAAATACACTTATCTAGAAAGTATGGTTTTTTACTTAGAATAAGATTATTGTTAGATGATGGGACACTTGAAATAGACATTTTAGTGGATGGTCAGTCATAGATAGGACAAGGTCCAGTGTAAGACTATGGGAAGGTCCAGTGTAAGAAAATGGGAGTAGAGAGAGGGTCATAGAGATCAAATGTCAAGAGAGTGGCAGACAAGGCTATTGGATACTATCATCAGAGTAATGGTGAAGACCACCAATAATGGTAACAGGAGTTAGTGGTTAATAAGACCCTGTAAGCCAGATGTTAAAGACATCCGAGTATAAAGGGCTACTGACCGGTGAGTAGTGGATGGCAGTAATAAAGAAGAGGGTAATAAAATTTAATGGTATATATATATATATATATATACATATATATATGTATATATATATGGTATATATGGTATATATCTATATCTATATATCTCCAGTAGAAATAGTTTGGAAATTGCAATGAGAACCGGCAGAAAACTTATCCCACTACAAGAGCTAACTAAAGCTGGTAGAAAACATAAGAACAAGTTTTCTCTGTCTTTTATAACATAACATGTATTGAGATTTCCCCACCATAGCCAATGACTAGTGATCATATGCCTGTGACAAGCAAAAGAAGTGAAAGTTTTGAGGGTGCTTTCAGGAAAGATTCTATCTCTTAAAAAAAAAAAAAATGAGCCATTTGAGAGGATGGAACTACACTGTTCCATTTTTTTTAAAGTTTTACTTTTTTTAATTTATTTTCAGTGTTCCAGAATTTATTCTTTATGCACCACACCCAGTGTATACTGTTTCATTTTTGCTTTCAGATATAATAAATGGAGGCATGATGGACACATTGGGACCATGGATAGATTCTATCTGGGAGAATAAGCATCACTACAAAATTAAAGACAGTTAAAGGAATGGATTTTGATATATAAAGAATGAGGTTAAAACCTTAGAATAATAATAACAACAACAAAACCTTTTTAAATACCTTATTTAGCATAGCTACTTCTCATTGGCTGACCTTTCTCTTCTCTTTAATGCCAATAGATTATGCCTGTTATCCATTAATACTGGATACAATGAATTGTCCAAATTTAGGAAGTAATATGTTTTTAAGTAAATATGTATATTTAGGCTGGATATTAGATTGTTAATATTTGGTTAAAACCCATTAATTTATAGGAGAATGAGCTGAGAAATGACATGGCATGAAGCATGTACACTTGTTATGACCAAAACAAAACAAAACAAAAAAGCACCCAGAATAATAATAAGGCTTCATGATGCGTAGATAGCACTTTCCTGTCCCAGAGCACTTGTTCTTAAATCATTTCCTTTAACCTAGAAACAAGTCTTCTATCTCCCTATCTAATGTTCCTTCCAATACTGCCTTCTTCCCCTTATAAATCTCAACATCTCAGGAGACAGGAAGATTGATAGGACATGCAAATTTTTGTTTTCCTTCTGTTTGACTACAAACCATCTTTTTTAGAAACAGGTGGGAAGAAACTAAGTGTAAATAATAACAGTGCTTTCAGTCTGTGAAACCACTGAGGACTGTGAATCTGTCTCTAGGAGATGATGAAAGATGGAGCAGTGATACAGAGAGCAGGGGCTTGGCATAGAGTCTCATCTGTTGCCTTATAGACAGGGAACACATCATCTTGGATTTAGCCCAACAGCTGAGGTGCCAGGTCAAATTTACATTGATGGTGGCTACAGAGTAATCCAAAAAAAAAAAAAAAAGAGAGAGAGAGAGAGAGTGAGAGAGAGAAGGAGAAAAAAATATATTTTTTTTCACTGAATCCTGCCACATAAGGCAATATACTAAATTCTTACAGCTATGAATATAGGTAAAGATACATAGATACATATAGATATATATCTATATATATATGGAGAGAAAGAGAGGGAGAGATGATAATTTCATATATAATTTCTGTTAATATTGTCCCTATTATATCTTAAATTCCACATCACTATTATTGGTCATTCTCTACATGGATCCAGCTGACACCCTGATTCACAGACCTGTACCCCTGGGGATAAATATATATGTTTATAAAAAATAAAAAATTAATTAAAAAAAAAAATCTTTCTAAAACTCAAAAAAAAAAAAAAAAAAACAAAAAAGATACTTGAAACAATGAGTGACATTCAACTTGGAAAGTGATTTAAAGGCCATCTAAACCACATAGTTCACAGATGAAATTTTAAGAACTAATATATTATCATTTGTGCAAAGTTACATAAATAGTGTCAGAGTCAGGTCTAGACTCATACTGAGTTTAGGGAATAAGCTAGAAATCCAAATCTTCATTCAGCTTGCTCATATTTACTAAGGTTCTTCTTCCATACTCAGATGGGTCACCTAACAGTGGCCATGTTAAAGAAAAGAAAAAAAAAATAGTGCAGAATGTAAGAGACTCAGGAGTCTGAAGAAAAAGGAAATTGAGAGTTGGGAATAAAGTCATCATGTTCTCATGAAAAAGTGGCTACTAATGTAGTTTCAGGAAGCTCATCCAGCATGTAGGATATTATATAGGCAGATGAACACCAGTTTGGGTGGAAGAGGGTCAACACTGCACACCTCATTTCCCTTCCCCCTATCTACCTCTGTCCTCTGAATTTCCACCATATAGAATTAAAGATATTCTTGGGCATGATGTTCAAACTTCCTTGGAGATCCATGTGTGTTGTCTGAAGCCAGCCCCCATGCAGGGAAATATGGAAGGAAGAGGCAGCTACTCTAGGTTGGTAGGTGGCAGATGTAATAATCAAGGACTTAATACATGGGGCTTGTCTTGGGTGGCCTCAAGAAAAGTAAATCTTTGCACCTGCCTACCAAATGTTAAAACTTCATGTGGAGGCCTTAGTTGGATCAGTAACATACACTGTGCAAGTAGTCTCAGCACCACCGTATCCTTGGGCAGCTTCTGGGAAGAGGGAAGGCAAGCAAAACACATACTCAAAGGATAGGAGAGGAATAAAGAGTCTCTGATTGGGGTCCAGCTCACTGGACCAACTCAGGATTTCCCCCATTGATGCCTCTTGCCCACAGCCAGGGAACTTACTTAAGCAACATGTATGAATCACCCTCTAGCTATGTTGACATATAAAACTGACCATCACAACAACCATAATTCAATGAAGATTTCTTGATCCCTTAATAACTGTAATTTATTTTTTTTGTTTTCATTATATAATGTTCCAAGATGTCTCAATATATTGTCTTGATGAATACACAGCAAGTTTTGCTGTTCCCACTTGCTAAAGAGAATACTGGGTTAACGACTCAGATATTTCTCAAATCTCACTGCTGCTAAGTGTGATTTGGACCCATAAGCCAGATCCTCCAGCTCTGATCCACCAACAGGTGCTACCTTTTTTTTCATACAGTGCAGTGCCTTTATGTGCTGGCTCTCCATTTCTAATGAAGGGTGCTGTTCTAACTCTTCCTTTTGGCCGGGGTAGAGTTCACATTTTGAGACTGTCAAGTTAAAATACAAGAAGACTCTGGATCAATGAGTCACCTAGAATTTCACTGAGTCGGAAATCATGTGGCCAAGAAATTAACTTATTTTGGTTAAGTCACTGACTTTTAGAGACTGTTGATTAGCAGACCATAATGTTGACTATGTTAACTAATTAACTTTATTAACAGTCTTAGGGAGTTGATATAAGGATTTATTGGATAAAATATATGGAAATTTTGGAAAAGGCTAAACATTATTGTGTCTTTAATCCTGCAGCTGTGTTTCAGTGAAATCACTGGCAGTTATAAACAAGACTGCATTGGAGCTGACTTTACTCACTGGATATTACTTATTTCTATGAGAACTTTCACCAACTGAATATGTTACATTTCTGTTTCAACTTTATTTTTTTATTTTTTTTTTTTTTAAAGATTTTATTTATTCATTTGACACAGAGAGATCACAAGTAGGCAGAGAGGCAGGCAGAAAGAGAGAGAGGAGGAAGCAGGCTCCCCGCGGAGCAGAGAACCCGATGCGGGACTCGATCCCAGGACCCTGAGATCATGACCTGAGCCGAAGGCAGCGGCTTAACCCACTGAGCCACCCAGGTGCCCCTGTTTCAACTTTAATTTGGCAGAAAACTCAAGCTCTCACACCAGAGAAACACAGCTGGAATGGAATTTTCAGGCAACAAATTATGATTTTTAAGACTTTATTTGGTTTCTTGTACTTTATTGCCCAGCTCAGGGTCAGACACTTGACAGTCCTCAATGTATTTTTATTTCTAAGATGCTAAACTATTCTTGGCACATCTTCTAAACAATATACTAGGACTAGTTATAACTACCAGTTTGCTCTGTCCTGCACGTAGCAGACTTCCAACAGTCACAAATGTGTCTGTTTAAGTCAGAAAATTATTGTGAGAAAGAGGCTTTTTAGAAAATGCTGCCCATAGGGGCACCTGAGTGGCTCAGTCGTTAAGCATCTGCCTTTAGCTCAGGTCATGATCCCAGGGTCCTGGAATGAAGCCCCACATCAGGCTTCCTGCTCATCGAGAAGCCTGCTTCCCCCTCTTCCACTCCCCCTGCTTGTGTTTCCTCTCTCACTGTGTCTACCTCTGGCAAATAAATAAATAAAATATTAAAAAAAAAAAAAAGAAAAAGAAAATGCTGACCATAATCAGTGGGGGAGATTGGAACTAGTGATATATATTCAGATGATGATGAGGGTCTTCTAGAAGTCATCAGCTTCTCTGAAGCTGGAAAAGTCTATCTGTTTCCCATATCCACCACTTCAGGAGGTACTTTGTTCAGAGGACATGAGAATCAGACCAGACCAAAATAGAGATAATATTTTAAGAACTATTATGTAACTTTTATTAATTAACAGAGAGATAATCTTTGTATGTAACATCAAAGTTATTGTATTTTATGCCTGGATGGTCTTTGTAATTTAATTATCATAATAGTGACTCAAAACTTCATTTTTTGAGATTCTACTATAATTCAGACAACATTCAGCGACAGTTATATACATTGCTTATTTAATTTTTACAAAAACCACATGAGGTAAGTGAATACTGTTATTCGTATTTTACAGATATGGAAATTAAGGTTCCCAATAGCTGTGTGACTTGCTTAATGTTTCCAAACTACTAATGCTTTGAACTAGGAACATACATTGTCACTTTTCTGTATTTTATAAAAAGTCAGAGTCCAAAATTTATATGAGATCTCTCAATTTATAACTTTCAGAAGTTAATACAAAAAAAGAAATAAAAAAGTTTAAAGTGTATATGTGGGTCAGATTTTCCCCATAGGCTGCCAGACTGTAGGCCTTTGTGTTATGTGGTAGGAATAGGTGACCAGGGCACAATGGGTCTCTAGAGGTAGAAAGAAGATTTTCTTAGCCTGCCCCCACCCTTTTGTTCACTGAGGATTCTGACCCTATCAATACTGTTTAGCTCCTTACTCAACCCAGAAAATCTGAAAGTTTCAAAATGCCTATCAGTTTGGCAAGAACCCCTTCACTTAGCCCCCGCATACACACACAAATATATCAGAAGGTAATTCAGGTATAAAGGATTCCTTTCAGATACTATGCTCAAGGTACAAAGAAGGGCCCAGTGAGTGTTTACTCCTCCAGAGAAAGCTCCCAGAAATGTTGGATAAACAATAAGTGGAAGGGTCAACAACACTCTAGCCGCTTCTCATTTATGCCTCTAAGTAACCCTTGGCATTGTGTAGGAAAGCTAGGGAATATTTTTCTTTAGCTTGTATCCATCTGTTGTCTGAATCAAGGTTTATCATTTTTTCCCCCAGTAACACATGGGATTTCATATGGGACCTAAGAATCTGTTGGAATTTAAAAGGGGCAAAGTAAAAAATCTGTCTTTTCCCTGTGTGTTCAGACCAATGAAGATACAGGGAGTAAAGTCATTTGAAAGAAAATAAAAATATTGGTTTTACTGCTAATACATACAAATTTGAGGTCATAATTTATCTCTGTGTCTAAAATAGACTTAAGAATAATTTGTTTCTGGACTATAACATGTTGCTTCTTAACACAGCTTTATATTCATGTGAAGAACTTCTAAAATGCTAATGCTCAGGTCCCACCCAACAGGTTTTGATTTAATTGGTGAGGCCTGAGTTTCAGTTAACTTTTTAAAATCTCCTTATATAATTTCATTATAGAGCCAGATGGAGAAAAGGGTGCTGGTTGAAAGCAGCATTTCTCAAAAACTTTCATGTATCATACATCCACTTAGGACCTTTTTTAAATAAAGATTCTGATTCAGTGGTCCTGGGGTGGGGTCAGAGCATCTGCATTTCCAACAAGCTCCCAGCTGATGCTAAGGTAGCTGGCCCTGGGATAAAATTGAGTAGCTAGGTCCAACCCACTGAGATGCTCTGTCTTGGGCAGAGTATGACTGGTAGACCATATCCTGGCCAGCTGCTACAGGGGAAAATGCTATCTTCTAACTGGGGCCAGAAAGGTACAGACCTCCGTATCTGTTCTCAAAGAGAACTCAGCCCTCATCCCTGTATTCCGCTGATGCGGCGCCAGAAGCAGCACATAATAACCTTGTTCTCTGAGCAGAAAGATCCATGAGAGGCCAGAAAGGCTGGAGCTCCTAAAGAGTAACAGCAGTTTCCCCCTGTTGAACCAATTCTCTAAATCACTATTTCAGGACAGACACGTGACACAGGAGGGGGAAGCACAGATGCCATGCTGCCAATGTTTTCAGGAAGTGTGGCCCCAGAGAAAAGAGTGGGGGAGGTGAGAAGAACCTCTCCTCTTCACCTAGCTCATAATGATGTTGACCTTGTCTTTGATGGAAAGATGACATTCAGGACTTTGAATTCTGAATCCCAAGGCTAGCATTCAATACTGCAAGTCCCGAAGGGAGATAGCGGGGGTATGTCATTGGGGCAAATGTATCTACATCTAAGCCCAAGTCCTCAACCAACTACATTAGAATCCTTGGGAGTGCCTGGGCATTGGGGTTTTAAGAAAGCTTTCCTAGATGGCCCTTAATGTGGAGTCACAGTTGACAGACATGGACCCTAAGACTCTGGGGATCAAGTATCTAAAAGCCTGTTTGGCCACAGTTGTAGTTACGTATCTTAATCCAAATGTAGCAGCCTTCATGGCTGTTTCTGTAGTCCCTCATTCTGACCGTGAGCTATCGAGGTCTGAGTGTTCTGAAGGCAAAGGGAAGGAGAATGCTCTTTACTCAGTGTACAGTCTACACAACCTCCTTTGACCTGGAGTCCCCCATCAGGGAGCTCTATCATGTGAAACAGAAATTTGGGCCTGAGTTTAATTCACCAGTTCCATGGGGCCACAGCAGAAAAATCCCTAGAAGACCGTAGACTGAGAAAGACATTTCAAGGAAGAAAAAAAAAAAAAAAAAAAAGCCACAGTCATCAAAAGAGGTTCTAAAAATGTAATGTATTTGCTAGTTAAACTCTATGTGCCATGGCCTTGGAACAATAATGCCCTTATGAGTGGGGAGGATGTTTCGATCTCCTTTTCCTAGTTTACATATCCCATAAATACTTGGATGGTGTAGTTATATGCCTCTTTTAAGTAATGTCCCATTTGAAGCCACACCTTTTTTTGGAGATAAACACTTTCATCCTCAAAAGGTACTTATATTTTTATGTAGGTATGGTCATTTTGGGAAACACTTTGCATGCATGCTTAAAATCACTTTCAATCATTCACACCAACTGTACCGCTGGCTCTAAGTCTGTGTATATGTGCAGCGAGTTAGTAATTGGTGTATATTACACGAGTATTTTTGTAAACTATGAAATATATTTTGCCTTAATTGTCATGTAGCTTGTAAATTTGCATTTGCATCCTAATTATGAATTGCATGTGTATAAGTGTATACAAGGTTTACTAAAGGTATTTACTTATAGTATCAATTGAGAAAAATGATGCTCAGTTAAAATCTATGTGATAGGTAAAAAGAGAATTAAAACTGTCTTTGGGTAAGAGGTACTTTATATGCTACAGCAATATATCCAGTTACCTACTGAGAGAGAAAAGCAGAGGATTTGTGTTTGGATTTCAAACGAAAGGATGTGAACAGGAATGCAGGGAAGGAGATGATGGGCCATGAACAGCCCTACAGACCTTCTTCCTTTCCTTCCCTAACTAAACAACATTGCCTCACCCAAGATTTGCTTGAATATTTTTTTAAACAAATAAATGTGATTGAGGTAAAAAAAAAAATACATTAGAAAGAAATAAAAACCTGAATTCTATAATTCTCACATTTTGTTGATTTGGGTTGTAATCGGAAGTCTGTTTCTTACTCTATCAGAGAAGTAGTCTTCTCACACTGGGAATGTTTCCTAAAGTCTGCACAAAGCATTGGTGTCTCACCTGGTTCTAGGATCCTACTCTTTGGGGAGAGACCCCCGAAGTGGTTAACAACCACTCAGAGTCGAGAAAATGCAATGAGAGACGGTCTCAGCCGGTCAGCTTGGGCGGCTGCCCTTTCCTCCCCTGCCCTCTACTCCACACTGGCCCTCAGCGCCCATCCCCCAGCCCACCCCAGGTGTGTTATACATGGACCTGTCAAACTGGCCCTCTAGATGAAGTACTGCCAAAAATGTAATCTTTCTTTTTCTCTAAATTCTCTATTTTCAATCACCTTGTAAACTCAGGACAGCTTCAGGGGGTCTGGACCTGTTTGGAAATTTCACTTTATCGCTTGAGTGCCAGACCCAACAGACACAGCTTTGACATCAATTAACAGCAGGACAAATCGGCAGCAGTCATTTCTGGAAACAGCTTCCACGCAGACGGTGAAGCATGACGGTGGAGAAACAGCCCCTCCAGCATCACTTTGTCATTCCTCGACGCTGTCAACAGACCCCTTACCTTCCCCCAGACTCATACAAAACAAATGTATACACACGTTCTTGTGAATGCAATTGTACACCTGGGCTTGCACAGGCATACCTACACACAAAAGCTTGCACGCAGAGACACTCGTGCCCTCCCCATGTAATTCTCACATGTGCAGATACCTGTAAGTACCGAAATTTACCCACATAGGCAACCCTCACAACCGTGTGCGCAGACACATGTCTGCAAACACACACATGCAGCAGAGGAACCCAGGTGTGACCCTGAGACTGCCCACAGGCTCCTGCACCTACATACAAACCGAGCACTCACAAGGACATGGAGACAGGGTTCATGCAGACATGACGTCTTAGACAGGAGTACCCAAAGTATGTGCTGGGGCCGGTGAACCCGTACATTAGCTCACGAAGATACAGGCACACGGAAGTAACCGCACCCTTATCACCCAATGCAAGTGACTGAAAACAAGTTTCTGAAGGAAAGTTGAAAAGTGCAGTTGCTTTTGCTTTGAACAAAGACTATAAAATCCAGAGTAAACACACTCTGTACTTTCTGATTTTAATAGGTTTAGCTGTGGACAGCTCTACCCGCCACTTTTTTTTTTTGGTCATTCAGTCTACTTGTTATGTTTATATAACAAGGTCTTGGAACATTTAGTTAAATTAATATTTCTTTTATGTGAAAAGATACTGCCCTCCATGGCTGGTTTTAGCTGTTGTTCGGCACCATTTACTCAGTGGAGAAATTCTTCATGGTTGTTCAGTCTTTGACATGTTCTGCCACAGATTGCTTCTGTTTACTTCCTCCAGCATCTACAATCGCCTTTCAAACTTTTCAGATCACTGGCTAGAAAAGGAAAAAAAAAAAAAAAAAAAAGCAAAAAACAAAAAACCAACAACAACTTGCTGTTCCAAGTCTCCATATTTTTTATGCCTTTCAGATGTTTGGAAAACTAAACAGCTTTATTAGTTAGCACTTACTTTGAGGCATGTGAGCAGAGGAAAGGGAAGAAGGAGCCTGCTGTTGTTCTCACCATAGGCAAGAACAGCTGGAGCTGGAGAACAGAAACAGAATAACAGAGTGGCTTTATTTATTCAGGCAAAAGCTATCCTCATGAAATTGAGATGGGCAGTAATTTATTGGGTAATGGAGTGAGGTGGATTAAGTCACAGAAGCCTGGACAGAGCTCGGGTCCCTCCACTGAGCACCTGTGTGACGTGGGGCAAAGCACTTTAAGCTCTGACATTAGGGTGCCTTCAGTGTAAGGTGAGAATGATTAAAACCTCACTGAGTTTTTTTTCTAACAGAGAGTGATCACTGTCATCTTTTTGGTACTCAGAAATCATCGTATGGTTTTATCTTTCCTTTAATTATTCCCTGCAAAATAATTTACTCAGTCTCTGTATTAAAGCCTAACCCAGTGATTCTTAGCCTATAAAAGGTTTCATGTGGTTTGCTCTCTCTCTATAGTTTTAAAAAGAATCATCTTTCGAGTGCTCCCCCCAACCGCCTTGGAGAGTATCGTGGGTTCCTGGACTCCATCCCAACATGTGTGTTATGGTTGAGGGGGAGAGACTTCCTCATATCAACAAGTGATTTTCTGACACCAGCCGAGTGTTTTACAATTCAACTCAATTCAGCCACTCTCTACCCAGCAATAGATAGCATCAGAGTCCACAGATGAAGGGTTCAATCCTACAGGAATACTCCCATCTCTACTTCAGATGCCAGGTGGGAGGCCAGGTTAGCACTAGTATTTCTGACCCCCTGGCAATAGATTGGAATTCCAGGGACCCCCTTCGTTGACTTCATAAGCCTGTAATGACCCACTGGTTTAAACCAAAGATTCCCATGAATACCTCCTCATATTTGGTTAATTTGCTAGAGCAGCCTATTTTACTTACTAGATCACAAGTTTATTGTAAAAGCTTATAATTCAGGGAGAACCAGATGCAAGAGATGGATAGGACAAGGTGTGGGGGATGGGCGCAGAGTCTCCAAGTCTTCTCCAGGTGCACCATTTTCCCCATTTTCCTATGTGTAAGCAACCCAGAAGCTCTCTGAATGCTGTTCTTTGGGGATTTTATGGATGCTTCATTACATGGCATGGTTAATTAAATCACTAGTGATTTTCCAACCTCTCTCTTCTCTACAAAGGTTGGGGGACTGGAAAGGACTGAAAGTTCTAACCCTCTATTCATGTGTTGGCTCTACTGGCAACCAGCTCCCATCTTTAGATGCTTTCCAAAAGTCACCTTATTAACTTAACATAAGGAGACATCTCTAAGCTCTCATCACTTAAGAAATCCCAACAGTTTTGGAAACTCTGAGCTAGATACCCTGGAAGAAAACCAAATATATATGAATCATCAAATGATATATGTATAATGTGTATATGTATGCATATATCTTATAAAGCACAATATTGCAGAGAAAGAACCCCCACTTTCCAGTGAAATTCCATGAGGGTAGAGATTTTTGCCGATGTCAGTCACTGGTTTATCCCTAGTACCTGAATAAGTACCTGACACATAATACAATCTCTGTAAGTACTTAGTGAAATGATCGATTAGGTTCTCATCTATTCTTCCATACCAAAGGAAAAAAAGATTACTCTTTATTCTTCCCATGAAGATACATAATTGCAATGCACTGAATGTATCCCCTCCAAATTCATGTGTTGAAATCCTAATCCCCAATGTGATAATACTAGGACATGTGGCCTTTGGGAGGTGATTCAATCACAAGGGTGACACCCTCATGAATGGGATTTGTGCTTTTCTAAAAAGACCTCACAGAGCTCCCTTACCTTCCTTCTTCCCTGTGAGGATACAGCAAGAACCAGGGAGCAGGTCCTCAAGAGACACTGAATCTGCCATCACTTTGATCTTAAACTTGAGCCCCCCACAGTGTGAGAAATAAATGTCTATATTTTTATAAGCCACCTAATCTATGGCATTTTGCTATAGCAGCCTATGCTAAGGCAATCATCAACTAAGGCTGTGACTTACCCACCCTTCTTTCCCCAGGGCTTGACATGGCATATAAAAGAAGCTTAAAATAACATATTATATGAATCAATAACATAAGAATTGTGGTAGGAACAACAAGACAAATTTTGAAACACCATTAAAATGACATTATTAAAACAGTCCAGCTCAACATTCCTTGCAGACAAGTGAAATTCTTTCTGTTTCTCCCTTAGTTTTACTTCTCTGCTTTCAGAAGGGGCCCTCTCCCTAGACCCAGAGCCCACAAAATATGACACACCACTCTTGGCTTTTCAGACAGTGCACACTTTATCTCAGTGGTTTTATCATATTTATTTTTCTTTTTGTTTTAATTGCCATGTTTGGTAGTAAACTTCAAATTCCTATCTCAAACTCATTCTCCTCACCACCTTTATTGTTCAATATTCAGTGAGGGTTGGAAAGCTCCACGAGAATAGCCAGCAAGTGCTTCAGACAAAAGCTGTGCAAATCACTGCTTATGGTTTTCTTTCCTAAATCTCCCTTCGCTCTATTTTGTATCCCAGCAGATGGTCACCCCTCTTCACCCAGGAGGCATCCAGAATCCTCCTCTACATAGCTCAGCCTGTAATGTCTCCTTTTCCATTCTTTCTCTTTAAAATCTTTTTTTTTTTTTTCTATGTCAAATATTGTTGTTTTCAAGTATCCACATCTACCTCTCTTTTCTTCCTGGGGCACAAATCCATGTGTTAAAAAACAAATAAACAAACAAACAAAAAACTATGAGACTGAGATATAATGAAACTCCACAGGATTTAAATTTCTCTTTAAAAGTCCCTATAACCTTGGGGATACCTGGATGACTCAGTAGGTTAAGCCTCTGCCTTCAGCTCACGTCATGATCTTAGGGTCCTGGGATCAAGCTCGGCATTGGCATCGGGCTCTCTGCTCAGCAGGGAGCCTGCTTCCTCCTCTCTCTCTGCCTGTCTCTCTGCCTACTTGTGATCTCTCTCTCTCTGTGAGATCACAAGTAGGCAGATCACAACCCTGAGTTGTGACCAAAGTCAATGGCTTCAGAAAATCTTGAAGCAGTGATTTAGAAAGGGGAGACCTTGACTTGGAAACAAATCTATGTTTGGTCATTGCTTCCTGGAATGAAGCAAAGGCTTGAATGACAGTCATATAACCCTGCCAAACAAGTTCCCCACCCCACAGCTCCAGAAAACTTCGTTGTTGCGGAGACCAGTTCTGGCATAGGCACAATGCAAACCTCCTGAAAAGAGTCTATCCTGTTCAAATAGGAGATATAATTAAAAGGGAGGCACCAGAGGATCCAGACAAAGATACCACAAGAAGTAAGAAGAAAAGGAACAGCACAATGAGAAAGATGACTAAGCGCCACCAGAAAAAATATTGCCACAGAACAAGCGTAAAATATGAGCAAACAGCCATAAATAAGATTTTAAAAATAACTTTTAAAAAGTGCACTAGTAAGCTGTCAGGTTTACCAAAAGAGATGAAACATGCGC
This sequence comes from Mustela erminea, assembly GCF_009829155.1. Classification (NCBI taxonomy): domain Eukaryota; kingdom Metazoa; phylum Chordata; class Mammalia; order Carnivora; family Mustelidae; genus Mustela; species Mustela erminea. The sequence continues at coordinate 105,892,949 of NC_045615.1, forward strand.
CAGCCGAATGTGGGAAATAAGCGGAAAGAGGAACAAAAAGCATCGTCCTACAAAATCTTGCCTGCATTGGAAACAAGACAAAGGAAAATAGAAGCTGCTTGAAACATAGCAAGGCCATGGAAGACTGGAGAGAAACAAAAAAAAAAAAAAAAAGGAAAATGAGCAAAGAGTTCTAAAAGTTTGCAGATAGCAACTAGGTAACATGGGAAAGAAAAAAAGGAAGACTTCACACGTACATGTACATGCATACACACACACACCCCTATTACAAGTAGCTCTCCAAATTGACTATGTTTCTAAAGATATATAATAAATATTTTCAGATATAAAAAAACTAATTATATATGTTAAAGGGATATGCTGAGACCTGCCTTTTTTTCCATGTTAAGTATTACATTTATGTTTTTAAATTAAATTAAATTTAATTTGATTTAATTTAAATTCAATTAACCAACATATGGTGTATTATTAGTTTCAGAGGTAGAGTTCAATGATTCATCAGTTGTATACACCTGGTGCTCATTATATCATTTACCTTCCTTTGTGCCCATCACCCAGTTACCCCATCCTCTACTACTCCCTTCCAGAAACCCTCAGTCTGTTTCCTATGGTTCCTAAGAGTCTCTTAAAATTTGTCTCCTTCTGATTTCATTTTATTTTATTTTTCCCTCCCATCCCCTATGATCCTCTGTTTTGTTTCTTAAATTCCACATATCAGTGAAATCATTAACTTACTTTGCTTAGCATAATATATTATGCTTATAAAAGCATATAATATTACACTTAGCATAAAATCCTCTAGTTCCATCCATGCTGCTGCAAATGGCAAGATTTCATTTATTGATGGATGGAAAAAATATATATATATATATTTCTCACATCTTCTCTATCCATTCAGCTGTTGATGGAAATCTGGGCTCTTTTCCTAGTTTGGCTGTTGTGGACACTGCTGCTATAAATATTGGGATGCAGGTGTCCTGTCATATCACTACATTTGTATCTTTGGGGTAAATGCCCAGTAGTGCAATTGTTGGGTCATAGGGTAGTTCGATTTTTTAACTTTTTGAGGAACCTCCATATTGTTTTCCATAGTGGTTGCACCAGCTTACATTCCCACCAGCAGTGTAAGAGGGTTCCTTTTTCTCCACATCCTTGTCAACATTTGTTGTTTCCTGACTTGTTAATTTTAGCCATTCTGACTGATATGGGGTGGTATTTCATTGTGGTTTCGATTTGTATTTCCTTGATGCCAAGAGATGGTGAGAATTTTTTCATGTGTCTGTTGGCCATTTGCTGAACTGTTAAAGTTACCAGTCTTTTAAAATGAATAATATAGTAGGCATGTAAGCAGGTGTTTAAGTCATGTATGTGAGAAAAATTCCAGAGAAATTAAAAATGATCCATATTAACATTTGATATTAGAAAACTAAGGAGCATGTGGATACAGCATCTGAAAGAGTTATTGTTACAATTCTAGCCCAACTGAATATTGGTCCAACTATAAAGTCAATGTCCCTTCATTTGTTCTGAAAATACTTATGAGTACCTATTATAGCCAAGCATTCTCAGTGCATAAAGTATATGGCAGAGACAACAATAACAACTAGTAGACAAAAATCCCTCTCTCATGGAGCTTACTTATATTCCAGTTGGAGGAAAAATAGAGGTATGAATGAGATAGTCATGAGATGTGTAATATGTGAGACCATTTGTGATAAAATGCTCAAAAGAAAAATCAAGCACAGAAAGTAGATAGAGACTGTCAAAACCATTGCCATTTTAGAAAGGATGACCATGCAAGGTTAGTGAGGGGGACATGATAAAAAATATGAATGGTATGATGAAAAAAATACCATTTTGAGTTCTGCCCAGTATAACAACCTGTTTACACCCAGAGCTGGACGTTGAGATAAGGTACTGAGCTTAGGATCCCCACCACAAGTTTCAATTTTGCTTTTCCCAGGACATCTTTTAAATAACTACTTAGAGTTAAACCCACGAAACTTACTGACCTTCACCCCAACCACCTTTTAAGTAATAGGCGGTTATTCTCCTCCTTTCTCTTTCCTGTACTCATGACGTGAGACAGAGGACTGACCTGCCCTCAGCTAATTGTGCGCTTGTTCCGGGATTCTACCAAATAAGCCTCGTGCTTTAATTCCATGTGTGAATTCATTGTTCTTGTAATAAAATGGTCCTGGGTCTGAGGGGGCTACCTGTTGACTCCATGTGTGTAGCTTAAACCTCCTCAGTCAGCAGGTCTTAATCTGCATATTCTTAACTTACCACACCACCTGCAATATTTCTAACACTCAAGTCAAATAGCAAGCCTTGCATATATCCAAGGAAAGAACATCCCAAGCAAAAAAGAATGGTTAATGCCAAGGCCCTGAAGCATGAATGCATCTGGAGTGTCCAGAGAACAAGGAGGTGAGTATGGCTGGAAGGAGCAGGAAGGAAGCAACCAGAAGATGAAGTCAGAAAGAAAGTGGGGGAAGAGGTGCATTATGTTGCTTATTTTAAGGATTTGAAGTTTCAGTACAATTGGGATGGAAGTCATTGGAGTATCTTAAGAAGAAGAGTGGCACGAACTCTTATACATTTTATGTCTTGCTCTGTCTTCTTAATTAAAAAAAAAAAAGTTTTAAAGATAACATAGGCAGTTTATTTAAGAGAATACTAACTAATACAAGTTAAAGCTGACAGTAGCTCGAACCAGGATAGTAGCAATACAAGCAGTAAGACTCAAAAAAACTTGCTCTAAACTAGACGTAAGGTTGAAGAATAAGAGAGAAGTTCTTATTCATTGTCAATGGGAATAAAAAATGCTACAGTCACTTTGAAAGACAGTTTGGCATTCTTTTACATAAATGAACATACTCTTTCTATATGATCCATCAATCTTGTGCTTTGATATTTACCAAAAAGAGTTGAAAATTTATTATCACATGAAAACCTGGATATGGATGCTTAAAAAAGAGTTGAAAATTTATTATCACATGAAAACCTGGATATGGATGCTTATAGCAGCTTTATTTATAATTACCAAACCCTGGAAGCAACCAAGATGTCCTACAATGAATGGATAAACAAACTTTGGTAAATCCAAACAGTGAAATATTGTTTAGCCCTAAAAAGAAATGAGCTATCAAGACATGAAAAGACATGGAGTAAACTTAAATGCATATTACTAAATAAAAAAAGCCAATCTAAAAAAGATTACATAACTGTGTTTTCAGTCATAAGATGTTCTGGAAAAAGAAAAACTATGGAAACAGTAAAAAGATCATTGATCATCAGGGGCGAGAAAGTGATGAGTAGACAGAACACAGAACTTTTTTAGAGCAGCAAAACTAAAACTTATGATGCTATAACTATGAATACCTGTCATGTACAATTCTCCAAACTCACAGAATGCACACCACCAAGAATGACTCTAGTGTAAACTATAAACTGAGTGATAATGAAATGTCAGTGTACATTCATAGATTGTAACAAACATACCACTCTGCTGGGATATGTTGGTAGTAGAGGAAGCTATACATGAGTAGGGGCAGGTTTTATGTGAAATCTGTGTACCTTCTCTTCAATTTCACCAGGAATCTAAAACTATGCTAAAAAATAAAGTCTACTAAAAAAAAAAAAAAAGGTAGGAGTCAAAAAATGACTCCAAGTTTTTTGTTCTAAGCCACTGAGTAATATTGGAATTGTCATTTACTTCAGAAATTGTGAGAGAGATTCTCCAGTGACACACAGTGGTAGCAGAGACTTTCTTTTCCCAGACTCCTACCTTTCTTTGGATGAAACATGGACTATAATTTCTTAAATCTGGGACTGATACTGATGGAAAACAAACCAAGACAGCTGGTATGAAAAGCAATTCCAGGAGGCAGATACTCATGATGAGATTATAAGACTGCATCACTTACCAAACAGAAGACAACAAGGATGTTTGTTTGTTTGTTTTGTTTTGTTTTGTGGTAAGAGGTGCTAACACCAGGTGTGCTTTAGCTGCATCAGTCTTATAACTGCACAGGTTAACAGTGGTAAATTTTGTATGACACAAACAGAGTGAATGGTCCACTAATCCAATATCTCCAGCCTTCAGTAGATAAGAAACCAATGCTTATAAAAAGTACCAGGGAGTTGGTTATTGTTAAGTGGTATTGAAACACTGAGGGAAGAAATGAAAGTTCACATCAGCCAGTTACCAAATGAAGGGATATTGGAAAAGTCAAAAGGCTTTGATAGCAGTGTTTAAGGAGTCTCTGATATTTTGCAGCTGAAGGGAAGTCTTGGCTTAAAATCAGACCCAAGATCTGATTTAGAGTAGCTGAATTATAATTAAGTATAAATTCACAGCTCTGGAAATACTACCTATGTTAAAGTAAGGCCTGATAGGTCAGTGGAAATCTAAGACTTGGTTAGGAATAGCTAGGAAAATACCCATGAAAACTTGACTCCCCAGATCCTCCAGAACTTTCTAGTTCTGTAGAAGCTGTCTCATTCCCCCTACCCTCACTCATTTTTAGTTTCCCTCTGCTAGCAGATTTTCTTTACTTAGACACCATGAAAAATTACAGAGTTTTCATCTGAGGTAAATATATCAAAAATTATCATTGTTATCCTCAAGATTTTTCCCCACCTCCCTATATGGCTTAGATGGCCTGAGAGAATTCTGCCTTTGCTTCAAAATGGTCAGGTTACCATTAAAATTGTGATAAGATCAGGCAAATATTTATCAGTAGGAACCAGGAAAACATGATTGGAAATAGACCTTGAAGGTGCTGGACAAGTATAGAGTGAGAACATAAGTCTGGATAAAGGAGAGTTGATATAAGGACTCTTCCTTTGCCTCTCTCTCTTTTTTATTTTTATTTTTATTATGTTATGTTAAACACCATACACTAATCCATCTTTTTTTTCTTTTTAACAGTGAGAGACAGCAAGAAAGGGAACACAAGTAGGAGGGGCAAGATAGGGAGAAGCAGGATTCCTGCTGAGCAGGGAGCCCAATGTGGGGCTCAAACCCAGGACTGTGGGATTATGACCTGAGCCGAAGGCAGACGCTTAACGACTGAATGACCCAGGTGCCAATACATCACTAGTTTTTGATGTAGTGCTCCATGATTCATTGTTTGCATATAATACCCAGTGTTCTATGTAATCTGTGCCCTCCTTAATACCCATCACCAGGCTCACTCATCCTCCCACCCCGCTCTTTGACTCAAGATTTACAATTCAGATAGGGACACACAGAGCCAAATCTGAAATTCATGGCAAGGATGATCCCTTGAAGCTTGAATCAAACAATGAGTTGGAGTTGCCAAACTGCCTTGGCAGGGTGTTTAGGAAATATCTAAAGATTAAAATGGTTAGATATTCTAACATTGATTTAATACATTAGAAGAGAGAACAAAATAGTTGGCTATATTCTCAAGAGGGCCTAAAGGACATTCCTTTTTCCAAAATAATGAAAGATTTGTTTGTGAAATCAGCATTGCTGGGAAATCCAATGATACCTTTTCTCTGTAAACAAATATTGGTAGGATCTGAGAATGCTATGGAACTAGCTCCCTAGTTATGATGGGGATAATAGAATTCTAGAATAGGAGAAACCAGAAGGAAGCACTTACTCATCATTAGCAAGGTGAACATAATTACCTCAAAGGACAGAAGAAATAGAATGGCAAATTGATATTTTTAAGGACAAGATGAATATGTAGCCAAATAAGGTGTTCTTTGACTCACAAATAAAATAAATTTTAAAAAGCATGAGCCAAAGCCTGATGTCAGCCCTACATACCATATGTAGCCTAGTTATATCTCAGTTCCAGAAATGAACATGTTTTAAGACCCAGAGACCATTGACTATAAAGGGAGGCAGATGATCTTGAGGAGGATCCTATATTTCTACAACTATATATTGTAGAATTTCTATAATTATTTCCTTAGAGGAACCAATGGTCATTTATATGAGTAATTGGACACTGGAGGAATAGAAACAGCTGCATGTGTGGAGGACTCTTAGATACAGGGTCTGAACTGACAATGACCTCATTACTAAAGAAGGGGGCATACAGATGCCGGAATATAAATGAAGTCCTCATCTGATTCATCTCAGAGTGGGTGGAATGGTTTGTGAACCCACCCTGTGTTTATTTCATTACTTAAAAGCTTAATAAGGATACTTATTGTACTTAACACTCAATTAAACTCTCATACTGTTTTCCTGAACTATAGTATTAAAGACATCATACTAGGAGAGACTATGTACAAATTCCCAAAACCGTAGGGGGGTTTGGGAGAAGGGGGTGGGATTATGGACATTGGGGAGGGTATGTGCTTTGGTGAGTGCTGTGAAGTGTGTAAACCTGGTGATTCACAGACCTGTACCCCTGGGGATAGAGTATTATGCCTCCATCAGAAAGGATGAATACCCAACTTTTGTAGCAACATGGACGGGACTGGAAGAGATTATGCTGAGTGAAATAAGTCAAGCAGAGAGAGTCAATTATCATATGGTTTCACTTATTTGTGGAGCATAACAAATAGCATGGAGGACATGGGGACTTAGAGTGGAGAAGGGAGTTGGGGGAAATTGGAAGGGGAGGTGAACCATGAGAGACTATGGACTCTGAAAAACAATCTGAGGGTTTTGAAGGGACGGGGGGTGGGAGGTTGGGGTACCAGGTGGTGGGT